>NC_090440.1:294065140-294368171 GCF_031143425.1 Pleurodeles waltl | reverse complement strand
GTAGAGTAGCGTGTACTGGGGGAGGACCCCGTCTACCAGTTTCTCCAACTCCTGAGCAGTGAAGGCAGGGGCCCTTTCCCCAGACGCAGCAGCCATCATCGCTTCCAGACCGAGGTCACAGCAGCACTTGCAGTGTATGTCCTCTCCTGTCGAAGGTCAGGTATCTAGTGATTGAACAGATAGAAAATGGCGGTGACGTCCGCAGTGCGTTTCATCACAGCCGGCGCACCTGTTCATTGGCTCCTGGGATCCATAGGGTCCTATGTGAACCAATGCAGCATTGCGCCGCGGTCTACGACCGCCTACCGCGATGGTGTGCAACGCCAGTGCAGTTACCCCACAATCCCATTCTCCCAGTGTAGAGGTCAGCCGCCATTTCAGGGGCCCACATGGCTTCATTTAATTCTGCGTCACACATAGCTAGGCCTACACTCAACACACATACAGGCAGGGTTTTGTGTGTGGTGTCATGTTCTGTGTAACTGTGGGTACATACCTGGATGAAAATTGACTTTATCGTGGCTCTTGTCCTTCGTAGGCGCCGTCAGCTGGGACATGTGAGAAGATGGCGGAATTCTCCGGTGTATCGACCGCTGGTGGACCTCTTGACAATGAAATAGCGACAAGTCATCGTCACCTACAGGTTTGACGTGCCACAATCCACGAACTATGTACCCAGTTGGAGCCAGACCTGATGTCACCAATCCGCCATCCCACTGGAATCCCCCCTGACGTGCAGGTGCTTTCAGTGCTCCATTTCTTTGCATGTGGCTCTTTTCAGACAACAGTGGCCATGGCATCAGCGATGTACCAGCCTATGTTTTCCAACGTCTTGTCCAGAGTGTTGTCTGCCCTGCTGAAACACGTAAGGAGATACATCATTTTCCCTGAGGTGGAGGATTTGCCTACAGTTAAAGGTGACTTCTATGCCCTTGGACATATCCCCAACGTCATAGGTGCCATTGATGGGACCCATGTAGCTCTGCCCCCCCCCCCAACAGGAGTGAACAGGTGTACAGAAACAGGAAGAGTTATCATTCTATGACTGTACAGATGGTATGTTTGGCAGACCAGTACATCTCCCAGGTTAATGCTATGTTCCCTGGCTCTGTGCATGACGCCTACATCCTGCGGAATAGCAGCATCCCTGATATGATGGCTCAACTCCAGAGGCACCGTGTATGGCTATTAGGGGACTCTGGTTACCTAAACCTTTCCAGGCTACTGACCCCAGTGAGGAATCCCAGGACCAGGGCAGAGGAACGCTACAATGAGGCCCATGGGCCTCCATATGACAGGTGGTTCCCTTATTCTACTCACCGAAGAAGGTGTGCCAGATCATCATCGCCTGCTCGATGCTTCATAATTTGGCTTTACGACGCCAGGTGCCTTTTCTGCAGGAGGATGGTCCAGATGACGGTGTTGCGGCAGCTGTGGAGCCTGGGGACAGTGATGAGGAGGAAGCTGAGGAAGAAGACAACGACAACAGGGAGTCAGTCATACAGCAATATTTCCAGTGACACACAGGTGAGAACATTTTCAGATTTTACATTACATTCACTGTCACACGTCTTCCTCTATCCTGTGTGTAATTACTTGGGATTATTTGGTAATTGAGTTGTTTCTTTCCATTATGGTTTCACAGGTGTGGTTACCAACGTGTGTCATCTACTTGCATCCTTCAAGGACTTTTGACGTGTGACATTGGTATGTTGCTTTTACATCTCATAACGCATTTTCACACTGTCATTGATATTACATTTTAACAAATCATAGACTGACTCCAGATTGTTTTGTGTTTCAAGGGTGTTTATTGCAGTGCTCAGAATTGGGAGGGGGTTGTTAAATGGTGATGGGTGATGGTGGAGGAATGTCCATGGCAGACTCCAGTCTATTAGTCTCACAGGTGCACTGCCCATCTGGGCATAGGAAGAGGAGCTGGGGCAGTTCAAGTATGGACAGGGTAACAAAGTGGGGCAGTGGGGGGACAATCAGGGTGGTCTCATTTCCTGGCGGGGGTCTTGCCATCTTTCTCTGTCATGTTCCTGGATCTCAGGGCCCGCTTGCGTGGTGGTTGTCCAACTGCAGGGGGTGGGATGCTGGTGTGGTGGTCCTGTGGCGGGGCGTCCTTTCCACTAGCGCCGGCGGAGGTGGTGGGCAGTTCATCGTCCTGGCTAGTGTCAGGGGCCCCTTGGAGTGCCACGGTGTCCCTCAGGGTCTGCTGTATGTCCTTCAGCACCCCTACGATGGTGCCCAGGGCGGAGCTGATGGTCCTGAGCTCCTCCCTGAACCCCAAATACTGGTCCTCCTGCAGGCGCTGGGTCTCCTGAAACTTGACCAGGACCGTGGCCATCGTCTCCTGGGAGTGGTGGTATGCTCCCATGATGGAGGTGAGGGCCTCGTGGAGAGTGGGTTCCCTTGGCCTGTCCGCCCCCTGTCGCACAGCAGCCCTCCCAGTTCCCCTGTGTTCCTGTGCCTCCGTCCCCTGGACCGTGTGCCCACTACCACTGCCCCCAGGTTCCTGTTGTTGTTGGGGTGGTGAGTTATCCTGGGCTCCCTGTAGTGGCGGACACACCGCTGATTGACCTGTCCTGGGTCAGGAGTTTTGGGCCCGCTGGGTGAGTGCTGTGCTGGTGTTACCTGAGGGTGGAAGGTCAGTGTTGGGCTGTGCCTGTGCGAGGGGAACTGACTGTCCTGAGGCCCACGATGGTCCGGGCTGGTCATCAGGCTCCAGTAGGGCAGAGCTGCTATCGTCACTGTGGGCCTCTTCCGGGCGTGGAGTGGTGTTGTCTGGACGCTCTGGTGTGGTGACGGTCCTTCGTGTTCCTGCAGGGGCATAAGAGCATGATTATTGCATGTGTGTGTGTCATGGTGTGCAATGGGTGGGTGACCTTGTACCCCAGTGCTAGCACTCCTGTGTGGGGGCTTGTGTGATGATGGTTAGGGGGTTGTTCTGGGTATGTGCAGTGGGCATGCTTAAGTGATAGGTGTCCATGCTTAGTTGTGTCATGCAGGGCTTGGTGTTGGGATGTGTAGTTTGTGTTATTAGTACATTAGTGAGGATTTGGGGTGATAGGGGAGGGTGTGAGGGTGGGGGTGTGTGATAGCATGCAGGTAGGGTGGGGGATATGTTAGTTAAGATTTGACTTACCAGTGTCCCATCCTCCACCGACTCCTCCGAGGCCCTCTGGATGCATGATGGTCAAGACTTGCTCCTCCCATGTTGTTAGTTGTGGGGGAGGCGGGGGGGTCGGCCGCCAGTCTGCTGAACCGCGATGTTGTGCATGGAGACCGTTGAACGCACCTTCCCCCGTAGGTCGTTCCACCTCTTCCTGATGTCCTCCCCATTTCTTGGGTGCTGTCCCACAGCGTTGACCCTGTCCACTATTCTTCGCCATAGCTCCATCTTCCTGGCTATTGATGTGTGCTGTACCTGTGGGCCAAATAGCTGTGGCTCTACCCGGACAATTTCCTCCACCATGGCCCTGAGCTCCTTCTTGGAAAAGCGGGGGTGTCTTTGGCGTGCCATGGGGTGGTGTGTGTGATGTGTGGGGCAGTGTGAGTGTTGATGTGTGTGGTGATGTGTCGTGGTGTGTGGTGTTTTGTGCGTGGATGTTGTGTTGGTGATGGTGTTGTGTGCCTCTGCGTGGTGGGATTGTCTGATCTGTGCTGTGTCTCTGGCCTTCGTCTCTAATTTTTGGTCGTAGGGGTTTGTGGGTGATGTGGTGTGTGTTTTATATTGCGTTGGGTGTGTGGGAGTGTTGTTTGTATGTGTATCAGGTGTGTGTATTTATAATTGTCCAATGTGGCGGTGTTTTGGAGATGTGTGTGTATTTTGAGCGCATCGGTGTGTACCGCCAATGGAATACCGCGGTTGAAAGACCGCCGAGTGGATTCGTGGGTCGTAATAGCATAAGCGTGTTTCTGTTGGCATGGAGGTGGAGGTTTTGTTATCGCCAGTTTATCACTGACCTTTGGTGTGGCGGACTTGTGTGGGTGTCTGAATTTCTGAGGTTTTCGATATGTGTGTCATAATAGCTGTGGCAGAATTCCGCCGCCTCCACGGTGTATTGGTGGTCTTCTGCACGGCGGTAAGCGCCTTTTACCGCCAATGTTGTAATGACCCCCATAGTAATGTGTTTTATATGTCCTAACAGTGAAATACTGCTAAATTCATTTTTCACTGTTGCAAGGCCTATACCTCTCATAGGTTAACCTGGGGAATACCTTTAAAATTGATTAAAGTGTAGATTCCCTTTGGGAACGGATAAACATTTGGAGTTTGATGTCTCTGAGCTCACAATTTAATAATACGTCTTTTATTAAAGTTTATTTTGAGATTGTGTGTTTGAAAATACCACTTTTAGAAAACCATTTCTGTGACTCTGCCTGTTTGTGGATTCCCTGTCTGGGTCAGTTTGACAGTTGGGTTGGTTGCACCTCTCACTAGACAGTGACACAAAGGGAGCTGGCGTGTAGTCTGCATTTCCTGATGAGACATCTGTACTAGAATGGAGGGGAGGAGTGGTCACTCACACCTGAAAGGGCTGTGCCTGCCCTCACAAAATGCAGTCTCAAACCCCCTTGTGTGTGTCTTGGGCCTGGTCTGGGCAAGGAAGGATTTCACAAACAAGAGAGACTTTTCTTTGAAGTAAGCCTACTTCAAAGGGTAAAATGGGCATTAGGAGGGCACCCAAAACCACAGACTTTAGAACACCTCTGGAAACCAAGAGGGACCTCTGCATGGAGAAGAGCTGAAGAGCTGAGAAAGAAGAGCTGCCCTGCCTGTGACTGTGCTTTGTGGAGCTATCCTGCAATTGCTGCTTCTGCCTGTGCTAGAGGACAAAGACTGGACTTTGTGTGCCTTTCTTCTTGAGAAGAACTCTCCAAGGGCTTGATTTAGAACTTGCCTCCTGTTGTTTGAAGTCTGAGGGCCAGCAAAGACTTCTCTCTGCCAGCACCTGGAGCCTCTGCTGAGACTCCTACTCTGCCAAATGGTGCCCATCCAGTTCCTGGAACCCCGAAAGGAGCAGCTGACTGCCCAAGAGTGAGAAATCCACGCACCGACTGCCGTGCGGGGAAGATATTGACGCAACTCTGATATGTGGCTGAAAAATCGACGCACTGCCAGCTTCGTGGCTAAAAATCGACGCTCGCCTCCGGTGCAGCTGGAAGATCGATACACGCAGCTCGAGAACGACACGCAGAATCGCTGACTGAGGCTGCTGAGATTGCAACCCGTGCTACGTGGTTTGTGGATCATTGTGCGGCAGGATTTCAACGCAAACATCACTGGGAGTGTAAAAACAATGCAAGGCCTGCCGGGACACGAGAATGTGGTTGAATCTACGCATTGCTCTCCTGCGGAGAATGGAAACTACACACATCGACTCGACTGAAGGAGAAACAATGCATGGGGGGTCATTACAACATTGGCGGTAAAAGGTGCTTACCACCGTGCAGAAGACCACCAATACACCGCTGCGGCCGTGGAATACCGCCACAGCTATTATGACCCACATCTCGGAATCTGCCGAAATTCAGACACCCACACAAGTCCGCCACACCAAAGGTCAGTGATAAACTGGCGAAAACAAAACCTCCACCTCCACGCCAACAGAAACACGCCCATGCTATTACGACCCACGAATCCACGTGGCGGTCTTTCAACCGCGGTATTCCATTGGCGGTACACACCGCTGCACTCAAAATACACACACATCTCCAAAACACCGCCACATTGGACAATTCAAAATACACACACCTGACACACATACAAACACCACTCCCACACACCCAACACAATATAAAACACACACCCACATCACCCACAAACCTCTACGACCACAAATTAGAGACGAAGGCCAGAGAGACTGCACAGCCAAGACAACACCACCATACAGAGGCACACAACACCATCACCCATACAACATCCATGCACAAAACACCACACACCACTACACATCACCACACAGATCAACACTCACACTGCCCCACACATCACACACACCACCCCATTTCACGCCAAAGACACCCCCGCTTCTCCAAGGAGGAGCTCAGGGTCATGGTGGAGGAAATCATACGGGTAGAGCCACAGCTATTTGGCTCACAGGTACAGCACACATCAATAGCCAGGAAGATGGAGCTATGGCGAAGAATCGTGGACAGGGTCAATGCAGTGGGACAGCACCCAAGAAATAGGGAGGACATCAGGAAGAGGTGGAACGACCTACGGGGGAAGGTGCGTTCAACGGTCTCCAGGCACAACATCGCAGTTCAGCGGACTGGCGGCGGACCCCCACCTCCTCCTCCACAACTAACAACATGGGAGTAGCAAGTCTTGACCATCATGCATCCTGAGGGCCTCGCAGGAGTCGGTGGAGGATGGGACACTGGTAAGTCAAATCTTAACTATCATATCCCCCACCCTACCTGCATGCTATCACAAACCCCCACCCTTACACCCTCCCCTATCACTCCAACTCCTCACTAATGTACTAATACCACAAAACCCACATCCCAACACCAAGCCCTGCATGACAGAACTAAGCATGGACACCCAGCACTAAAGCTTGCCCACTGCACACACCTATACAACCCCCTAAACCACCATCACACAAGCTTCTACACAGGAATGCTTGCACTGGGGTACACGCTCACCCACCCATTGCACACCATTACACACACACATGCAATAATCATGCTGTTATGCCCCTGCAGGAACCCGAAGGACCGTCACCACACCAGAGGTTCCAGACAACACCACTCCACCCCCAGAAGAGGCCCACAGTGACAATAGCAGCTCTGCCCCACTGTATCCTGATGACCAGCCCGGACCATCGTGGGCCTCGGGACAGTCGGTTCCCCTTGCACAGGCACAGCCCAACACCGACCTTCCACCCTCTGGTAACACCAGCACAACACCCACCCAGCGGGCCCAAACCTCCCTACCCAGGACAGGTCAATCAGCGGTGTGTCCACCACTACAGGGAACCCAGGATAACCCACCACCCCAACAACAACAGGGACCTGGGGGCAGTGGTAGTGGGCACACGGTCCAGGGGACGGAGGCACAGGAACACAGGGGAACTGGGAGGGCTGCTGTGCGACGGGGGCGGACAGGCCAAGGGAACCCACTCTCCACGAGGCCCTCTCCTCCATCATGGGAGCATACCACCACTCCCAGGAGACGATGGCGACGGTCCTGGACAAGTTGCAGGAGACCCTGCGCCTGCAGGAGGAACAGTATTTGGGGTTCAGGGAGGAGCTCAGGACCATCCGCTCCACCCTGGGCACCATTGTAGGGGTGCTGAAGGACATACAGCGGACCTTGAGGGACACCGTGGCACTCCAAGGGGGCCCTGACACTAGCCAGGATGATGAACTGCCCACCACCTCCGCCGGCGCTAGTGGACAGGACGCCCCGCCACAGGACCACCACACCAGCACCCCACCCCCTGCAGATGGACAACCACCACGCAAGCGGTCCCTGAGATCCAGGAACATGACAGAGAAAGATGGCAAGACCCCCGCCAGGAAATGAGATCACCATGATTGTCATCCCACTGTCCCACCTTGTTACCCTGTCCATACTTAAACAGCCCCAGCTCCACTTCCTATGCCCAGATGGGCAGTGCACCTGTGAGACTAATAGATTGGACTCTGCCATGGACATTCCTCCACCATCACCCATCACCATTTTACCACCCCCACCAATAATTAGCACTTCAATAAACTCCCTTGAAACACAAAACAATCTGGAGTCAGTCTGTGATTTTGAAAATGTGTATTATCAATGACAGTGTTATAATGCATTTCCCATTGTAAAGCTAACATACCTATGTCACACATAACAAGTACTTGAAGGATGCAAGCAGATGACACGTTGGTAACCACACCTGTCAAACAGTAATCGAAAGGTACAACTCAGTTACCAAATAGTGGTTGAAACCGACAGACAGGATAGACGTAGACCTGTGAAAGTTAATGTAATGTCAAACATGAAAATGTTCTCACCTGAGTGTCACTGGAAATATTGCTGTATGACTGACTCCCTGTTGTCGTTGTCTTCTTCCTCAGCTTCCTCCTCATCACTGTCCACAGGCTCCACAGGCTCCACAGCTGCTACAACACTGTCATCTGGATCATCCTCCTGCAGAAAAGGCACCTGGCGTCGCAATGCAAGATTGTAAAGCATCGAGCAGGCGATGATGATGTCGCACACCTTCTTCGGTGAGTAGAATAGGGATCCACCTGTCATATGGAGGCACCTGAACCTGGCCTTCAGGAGGCCGAAGGTGCTTTCGATCACCCTCCTAGTCCGCCCATGGGCCTCATGGTAGCGCTCTTCTGCCCTGGTCCTGGGATTCCTCACTGGGGTCAATAGCCAGGACAGGTTGGGGTAACCAGAGTCTCCTAATAGCTATACACGGTGCCTCTGGAGTTGACCCATCATATCAGGGATGCTGCTATTCCACAGGATGTAGGCGTCATGCACAGAGCCAGGGAGCATAGCATTTACCTGGGAGATGTACTGGTCTGCCAAACAGACCATCTGGACATTCATTGAATGACAACTCTTCCTGTTCCTGTACACCTGTTCACTCCTGTGGGGGGGACCAGAGCTACAGGGGTCCCATCAATGGCACCTATGACGTTGGGGATATGTCCAAGGGCATACAAGTCACCTTTCACTGTATGCAAATCTGCCACCTCAGGGAAAATGATGTATCTCCTTACGTGTTTCAGCAGGGCAGACAGCACTCTGGACAACACGTTGGAAAACATATGCTGGGACATCCCTGATGCCATGGCCACTGTTGTCTGAAAAGACCCACTAGCAAGAAAATGGAGCACTGACAGCACCTGCACGTCAGGTGGGATTCCAGTCGGATGGCGGATTGGTGACATCAGGTCTGGCTCCAACTGGGTACATAGTTCCTGGATTGTGGCACGGTCAAACCGGTAGGTGACGATGACATGTCGCTCTTCCATTGTCAACAGGCCCACCAGCGGTCGGTACACCGGAGGATTCCGCCATCTTCTCAACTGTCCCAGCTGACGGTGCCTATGAAGGACAACAGCGACGAATCAGTCATAATTCCTCCAGGTATGTACCTACAGTTACACACAAGACTACACCACTCACGAAACCCTTCCTGTATGTGTGTTGAGTGTAGGCCTAGCTATGTGTGACGCAGAGGTAAATTAAGCCATGTGGGCCCCTGAAATGGCGGCTGCCTGACCTCTAAACTGGGACAATGGGATTGTGGGGTAACTGCGCTGGCGTTGCACACCGTCGCAGTAGGCGGTCGTAGACCGTGGCGCAATGCTGCATTGGTTTACATTGGACCCTATGGGTCCCAGGAGCCAATGAACAGGTGCGCCGGCGGTGATGATGCGCACCGCCGCGGACGTCACCACTGCGGACATCACCGCCATTTTCTATCTGTTCAATCACTAGATACCTGACCTTCGACAGGAGAGGACCTACACTGCAAGTGCTGCTGTGACCTCGGTCTGGAAGCGACGATGGCTGCTGCGTCTGGGGAAAGGGCCCCTGCCTTCACTGCTCAGGAGTTGGAGAAACTGGTAGACGGGGTCCTCCCCCAGTACACGCTACTCTACGGTCCTCCAGACCAACAGGTTAGTACACAGGGAGCACGTTGTATGGGCTAGGCCTGGGTGGAGAGGGCTGGTTGGAAGAGGGAAGGGTGAAGAGTTCATAGAACATTAATGCATGGGAATGAATGGGCCACATGGCCAGAGTAGGGAGGGGGCAACTCACAACGACAGTGCAGTTGGTAATGACTGTTCCTCTTTCCTTGTGCATGTCATGTAGGTCAGCGCCCACCAGAAGAGGGACATTTGGTCTGCCATCGCCAAGGAGGTCCGGACCCTGGGGGCCCACCAGAGATGGGGCACCCACTGCCGTAAGAGATGGGAGGACATTTGTCGCTGCAGCAAGAAGACGGCGGAGGCTCAGCTGGGGATGGCCTCCCAATGTGGTAGGGGTGCCCGTCGCACCATGACCCCCCTGATGTTCCGGATCCTGGCGGTGGCCTACCCGGAGTTGGATGGGCGTTTGAGAGCATCACAGCAGACACAAGGGGGTGAGTACAACCTAATTCTGCTGACTTTGCGCGCAGTAGAGGGGTCTGGGTGGGGGAGGTGGGCTGTGGGTGTCCCTAGGCCAGGGCGAGTTCGGTAGGCAAGGCCCCTCCGTAATGTAGCCCATGTGGCACTCTATCCCACCTCAGCAGAGTGCCAAGTCGAGGTATAGTTGCCCCTGTGGCATCCATGTGCGCAGATGTCCACCATTGCCATGTAGGCCATATCCCAGAAATTGCATGTGCAGAGGGCAGGAGCACGGCGTAATGCAGGGGGCTGCTGTGTCTGTCTTGTCCGCCAACTGTAGCGGTATGCCATGCACTAAAACTCTCTTTCTACTGTCTCCCCCCCTTTTTCTGCTCTCCCTGTCCTTTTGCACATCAGCATCATCAGGCGGAGGTACAGTGGCACCGGAGCACGAGGGAGCTGCATCCCACATGGCCATGGAGGGCCACACCACGGACTCAGAATGCACCAGTGGGACGGAGGGCGAGGGGAGCTTCACGTCGGCCACCGGATCACCCAGTAGCGTCACGGACTCGTCCGCCGATGGGGGCTCCCTTGTGGTGGCGGCACCTTGTGTGCGCCCCACTTCTACAGGTACAGCCGCCACCTCCCCTACCAGCACTGCCCTCCCAGCAGCCCCTCAGCGTTAGCCCCGTGCCCGCTCACCCAGGAGGGTGGGCATCACCTTCGCCCCAGGCACCTCAGGCCCTGCCCCAGTCACCCCTGCTGCCCTCAGTGAGGAAGCCATTGACCTCCTCAGGTCACTCACTGTTGGGCAGTCTACCATTGTGAATGCCATCCAGGGTGTAGAACGAGAGTTGCAACACGGTAATGCATTCCTGGAGGGCATTCATTCTGGTCAGGCTGTCCTTCAGCGAACCCTGCAATCTCTGGCCTCAGCACTGATGGCAGCCATTGTCCCTGTGTCTAGCCTCCCCCCTCCAACCTCCTCCACCCAGACCCAATCCCCTGTACCCCAGCCCATCCCAAGCACACCTACAGACCAGCATGCAAACAAGTCAGCACACACAGGTAGCTCAAGTAAACATAGGCACCACACAACCCACAGGCACTCACTCAAGCCTCACCCACGTACAGACACAGCAACATTCACTGCCTCCACTGTGTCCCCCTCCTCCTCTTCTCCCTCCTCCCTCCCAGTCTCGTCTACACACACACCTGCATGCACCACATCTACAGGCACCATGAATCGCACAAGGACACCCAGCACCACAAGCCGCTCACCTGCACTCACCACCTCCACTGCCATTTACACGTCCCCTGTGTCCTCTCCCAGTGTGTCTGTGACGCCCCCTCCCAAAGTACACAAACCCCGGCAATCACTCACCCAACATCCATCCACCTCACGACAGCCTGCAGTACCTGCACCTGCACCCAAAAAAACTAAAATGACACCTCCGACAACCACCTTCTCTTCCTCCACTACCAGGCCCCCTCCAACTACCCATCCCAGTGTTCGTCAGAAACTGTCCCTCTGTAAAGTTGACCTTTTTGCCCCCACCCCCCCCCTCCAATTCATCAGTCCTGTCGTAGCGCCTCAGCCAAAAAGCCTCCAATTCCAGTGGTGCCTGTTCAAGGTTTGTGGAGTGCACCAGCCACCAGGGCAGGCAGTATGACCCGGAGCCAAGGCACTGGCAGCCCACCCCCTGTAAAGGCTCTAAAATTGGAGAGTGGACGACTGGACCGTGTGAAGACTCCTGGTGGGAAAACAACTCACATGGGTTCCAAGGGGATTGGAGAGTCAGCTGTGACTCCCCCAAAGGTGGTGAAGGGCCAGAGGAAGTCTGCCCAGCCTGTTGTGAGTGTCACGGCATAGAAGTGCGCCATCATTCCCGGCGGTCGAGACACAACCACCAGCACCGTTGTCACTGGTCCAGAGACCACCGCCAGAGTCACAGCCCAGGAGGGCCCAAGTATCGTCACTGGTCCAGAGACCACCGCCGGAGTCATTGCCCAGGAGGGCACACATATCGTCACTGGTCAGGAGACCACCGCCGGAGTCACAGCCCAGGAGGGCCCAAGTATCGTCACTGGTAAGGAGACCACTGCCGGAGTCACAGCCCAGGAGGGCCCAAGTATCGTCACTGGTCAGGAGACCACCGCCGGAGTCACAGCCCAGGAGTGCCCAAGTATCGTCACTGGTCAGGAGACCACCGCCGGAGTCACAGCCCAGGAGGGCACAAGTATCGTCACTGGTCAGGAGACCACCGCCACCGCCGGAGTCATTGCCCAGGAGGGCACAAGTATCATCACTGGTCAGGAGGCCACCGCCGGAGTCATTGCCCAGGAGGACACAAGTATTGTCACTGGTCAGGAGACCACCGCCACCGCTGGAGTCATTGCCCAGGAGGTCCTCGGCTGCCACAGCCCAGGTGGGCTATGATGGAACGTCATGCTGCACACCAATGCCCAGTCTAGGGAACGTCATGCCACACACCAATGTCCGTACCAGAACTGCCATGTCAAAGCACCGCTGAACAGGGCAAAGACCGCCATGGCAAAGCACCGCTGAACAGTCCAGAACCGCCATGTCAAAGCACTGCTGAACAGGGCAACGACCGCCATGGCAAAGCACCACTGAACAGTCCAGAACCGCCATGGCAAAGCACTGCTGAACAGGGCAACGACCACCATGGCAAAGCACCGCTGAACAGGGCAGCGACCGCCATGGCAGAGCACTGCTGAACAGGGCAATGACCGCCATGGCAAAGCACCGCTGAACAGTCCAGAACCGCCATGTCAAAGCACTGCTGAACAGGGCAATGACCGCCATGGCAAAGCACCGCTGAACAGTCCAGAACCGCCATGGCAAAGCACCGCTGAACAGGTCAAAGACCGCCATGGCAAAGCACCACTGAACAGGGCAATGACCGCCATGGCAAAGTACCGCTGAACAGGGCAACGACCGCCATGGCAAAGCAACGCTGAACAGTCCAGAACCGCCATGTCAAAGCACCGCTGAACAGGGCAACGACCGCCATGGCAAAGCACCGCTGAACAGTCCAGAACCGCCTTGTCAAAGCACCGCTGAACAGGGCAACGACCACCATGGCAAAGCACCGCTGAACAGTCCAGAACCGCCATGTCAAAGCACCGCTGAACAGGGCAAAGACCGCCATGGCAAAGCACCGCTGAACAGGGCAACGACCGCCATGGCAAAGCACTGCTGAACAGTCCAGAACCGCCATGTCAAAGCACCACTGAACAGGGCAACGACCGCCATGGCAAAGCACCGCTGAACAGTCCAGAACCACCATGGCAAAGCACCACTGAACAGGGCAAAGACTGCCATGGCAAAGCACCGCTGAACAGGGCAACGACCGCTAAGGCAAAGCACCGCTGAACAGTCCAGAACCGCCATGGCAAAGCACCGCTGAACAGGGCAACGACCGCCATGGCAAAGCACCGCTGAACAGGGCAAAGACCGCCATGGCAAAGGACCGCTGAACAGTCCAGAACCCCCATGGCAAAGCACCGCTGAACAGGGCAATGACCGCCATGGCAAAGCACCGCTGAACAGGGCAACGACCGCCATGGCAAAGCACCGCTGAACAGTCCAGAACCGCCATGTCAAAGCACCGCTGAACAGGGCAACGACCGCCATCTCAAAGCACCGCTGAACAGTCCAGAACCGCCATGGCAAAGCACAGCTGAACAGGGCAAAGACCGCCATGGCAAAGCACCGCTGAACAGGGCAACGACCGCCATGGCAAAGCACTGCTGAACAGTCCAGAACCGCCATGGCAAAGCACCGCTGAACAGGGCAACGACCGCCATGGCAAAGCACCGCTGAACAGGGCAAAGACCGCCATGGCAAAGCACTGCTGAACAGTCCAGAACCGCCATGGCAAAGCACTGCTGAACAGGGCAACGACCGCCATGGCAAAGCACCGGTGAACAGGGCAAAGACCGCCATGGCAAAGCACCGCTGAACAGGGCAAAGACCGCCATGGTGAAGACCGCTGAACAGGGCAAGCACTGGGTAGGAATGAATAGACCGCCACATCAGGCATCCTTATCCCATGTGCAGCTGGGACAGAGACAGGACAGGTACTTTCACGGGAAGACTCATCCAGTCTGGGCACCAGTCCCCCTCCAGAACCAGTGGAGACCTGCATCTACTTGAGAGACTGTGGCTTTGCACTCCCCAGGATGGCACAGTGGGCAAGCCACCCATTGTAGAGACTTGAGAGACTGTGGCTTTGCACTCCCCAGGATGGCACGGTGGGCACCCCACCCACTGTATAGACTTGAGAGACTGTGGCTTTGCACTCCCCAGGATACATCAATGGGCATTGAGCCCCATCGTGGATCTGGCTTTGCAGTCATCCGGCTGAGGTGCCCCCCCTTCCCTTACCCCTGAGGTGCCTGTAGTATTTCTATCTGATGCCCCGGCAGTGTTCTCTCCGATTGTGGTCAGGTATCCTTTGTGGGCCTCGCCCATGCATTTTTGGACTGTTGGTGCACAGACATTGTTATGTACATATCTGCACTACTTCTCGTAATGTATATATTTATCACTGATTTTCATATATATCTCTGTATATTTTTGTATGACATGCATTATGCCACATTACAATATTTGACCAAATTTCGCTTTGTCTTTTCATTCTTCCGGGGGGTTGTGTGTTGTTACTGTGATTTTTGTGAATGCATTGGTGTGTATGTTGTAATATGCAAGGTTGGGGCTGGGGGTGTTTGGTGGGTGTCCCCCTAACTTTTGCCTCCCCCATGTCGTAGGTGCAGTACTCACCGTTGTCTTCGGCGCCTACGTAGATGTTGGTCGTAGAGGAGCAGAAACACAAGGGTAGGGAGTATTTGGAGTTCCGGGTCCATGGAGTCCTCGTTCCTCGTGGGATGTGTTCAGGTGAGCATTTTCCCATTGCAAAAGCTGTTTCCGCCGTGTTTTTATCCACGGTGAATCCGCCCCGGAAAAGGTGGCGGATTGGCGGGTTGTAATATTATGGATGGTACATTGGGTTCCGCCTGTCTGTTGGCGGTGACCGCTGCGCTGCTTGTCTGTACCGCTGTGGCGGGCGGTGTGTTAAAGTGGCTGTCTTTTTTGGCGGTTTCCGCCAGGGTCATAATTTCATTTTTTTATCCGCCGCACTGTTTGCGGTATTACCGCAGCTTTAACACCGTCCGCCACGGTTGTAATGACCCCCATGGTATCGTTCGTGAGTGGTATTGATGCATCGCAAGTCCTTTTTTGATGCACACTCGCCCGTGAGGGATTATTTTTGATGCACCCAGGTACATTTCCACACTAACAGTGTTAGAATTGAGTTTAAAATTACATGAAGACTCTTTTTAGTTCTTAAATTGATATCTTGACTTGTGTATTGTGGATTTTTGTCGTTTCGGTCTTGTTTTGTTTAGATAAATATTTTCTATTTTTCTAAACTTGTGTTGTGTCATTTTGTAGTGTTTTCATTGAGTTACTGTGTGTATTGGTACAAATACTTTACACATTGCTTCTGAAGTTAAGCCTGCCTGCTCGTGCCAAGCTACCAAAGGGATGAGCGGGGGTTAGCTGAGGGTGATTCTCTTTTACCCTGACTAGAGTGAGGGTCCTTGCTTGGACAGGGGGTAACCTGACTGCCAACCAAAGACTCATTTTCAAACAGGTTCCTGCTTTATCAGGGTACATATCTTTGTCAACCAGAAACCCAGTTTCTAACAATCCTCAGTTAGCATATTTAACTTTCCAGTAAACCCATGGAATATATTGCAGGAAAATATACCAATTGTAAAGTCCACAAAACGTTATGGGCGGAATGGAGGCTGGAATTCATCTCATTTATTGGTATTTACTTGGGGGCTGTATCCTAGTCCATTGTTTTTTTGCCCACTATGCCACCTCAGAATAGAACCAGGCGTGTGCAAATCACTCATGGTCTTGATCCACTAGGAAGATCCCATCTAAAACTGTCAAGCCAGGTCCTCTCTGAACTAGACCACAAGACTGGTTGTGCTCTGATTGAGTCTCATCAGCTGGGTGCAGCTTGGTGCCAATTGCATACAACCACCATCGCACCAGTTTCTTTTGATACATTTAAAGTGTGCTGTGTGGCTCTATCAATATGATGGCCCCCATCACCATCGGACTTTTCTCCAATGGCTTGGGGGCATTGAAATGTTTTTACTTTCACGTACTGCCACATTTTGTATTGTGGTGTGTGAAAGTAAAAACTGCCCATTTGTCCACTCACTATAAACAGGGCAGGCAGACACATGGCCAAATCTCTAATGGCCCTTACTTCATCTGGCCATCTGAGGAGCACATCAGCTGCAGAGATGAAGAAGACTTCATCACTGGCATACTTAAGTTTCACCTGATTCTAGATGAGATGGGCAAGGTGTCAGTTTGAAGTAGAAGGTACTCAGTTGAGGTTGCAGCAGAGTAACCTCTCTGCCCAATTCTAAAGCAGGCAGTAGGTCAGAACGTAAAATCCTTGAACAAGATAACCTGCTTGGTGTATCCAACCTCCACTCCATGCATGAAGACTTGAACAGCAATTCTGAAGGTGCTTTCTGGTAAAAATGTTTTCCTCATAATAATAAGCTGATATCAGGCCATCCAGTTTTGTCAGTAATGTGTTCATTTAGGGTGAGATCTGTGTCCAGGGAGAATCAGACTTAGCACTGGTTGAAATTTGGGGTTTGTATCCATCAAGGATCATTATTTTGAGCTAGATGTGAAATAGTTATGCTTGCTGTTCTCAGCAAATAGTGGGAATTCTGTGGAGTTTAGTTTCAGGTAGGTGCTGAAAATCCAGGCCTAGAATTGGAGCAGACAACATTTAAGGCATTAGGGTGGTCATTCCAAGTTTGGCGGTAACTTGACCGCCATGCCGGTGGGCGTGTTGTGACTGCTGCCAGGTGGCAGTGCAAACCGTCATATAACGAGTAAGGCAGTGAACCCAACGCAACACAGACAACTGACCACCAGTACCGCCACCACCGATATCCGGCGGTGGTAGGCAACTCCAGACTTACAGAAACCAATGTCCAACCCACTACATTCTGAATCAACACACCACCAGGATATCCGGAGTGGGCTGGCCAAGTCGAAAATCCCAGCAGAAACAGAAAGTACAAAAAGAGACACCCACCTTCAGACACAGAGATGCATCCGCGGCCGCCATGGCATATTAACTGCTAGTCTTACCAGCGTTGTATCTTGCCATACACCTCCAGGGCTAGTGACAACGACGAAGACTACAACTGTAAGTATGCCTAGCACAGAGTGGAGGAAGTGGCAGTGATACACTCCCACACATAACACACATTCCCCGCACAGACAACGAAGGCCACACACAGGCGCACACAAAATATGTCAAACTCAAGTACACAACACAGCCAATCAGATATGTGCCAAACATACAGCACAATGCACACAAACACCACCAACAGTCATACTCATCCATACACAACACCCCATAACCACACAACGACAATTAGACCACAAACACCTCAACGCAGGTAACAGCAGTTAACACACATACAAACAATGACACAGGTGACACATCACATACAACCAACATTTAAGAAAATCCACAGATGCAGCACCATACACACAGATGCACACAACACCCCATACAATCCCACAAGCAAGCAGTCAGAAACATAACAACATGCACATGGCACAACCTATCTACCCAGCGCATGGAAAAATACAGCCACAACCCATACACAGACCACACACACCATTGCACACAGATGTCACACCACCATGTAGAAGGAAACCGAGACAAGCATTTCAACTTGCTATGCACAGCAATGTGGGCAGATGTGTTTGTAAATAAAATATTAAAATGAACTGTAAAGGGACGCAACGTCCCCCAGGTTCCTCTGCACCTTACTCGCGCTCATAAGCACCCTTGCTTCCTGCAGCGTGGGACGCGCTTTCATTGGGACCATCCTCTTGGCCGCATTACCAGGGGTGGGACTATGTCCCCCAGGTTCCTTTGCACCTGACTCGTGCACATAAGTGCCCTTGGCCTCCGCAGCGCGGGACGCACTTTCATTGGGACCGTCATCTTGGCCGCATTACCTGGGGTGGGACTACGTCCCCCAGGTTCCTTTGCACCTGGCTGGTGCTCATAAGAGCCCTTGGTCCCTGCACCGCGGGACACGCGCTGGACGCGTGCTGGAGGTATGCTGGACGCCCCCAGCCATGTGCCCGGGCGAAGACCAGGCCAAGACTAGCCCGTCTTCGCCCATCATCGCCCGACAGAGGCTGGGTCATGTGCATCTTTTCTGATTTTTGTGACGTAAGTTTATGTCCCTGGATTTAGTTGTAAGGTTTGATTAATCTGCTTTTGTTATACCCCTTGTTGACTAGAGATGGGGAAACGTAAAGCTGTGGATGCCCCTGTCCTTACCAGTGGCTCAAAAAAGCCTAAAAAATGGACGAATAACAAAACGAATTCCTTGTCAAATAAAGGAAGTAACTGTTTAGAAGACATTGATTCTTTAATCGAAGAATTGGAGGCCATTTTGAGAAGTAGTTCTAATTTACCTCCCACAAAATGTGGTATCCCTGTTAAAAAAATCCCTGATATATTTAAGAAAAGGCCGCAGCCGCCCAATCCTTCCATGGAGCCTAAACAAAATGCAGCACCTCAAGCAGTTAATCTTAATCCCTCTCCTGTGCCGACTATTGCCTTGTGTAAAGATTTGGGGCCAGATGTAGCAAAAAAAAAATTTGCGAGTTGCAAAGTGCGAGTCAATGCGACTCGCAATTTGCAACTCGCAAATTGGTATGCAGTACGGTGTCTCAGACACCGACTGCAACTCGCTATGGGGTCGCAATGACCCACCTCATCAATATTCATGAGGTGGGTCTCAAATTGCGGCCCCATAGCGAGTATAGGCACTCGCAAACATGGAGGCCTGCTGTCGTCAGTAGACCTCCATGTTCGTGACTGCTTTAAATAAAGCAGTTTTTTTTTTTTAAGTGTAGCCCGTTTTCCTTAAAGGAAAACGAGCTGCACTTAAAAAAAAAAAAGAAACCTTTAGTTTCGGTATTTTTTCAGGGCAGGGAGTGGTCCCTTGGACCACTCCCTGCCCTGAAAAAGTATTTTGGGGTCCATTCACAAAGTGGAAGGGGTCCCATGGGGACCCCTTCCAAATTGCGAGTGGGTTACCATCCACTTGAAGTGGATGGTAACTGCGATACCATTTGCGACCGCATAAGCGGTCGCAAATGGTATTGCATACCACTCAGACTCGCAAATAGGAAGGGAACACCCCTTCCTATTTGCGATTCTGAAATGCATATTGCGAGTCGGTCCTGACTCACAATATGCATTTCTGCATAGCAAAGAGGCATTTGCGCCTCGCAAACGGCGATTTTCGCCGTTTGCGAGGCGCAAATCCTTTGCTACATCTGGCCCTTGGACCTTGCGCCATGTGTTACAGGTGACCCTTCTGTGGGAAAAGAGACTCCCCTTCCTCCGTTAGGTCCTGAGGTCCTGGTGATTCTTAATGTTCCGTGTTCTAATCATTATGGGCCCCTGTTAGAGAATGGGGGTCCTGCAATAGTATTACACACATACACTTTGGAACATGTGTTGATGATAATTTTGTGGCCAATTCCTCTTTGGGCATGGGTATACTGTCATTGCCTTGTGGCAAATCTGATTTGGCCTCTATCTTTCATCTTTCAGAAGCTGGACGAAGTAAAGAGCTTGGTGTTAGTGTTGATGAATAATCTAATGGGTCAAAATGTGCAGAAGTGTGCATGTAGCTGCTGAGGTCAAATATGGATGGGATCTTGCCTGTCACAAGGGGTACGGCTACTGTTACTGCTGTGCCTGAATTTAGGCCTCAATCCGGCAACCAACATCTATGGCCTGTCACTATTTTCCCTCCTGTATGCCCACCTGTGTCCTACACTGAAAGATCCCAGGCTATTCCTGTGTCCGTAAGGCGGAAGTATAGTACTGATACTAAGAGCAGGAATATCACTGGGTCAGATGGGCCAGCTAAAGCCTATTCTGCTGACAATACAAAGGTTTCCTGGGGGGGTGGCTGGTACCCAGGCGCCTGCTGGAGTAGACTGTCCCATAATACACCATTTTAAGTCACCTGATGGTGCTTTACATCAGGCTGGAACGAACTGGCCAGCTTTTAAGAAACAGGATCGAGGTCTGGGGAATAAAGGAGACACCATTTATATGGTTGAGGTACCCAAGTTGCCTTCTGGCTCTTGGGAGACTCAGGATTCTTTGATAAATAAGGTCATTTACCGGCTGCGAGTGCAGTGAAATTGTTTTTCAGTTATTCGAGCAGATATTTTAGAGGTGGGCAGACATATAGGGCCATATGTATGAACACATTTTCCCATAGACACAGAATGGGTAAAACCCTTTGCTACATCTGGCCCCTAGTCAGTCTGCTTCAAAATTAGATTTTATTTCCATTTGTTTTGTGGACAGGTTGCTAGTGGATAATCTTATTGATTTTGAATTACGCACCTGTTATCTCAAGAAACTTCGGGGGGTGGTATTAGACTTAAACTTTCCCCACCTGCTAGTAGTCCACTCACATTATATGGTGGCCCAGCAGACGGGAAGGTCAATCTTAGTCAAAAGCATGCTTCGGCCCCGGCAGTGAACTATTCGTACACACTACCAGATATTGACTGACTATACATTGATTCCTACCCAATAACTTCAACTTCAACCTTTGTGGGTAGGCTTGGAGAGTCTGCTGAGCTTGGAAATTATAGGGAAGATCAGTGCTCCAGTCCTGGTAACTAGAATTGAACTTTCTAATATGTCCTGGAATTTGGCTAGACTGGGCAGGAAGTTGTTGGATCCCGAGTGGACCAACTATATAAATAAGCAGGACATATGCTTATTCCAGGATACTTGGGAGGAGGACCCAGTTTCTCTGGATGGGTTTTTATTATTCTATGTGGTGGCTCAACCTGCAGATGGGGGTACTGGCTGCGCTAAGGGGGAAGGGGTCTACTGATACTGCTAAATAAGAAATTGCAGTGTGATCACTTTGCATTAAAAATAGATTCCCCTGATATATTAGGTGTTCAGCTTGTATTTAACAGAGATTTCAAAGTAACCATAATTAATGTATATGCCAGGTCTGTTCCACGGGGATCAGAGTCTCAGACCCTGGCTCAATTGTCTGAAAATTTGGACACCCTGCTTTCTTCCACTAAATTAGTGGTTGCAGGGGCTATGAATTGTACATTTGAACCCTCCTGTTTATTTAGTAGTTTAACAGCCAAAGAGGATGAACATTGGGGCATTCCACAATTGATGAATGAGCAACAGTGTCCTTGTTCCCGTGTTGCCTTACAGCTGACATTTCTGTGCTTTAAGTATGGACATAGGGCTTGTAATGGTCATACACATTCCGACCCAAGTATTGCCCCTACTTTCAAGTGTGGTTAGTCTCTTAGTGTTATTGACTACTTCTTAGTGGATGTCAGGCTTTGCCCATAATTAGAAGACATGAAGGTGGATTTTCACCACGATAGTGATCACAATCCTCTGCTTCTTACTTTGCATTGTGGAATATTCAGGAGATCGCAGAATATCCATCATACTGTGGTCCCAGAGCCACTTTTGGATAACAGTGATATTCGTGTCAGCTGGCCAAAAGTGATGTCTAACCCTTATTTGATTAAGGAGATTTACAAACTGTTTGTTGACGCCATGGCTGAGTATGAGGAGCTTGAGGTTAGTAATATTCCAATCCTCAGCATTCATGAGAAAATGATATATGAACTACAGAATATCTTCTATAGGAAGACCACTACCAAGCAATTATCTGAAACCCATAAAGCTAGGGAGTGGTTCAATGAGGATTATTCTAAGGCCAAACTAGCATTAAAGTCAGCTATTATGTCTCATTCACAGGGGGGCGATTAGATCAGCCAGACTCACCTATAATAAGACCGTAGCACAGGCAAAAAAAAGCTGGGAAGATACAATCTGGCAGAATTTGCTCGATGCAACCCAACTTAATGACAGTGTGACTTTCTGGAAGTTATTGTCCAACAGATACAGAGGGGGCAAGTGTACAATTCATACACATATTCAACCAGAAAGTTGGGTGGACCATTTTTCTAATCTTTATGCTCCACCTTGCACTTCTTCAACTTATGAATCTTCCCCCCGCAATTGGTTAAAACGTGTTTTCGCCTGACAAGCCAGGAATGAGTGTTTCCAACTATGATGATCACATTGTTTTTACCTTGGGGGAAACCACTGCTGCAATTAACTCCTTAAAATCTTCTAAAGCCCCAGGCCCTGATAAGATACCCGGAGATTTATACAAATTTGAGCCAGCAATTTGGTCCTGTTACATAAATATGATTTCTAATGCTATAGCGGCTGGAGGCCCAATGCCTAGTACTTGGAAAGGGGCCAAAATAATTCCCATTTATAAAAAGGGGGTTGTGAGCTCCCCTGTCAACTATAGACCCATCATCCTTATTGATAATCTACAAATAATCTTCTCTAAACAGCTTTTGGATAGGCTGTTGGATTGGGTTGAAGCCCAGCACATGTTATCTCCACTCCAGGTGGGCTTTCGCCCTAAAACCAGTACGGTGGACCAAGTTTTCAGGCTGACGCTCCTACACTGGAAATATGTAGTTCTTGCTAAACATAATTTATATGTTGTCTTTGTGGATCTTAGGTTTTCTATTATTACCTAACTTATGCCCTGGTTGTAATGCTGCTTCCGAAACTGTTGAACGCTTTATGTTCTTTTGCCCAGTGTATGCTTCTCCTCAACGTAAGTGGATCCGTCCAGTTTGTCTGACTTTGGACATAGGAAAATTTGCAACCGCTCTAAGGATTCTAAAGAGCGACACTTCAACTGTTTTGATTCATGCAGTTAGCAAGTTCCTTGTGGCTGCATGGCATATAGGTGCTTGTCTTTTAAAACACCATAATTTGTAAATATGCATGCTATAGAGCAACAAATGAGAGATTTATATATTTTTTTGTTAATATTGTAAGGCGTTTTTAATTGCTCTTATTTATTTTTTTAATCTAGTTTGTAATCTATGGAATACTGTGGTTTTATTCCTCTGATGTTTTTTTATGGCCAAATAAAGCTTTGTGTTAATAATAAAGAACAATATACAAAATCTGCCAAATGGCATGTCCTATGTCTGGAAATGCATAAATGCATAAAGTACATATATCGTGCCCCCAACTTGACTCCTGACAGCAAATAGACCTCCACGTCATGGGGCATCAATGGGACAGGCAGGCACCCCAGGGATTTGGTGGGGTGGGGTGGGGATGGGGGTGCCTTGGATGTTGAAGGGGCATGTCTCAGTTTGGGCTTGGGAGGGGGGATTTTTGCTCTTGGAGGGATGGCTTTATTGCTAGGAGGAGGAGCAGGGGAAACACCAGAGGGGGCATCCGTGGAATGGGAGGTGGAATGGCCTTGGAGGGGCAGGGGGACATAATGTTTACTGGTAACATGGGATGTGACAAGAGTAGGGAAGAGGTCAAAGATGCAAGGAAGACTTTTTTAGGTAAACGGGGTGGTCACATGATTGAGGGATGGGAGTGGAGGTATAAGGAGTGCTCATCTGACAAGTTGGTCTGCTGTACGTGGATGCTGGTGTGTGCAATGTGTGCATGTCTGTGGTGGGTGAATGTTGGGTGGGTGAGGGTGCGTGTACATTCATTGGGAGGAGTAGGTAGAGATGCAGGGAGAGGGAATGGGAGATGTGTGAGTGACTGTTGGGGTGGTGTGTCCAAGTGAGGTAGATGTGCTGCAGGTGGCAGAGAAGGTAGTTGTGGTGAGTGCAGATGTGGTGTGTGGGGTGGGTGTCTGTGAGTCTACTGTTGTGGTGATTGAGGGTATGACAGGAATGCTAGCAGGACCAGTGCGTGATGATGCAGTGCTGGCAGGTGTGAGCGGTGATGTGACTGTAAGGGAGACAGTGTGGGAAGTATCTGTTGTGTATGCAGATGTGTGTTGTGTGTGTGCATGTTTGTGGGTTTGTTTGTGGTGCTTATTTATGTCTTTATGCACGTTGTCTGTTGTAGGGGGTGTAGGCTGGTCTGAAGATGTGCCCTGGATGGGTGTAAGGAGAGGGGTTGTGGATTGAGAACAGGTAGCTGGAGGGGGGATGGAAGATGAAGGGACACTGGTTGCCGTCAACGAGGAGGCCAGAGCCTGCTACGATCTCTGTAGGCCAGACAAGGCACTGTGAATGTCTTCCAGGAACATATTGGACTGCTGCATCTGGGATGCCAGTCCCTCGATGGCATTCATGATGGTTGACTGCCCCACAGAGATGGGCCTCAGGAGGTCAATAGCCTCCTCAATGAGGGCAGCAGGGCTGGCTGGTACAGGGGCAGAGATGCCAGCAGCGAAGGAGATGCCCACCCTCCTGGGTGAGCGGGCACGGGCAACTGGGTGAGGAGCTACATGGAGGGCAGTGCTAGTAAGGGGGGTGGCAGACAAGGATGGTGCTGGGTGGTTTCAGAAGTGTCCCCACCGCCACAGAGCCGCCATAGGAGGAGGAATCAGAATCTAATGTGGTGGTTGCTCCAGTCACTCCCGTGGTACTCCCCTCGCCCTTCGTCCCACTGGTCCCCTCGGCTTCGCTGGTGCCAGCCACCTGGGTCCCGTGGGCTGCTGCATCCTCACTCGCCGGTGCCCTTCCTCCTTCTCCAGATGATGCTAATGCAGAAAGAGGATGGGAATAACAGAAATAACAGAATGTGAGGAAATTGTGATAACCCACACATCCACGTTACATACAAACAATGCATACATTAGCCCCTGCGAGGAAAACAAGAGACCATTTTGCAGTCATGAACAATAGAGTCATGCAGGCAATACCCAAACTTATCTATGATCACCTCATCCCTGCTGCCTATACCCATGATTGAAAACTCCTACATGCCTGTCAACTGGCTAAATGAATCCAACAATTCAACCCATAAACATCCCCAACCACGTCCGTCATGACAGAATGAAACAAATCTGACCTCAGAGGAACTGTGCACACAAACTAAATGACAGGAATGTGTGGAGTACATTTGGTACAGAGGTCCATTGATGTTGCAATTAAAGCAATTATAATGTTAATGAAACATACCTGTCATTACCCATATACAGTGCCAATAAGATGACCTTGTGCTATTACAGTACAAGCAGAGATGAAAGATGCAGCTAGTGACATGATAGAATATTTGAGCGACCCATATGTACAGTTGAATGTCTGTCACAGTACCACCACATCTGTTCCGGCATGGCTCTACATAGCTAACATGTCACACTCCTACATGATAGGAGTGACAACCAGGACTGTACACTCCCCAAATCTCATCTGTCCACATAAATCCCAAGTCCAGTGAAGGTCACTGTACACAACCATGCTGAAGTCACCTCACAGTTTACACTTACCCCCTCGTGGCTGCTGTGCTGCACTCTAGCCTCCATCCAACTCTGGGTAGGCCACCGTCAGTATTTTGGCAGGCCATTCCCACTTGGTCTGTGAGGTCTTCCGGGCCCAGCATCTCAGGTCCTCCCACTGCTTCCTGCAGTGGGTGCTCCACCGGCTATGGACCCCCCGGGTTCGCACTTCCTTGGCGATGGTTCTCCATAACCTTTTTTTTCTGGTGGGCACTGACCTGCATGGGAAGCATTCCAAAAATGGGAGACATGATGTAAATGATACCTATACAGCTGCAATCTTTGGTGACACACAACATACATGGACCAAACACTGCTAATATACCACACACATCATGTGCATGCAAAACACCAAATCAGTTGTAACATGTCAATGTGCACAAACATTCATCATCAAACGCCACTTGAAATGTGGGACAAAGGATGTTGCACTGACCTGTTGCCCTGGAGCACTGTACAACCCCCCATACAGGGTAGGACCCCTTCCACCAGTTTCTCCAGCTCCTCACTTGTGAAGGCTGGGGCCCTATCTCCTGGAGTGTGTGCCATCACTGCTCCAAGATTCAGGACACAGCAGCACACAAAGTGGAGGTATTCCTTGCCCAGATGCCAGGAGTCAAGTGAGCTGGTCCTTACAAAATGGTGGTTACGACCGCAGCGGTCATGACTGTCTCCAGTGATCATCATTGGTCCCAGTTTCCCATAGACGTCTATGTTATCCAATGAGGAGTAGCGCAGCGGTTCCGACCACCTTCCGCCATGACAACTGCCACTGGCGGAATGAGGTCACTTCCATTTGTCCAATGCATGCAGGACAGGCAGATGCCATTTTAGTATGTTACACAACTGTCCTGGGTTCACACTGCGTCATTACTTTTATATTATCACAAATTGATTCATTTAGGTTACAGTTTGTGGATAATCACACACGTAGTGAGTGCCAGGCGACATCACCACACTTGTCACTACATTTGTCAGTATTGACAATCCGTATGGCGGAACACATGGAAGGTGTATGTTTACATATCCTGTTCACGTCCATTGTCGCAGGGATTATGTGGCATTGTCTGGTTAGGAATAGAGTGTGGAGTAATGTGTCTTCCCACAACATGACAGCCAACTTACATGACCAATACATGGTGAATGTCGTATGTCATACTCAGTGCACAACATTGTGAGAGGTTCCCGGATTGTTGTTTGTCTCCCTGCTAAAATGGAGTGATGAGGAATGCACCAGTTTACTGGCCAATCGTAGATCTTGAAACCATGGAAGAGCGCCACATCATCCTGACCTATTGACTGAATGTTTGTGCATCAGGGAACTGGTCACCCGGTTGAAGGCAGACTTCCTGCAAGCTTTGAGAAATCCCCATGCTATCCCTCCAACAGTCCAGGTGTTGTCAGTCCTGCATTTTCTGGCGAGTGGCTCTTTTCAGGTGGGACTGGCTGCGGAGATGTCACAGCCCAAGTTCAGTAAGGTGTTGCAGGATGTGCTGGATGTACAATTCAAGCATGTGAACAGGTACATTAGATTCAAACAATGTGCAGAATTGACCACTGTTTAAGCAGCCTTCTACAATATATCAAATGTCCCACATGTAATAGAGGCCATTGATGGGACTCACATCACCTTGGTACCTCCGAGGGCCAATGAACAGGTCTACAGAAACCGTAAGAGTACATTTTTGCTCAATGTACAAGTGGTATGTCTTGCAGACAAGTACATAGCACATGTAAATGTAAAATTCCCTGGATCAGTACATGATTCCTACGTCTTGAGGAACAGAATTGTTCCTGCACTGATGTCACTGCTACAGGGAGAAAAGGCCCGGCTCATAGGTATGTGTACTGCTCTCCATGTCAGATGTTTGTATCCCTCCCTACACAGTCTGCACTCTGCCTAGCATTGTTACCTATAGTCATGTCCCCTTTTCCACACAGATGACTCCGTATACCCCAACCTGCCCTGGCTCTTGACACCTATTAGACATCCAACTACTGGAGGGGAGAACAGGTACAATGAGGCACATGGCCGGATGAGGCAAGTGATTGAGAGGGCTTTCGGCCTCTTGGAAGCTAGATTTTGTTGCCCCCGTGTGTCTGGTTGTGCCCTAGAATACCGATCAGGGAAAGACTGCAAGATCTTTATTGCATGCTGCATGCTCCATAATCTGGCCTTCAAAATGCACATCCACACTATTGCAGGAGGGGGACATTGATTCTTGAGCAGTGTTTGGGGCCAGTGACTCTGATGCTGAAGAGGAGGCAGATGAGGATGAGGGACATGACAACAGGACTGACCTGATTCGTCACTACTTTCAATGATGAACAGATATGTGTGATATGCATGTCATCTGCACTTGGAATATGTATTGTAAAAGCCAGTCTGTACCCAGAATTTGAATGCATCAAGGAGTGTGTGGGGACTACAGCCTTCCATTTTAGTTTTCGACCCTGAGAGGTAGCTGACTTACATAAGGGGTATACTTTGCTGCTAATGACTTGTGGAATGTTGGTGCCATTATGGAACATTCTTGTGGTTGTACCAAAGGTTTTGAGTCCTCAGTCTGCCTGTTTGGGTAAATGAAAGGGGGACTTATCAGTCTTGTCCTGCTTTGTATCCATGTCATGCTGCATAGTCAGCTGCTGTGTGGCAACTACCTGTTCCTGACTACTCAGGGAGGTGAACAGTAGAGGATGTTACCTATGTGACATGCTGGGACGGTCATCCTGTGTTTGTGTTCAACTGCTGTTGATGAATGACTGTGGATTACATACCTCACAACCTTGTGCCTAATTCCATGTAATTTTTGCTTTTTAGGTCACATCTCTGTTTGCAATCTGTTTACTGAATTTCTTGTTAGCATCGTTGACAATGGATGTTACAACAATATGGACACAAATATGAACACCTGCTGGAGTATCCCACTACATCTGTCACTTTAATATTATTGTGGTGCCAACATGCGTCCATATTTGTTGCTTGGTAACAGAATTTCCACTATAAACAATGAAGAGACATGCACCATGACTTGTGATAATTGGTGTTTATTTAGTGTATAACATCACAGTCCAGAGAAGTGAGGTAATGGTCTAGGTGAAATTCAAGTGGGTAGTACAGCTGTTTGTTTCACAGGTCTTTTATCCATTTTCCTCGGAATGATGGGAACTTGGTATTGGACAGCCAGCATGGTGTAACAGTGGCACGCAAGGGTGACAGTTCAGGAGAGGGATCACTTCCTGGCGGGGGGATTGGTCTTTGCCTCAGGTTCTGCAGGATGTCTGAATGTCCGACCTCTTTTGCTGGGTGTCCCGTACCTCCAGGGGAAGGGGTGCTGGTGGCCTGAAGGTCCTCCTGCTGGGTCTCCATTCCAGTAGCAGGTGCTGATGCTGAGGACAGTGATGTTGACTTACTACTGGATGGGGCCTGCTGTTGGGTGGAGGATGTCCACAGGACGTTGTTCAGTTCCTTGAACTCCTCTAATATGGAGACCATGGTGGCATTGCTACATAGCCTCCTGGTGGTATTCCCCCTGTAGCCTTTGGATGTCCTGCAAGGTAGTCAGTATCTGGCCCATCTTGTCCTGGCATTGCTGGTAGGCTCCTAGGATCCTGGAGACGGCATCCTGGCCAGTCGTGTCCTATACCTGCCTTGTCCCTTGGCTCACAATTTCCCTCCCACTGGCCCTTGCACCCTGTGCCTGTGCCCCTGGTGAAGTGTGCCTCATCCCACTGACACCAGGACCGTCATTGTCTTCGCTTTGCACCATTGACTCCTGCCCCTGTCCTGTGGGGCACACTGATGATTGATGTGACCTTGGGACACAGGTTTTGGAAGATGGGCTCTGCTGTGCAATGGATGCCACAGGGGAGGTTGTTTCAGTTGTGGGCAGAGTGAGGCTGGTGGTGGACTGACCACTCATGCCTGAAGGGCCAGGTTCATCATCCATATCCAGACATCCAGGGGATTCCTTCACTATTGGACCTGCTTTCAGGCCTGGGCTTTCTGTCACTGGCCTCCTCTGTTGTGTGGCAGTACTTGGGAGACCTGTGGAATGAGAGGTATTGTGTCACATGATGGTATTGTGGAAGTGATACACATGGTTGAATGCCATCATTGACTGGATTTGCAGGGCAGTAATGGCATTGACAGTTATTATACCACTGCTTGTGTTTTCATCGGTGGAATGTTGCAATGGTCCTATTTTGAGGAACAGTTTATATTTGTCTTGTTACTGACATTGCCATGTACTGATGTGCATTTGATATACTTTTTGGTGAAGGGGAGTGACATGGTTTAACATGCAAGTGCAGTGATATGAAGTGGATGTAGCAGTAATGCAAGGGTAGGGACTGTTGCAATGCGATAGTTGTAGTACTTGCTGCAGTGTGGAGTACCCATGCACTAGGTGGACCTGTGAGGGAAATAGTGTCAGCAGGGAGCTGTGGCATGCAAGGGTGGGTATTGGGGGGTCCATGGTGGGTTAGTGCAAGTTAGGGTGGTAGGAGTGGGTGAGAGGGTGGTGGGGGTACATGCTGTGCACGGGGACATGTTGGCCCGGGGTGTGTTGTCGACTTACCAGTGTCCAGTCCACTAGGTATTCCCATCAGCCCTTCTGGGTGTAGGGTGGCCATGACCTTCTCCCCCCATGATGATAATTCTGGGGGAGGGTTTTGGGGCACACCACCAGTCCTCATGACAGCAATTTGGTGCCTAAAAGCCATGGCTTGTATTTCCCCCCGTAGGTCGTTCCCCCTCTTCCTAATGTCCTCCCTTGTGCGAGGATGGTTCCCCACAGCATTCACCCTGATGACTATCCTCTGCCACAAGTCATTTTTCTAGGCAATGGATGTCTGCTGCACCTGTGCTCCGAACAGTTGTGGCTCCACTCTCATGATTTCGTCGACCATTACCCTCAGCTCCTCGTTTGTGAATCTGTTTTTTTTTTGTGGTGCCATGGTGGTTGGGTTGTGGGTGGGGGGGTGTTGTGCAGGGATGCTAGTTGTGCTGTTTGTTAGTGTGAGTTTGGGTAATGGGATGTGCAAATGGTTTGTGGTGTTTGTGTGCAGGCGTGTGTTGTGTGATGCGTGATCAGAGTGATGGTGTCTGGGATATCTAGGTGCAGTGCCTTCTTTCACTGTGCACTTGCCTCGCTCTAACAAAGTTTCTGGGTGCAAAGGGCTCTGGGTATGTGTGGGAATGTGTTTTGTAGTGCTGTGGTCAGTTGTGTGTATGTGTGTCAGGTGTGGGGTAATGGTATTGTCCAATGTGGTGCAGTGTTCTGGTGGAGGTGCATTTTTTCCCACAGCAATAAGAACATCACCACGAGTGTGGAAGTCCTCAGACCACCACACTGCTAATGAGGGCCTTAGTTGTGTGTCATTACATTTTAGTGAATGTTAATGTTAGTTGTGACTTCCCTGTAGAGGTTGAAGATGATGCCTTACAAGACTGAATGATGAGGAACTTTACAGCAGGTCGGGGGATCTTCATCAACCTGGAGGTGCCAATTTTACCAAATATACACACACACTCTCTCTCTCTCTCTCTCTATATATATATATATATATATACACACACACACACACACACACACATATATATAAATATATAGAGAGAGTAAAAAAGTGCTCAATTTGCTAATAACATTGGCATTCTGTGACAAACCTGCAGAAAATATGACAGATATTTGAAATTATAGGTCTGTTAAGTTTTGCACCAATTTATAAAGGAGGGAAGGTAAATGCATAGCATGTTTAGCCTACTCTTGTTTTTCTTAATTTCATGTCAGTTGCTGGTAGAGCAGATTTCAAGAGGGGACTAAAGAAATGTTAATTTGATTAAAATTTGGCAGCATTTAACAAACCTACATAAAATGTGGCGGGCATTTAGCAGATTTAACTTTTAGTTGGGGGGGAAAAATGAGGGTTGTTGGACTTTTGCCCTTTTGCAGGGTCATCCCCAATCTTTTTACCTCCTGCCTCCTATTTTTTCTGACCTGTTGCTTTTGGCTTTGAACTCTGAGCACTTTACCACTGCTAACCAGTGCTAAAGTGCATATGCTAGTAAGTCCCTAGTAAAGTGCACTAGAGGTGCCCAGGGCCTGTAAATCAAATGCTACTAGTGGGCCTGCAGCACTGGTTGTCCCACCCACATATGTAGCTCTGTAATCATGTCTAAGACCTGCTACTGCAGTGTCTGTGTGTACAGTTTTTAACTGTAAACTCGACTTGGCAAGTGTACCCGCTTGCCAGGCCCAAACCTTCCCTTTTCTTACATGTAAGGCACCCCTAAAGTACGCCCTAGGTAGCCCCAAGGGCAGGGTGCAATGTTTGGCTAAGGCATATTGGCCCTCATTCTGACATTGGCAGTAAGTCCCGCTTACCGCCATGGCGACTGCCGCCAACACACCGCGACCACGGCGGTATACCGCTACCCATATTATGACCCACACATAGAAATACGTCACCTTACAGACACACATACAATTTCGCCAGCCCAAAGGTCAGTGATAAAATGGCGGTACTAAAACCCACACCATTATGCCAACAGCAACTATGCCCACAGCATTATAACCCACGAATCACCGTGGCGGATATTCAACCGCGGTAAACCACTGGCAGCACATACCGCCGCGCTCAAAATACACGCCCACATACAAAACAGCACCACATTGGACAATTCAAAATACATACACCTGACACACACACCACACCCATACACCCACACCAATATAAAACACACACACACACACTACCCACAACCCTTTATGACTACAAAAAAAGTACAACTGAGAGAGGCAGAGACACCAAGAGCACCCACAGAACCCGAGCCACAGAACACCATCAGCCATACACCATCCACGCACCTCACAGCACACACCCCAACACATCAACCCACACACCCTCACACACACCACTCACACTACACCCACGGCACAACAACGACATCCCAGGTTCTCAGAGGAGGAGCTAAGGGTCATGATGGAGGAAATCATTCAGGTAAAGCCACAGCTATGTCGATCACAGGTGCAGCAGGCATCCATTGCAAGGAAGATGAAGCTATGGCAGTGAATCTTGGACAGTGTCAACACCATGGGACTGCAGCCCAGAACAAGGGATGACATCAGGAAGAAGTGGAATGACCTCCGGGAGAAGGTGCGTTCCATGGATGCAAGACACCAGATAGCTGTACAGAGGACTGGTGGTAAACCCCCATCTCCTCCCCCACAACTAACAACATGGGAGGAGTAAATCTTGGCGATCATGCATCCTAAGGGCCTGGCAGGAATAGCAAGAGGATATGAATCTGGTAAGTCAAGTTTTTACTACTTTCACCCCCACTACCTGCCGGCCATCACAAACCCCCACCCCTACCCTCACCACCATAACTCTACCACCTCGCATACACCCCACCATCACAACCCACTCATCCCAATGCCAAGCCCTGCATGCACCACCAGCGCATGGACACCCATCACAGACCTGCATGGACAACCATCACCACTGCATGCACACTAGAGACAATCACCTAGCCCACCAAATAACAACTCTCACTAAGGCCAATCTGCCACGGCAATAACAACCATAGAGAGCAACATACCCATGCACAAAATGACACACGCAGAAACCATAACACTGCATTTGCATCCCCACAGGTCCCCCAAAAAACGTCACCGGAGAGGAGGTGCCAGCAACATCCAGTCCCCCCACAGAAGAGGCCCACAGTGATGACAACAGCTCTGCATGCCTGGATCTGGATGACTAACCTGGCCCATCAGGAACCTCCGGACAGCCGGTTACCCAGTCACAGTCCCATACCACCACAGAGTCTTCCCCCTCCGGAAACACCAGCACAGCACCCACCCAGCAGGCCCATACTTCTGTCCCCAAGTCACGTCAATCAACAGTGTGTCCACCACTACAGGGACCCCAGGACACCCCCCAAACACAGGACGATCAGGGACCTGGGGTCAGTGGCAGTGGGCACATGGTTCAGGGGACAGAGGCACAGGACAACAGGGAAGCTGGCAGGACTGCTGTGCGACAGGGTGAGGACAGGCCCAGGTAACCGACTCTCCACAAGGCACTCACCAACATCTTGGGAGCATACCAGCATTCCCAGGAGACCATGGGCCAGATACTGGCCAAGTTGCAGGAGACCCAGCGGCCCGAGGAGGGACAATACCTGGTGATCCGGGACGACCTGAGGGACATCCACACCACCCTGGTAACCATTGTAGGGCTGCTGGCAGACATGGCCAACACCATTAGGGAGGCAGTGGCACACCAACGGGCCCCTGACATTAGCCACACCGATGAACAGCCCTCCACCTCCGCCAACGCTAGTGGACAGAAGTCCGCACCACAGAAACAACAGGCCACCAGCACCCCACCCCTTGCAGAAGGAGAACTACCACGCAATCGGTCCCTGCGATCCAGGCAGAAGCCAGAGAACATTGCCAAGACTCCCGCCAGGAAATAAGACTCTCCTGATTGTCACCCTTGTGTCCCACTCTGTTACCCTGTCCACCTTGAACTGCCATTGCTCCCCTTCCTATGCCCCATTGGACAATGCACCTGTAATACAAATAGACTGAACTCTACCCTGGACTTTCCTCCATCATCACCTCAGCCCATTGTACATCCCTGTTTACTTCTAAGCACTGAAATACACACCCTCTTTAAAAATACAAGTATGGAGTTTGTCAAATGATTTAAGGATGTATTTGTTTAACCCCTTCGCTGCCAGGCCTTTTCCCCCTCCTGTGCCAGGCCTTTTTTTACTTATTTGGAATAGTTCTCGTTTAGGCCCTCATAACTTTTTGTCCACATAAGCTACCCATGCCATATTTGCGTCCCTTTTTTCCAACATCCTAGGGATTCTAGAGGTACCCAGACTTTGTAGGTTCCCCTGACTGGAGGCCAAGAAATAAGCCAAAATACAGTGAACATTTTGTATTTTAAAAAAAAAAATGGGAAAAAGGGGCTGCAGAAGAAGGCTTGTGGTTTTTCCCCTGAAAATGGCATCAACAAAGGGTTTGCGGTGCTAAAATCACTATATTCCCAGCTTTCAGGAACAGGCAGACTTGAATCAGAAAACCCAATTTTTCAACACAATTTTGGCATTTTACTGGGACATACCCCATTTTTATGATTTTTTCTGCTTTCAGCCTCCTTCCAGTCAGTGACAGAAATGGGCATTAAACCAATGCTGGATCCCAGAAACCTAAACATTTCTGAAAAGTAGACACAATTCTGAATCCAGCAACGGGTAATTTGTGTAGATCCTACAAGGGTTTCCTACAGAAAATAACAACTGAAAAAAGAAATATTGAAATTGAGGTAAATAAACAGCAATTTTTTCTCTACGTTTTACTCTGTAACTTTTTTCTGCAATGTCAGATTGTTGAAAGCAATATACTGTTACCTCCGCTGGACTCTTCTGGTCCCGGGGATATATAGGGCTTCTAGGTTCATCAAGAACCCTAGGTACCCAGAGCCAATAAATGAGCTGCACCCTGCAGTGGGTTTTCATTCTACAACGGGTATACAGCAATTCATTTGCTGAAATATAAAGAGTGAAAAATAGCTATCAAGAAAACCTTTGTATTTCCAAAATGGGCACAAGATAAGGTGTTGAGGAGCAGTGGTTATTTGCACATCTCTGAATTCCGGGGTGCCCATACTAAAACACACACACACACTAGGTATATATCCCTAGTGTCTAGAGGTTTCTGCCCCGAGGGCAAATCTGCTTAATTATACTAGGACGATCTGCTTCCAGGGGGGGCAGAAAAGGCCTACAAATATTTTGTCCCTCCCCCGTGGAGTGGCCCTTGCCAAAGTGGCCGCTCCCCTTATGCGTTAGTATAAACAAAATAAAATTTCCCTGGTGTCTTGTGGTTTCTGGCCTAATAATAAGTTGCCCCCCCGGGAGCGACCCTTGCCTCAGGGTTCGCTCCCCAAACATAGAAAAAAAAAGTTAAAAAAAAATATCCCTGGTGTCTTGTGGTTTTCTGCCCCCCCGGGGGCAGATCGGCCTCATAATATTAAGCCAATCTCGGGCAGAGATAGCCTAGAAATAATTTGCCCCCTAAGGAGCAGCCCTTGCCCAAGGGGCCGCTCCCCTTACTTGAAATAGCCCACACAAAAAAATATTCCCTGGTGTCTAGTGGTTTCTGCCCCCAGCGGGTGCAGAAATGGCCTAATAATGATTTGACACCCCCCCCCCGGAGCGACCCTTGCCCAAGGGGTTACTCCCCAAACATAAAAAAATTAAAATAAAATAAAAAAATGTATCCCTGGTGTCTAGTGGATTTCCTCCCCCGGGGGTCAGAAATGGCCTAGAAATAATTCCCCCCGCCCCCCGAGGTGCAGCCCTTGCCCAAGGGGCTGCTACCCTCACTTCAAATAGCCCTCAAAAATAAATATTCCCTGGTGTCTAGTGGTTTCTGCCCTCCCAGGGTGCAGATCGCAAGGCCGATCTGCCCCCAGGGGGGGCAGGAATGGCCTAATAATAATTCCCCCCCCCGGAGCGACCCTTTCCCACGGGGTCGCTCCCTAAACATACAAAAAAAAAAGAACATTTTCCCTGGTGTCTAGTGGATTTTTCCCCCCCCCCGGGGGCAGATCGGTCTGATAATTTTAGGCCGATCTGCCCCCAGGGGGGCAGAAACAGCCAAAAAACAAATTGCCCCCCTGGAGAGCGGCCCTTGCCCAAGGGGCCGCACTCCTTATTTAGTAAATAAAAAAAAATCCCTTGTGTCTAGTGGTTTCTCCCCCCCCGGGGGCAGATTGGCCTAATAAAAATAGGCCAATCTGCCCCCAAGAGGGAGAAATAGCCTAGAAATGTTTTTGCCCCCAGGGAAGTGACCCTTGCCTAAGGGGTCGCTCCCCACAAATAAAAAAAATTAAAAAAATCCCTGGTGTCTAGGGAGGTTTCACCTGGGGGAAAACGATGGAGATGCGCATGTGTTTCATCAGGGCAGACAACACTCTGGTCAGCACTATTGAGAACATTGGCTGTGACATCCCTGCTGCCATGGCCACTGTCACTTGGAAGGAGCCACTTGCCAAGAAATGGAGCACTGATAGGACTTGCACAAGATGGGGTATCCCTGTGGGCTGACGGATAGCTGAGATCAGATCTGGCTCCAATTGGGCACACAGCTCTTGGAATGTGGCCCTATCAAGTCTGTAGGTGAGGATAATTTGCCTGTCCTCCATTGTTGCCAAATCCACCAGGGGCCTGTACATGGGGGATGTCTCCATCTCTTAATCATCCTCAGCGGTTGTAATCTGGAAGGCAAAACGGTGAGCAGCTGGTTATTTTCAAACATATCCTCAGAGTAAAATGCATTGCATGTTGTGACAGAAACAGTATGTATATGTGTATTCCCTAAATGTGCTTATGTCTGCTGTGATGCAGTTATGTGCCATGGCCTGCCCCGCAATGAAATGGCTGATGCATGTCCTGTGTGGAGGGACAGGTGGAAATGAGGTAATTCCGCTGTGCGCCGTTGCGGGAGGCGGTCAAGAACCGCTGTGCAACTCCTCATTGGTTATCATTGGGCCCTATGGGGTACAGTAGTCAATGGTGATGTGTGCAGGCAGTGACGGTACGTACCGCCGCAGACATGACCTCCATTTTCTATCTGTTCACTCACTTGCTACCTGACCTTCAACAGGAGAGGACCTACACTGCAAGTGCTGCTGTGACCTGTGTCTGGAAGTGACCATGGCTTGAGTCTCTGGGGAAAGGGCCCCAGCCTTCACTTCAGAAGAGTTGGAGAGACTGGTGGATGGGGTCCTACCCCAGTACCGATTGCTTTATGGGCCTCCAGACCAACAGGTGAGTACACTGTGGGCACAATGCACGGGCATGAATGCATGGAGTGCTGTGCATGAAGGCCTCATGTAAAGGGGGTCTGGTTGAGGAGACCTGGGCAGAGTGCTGCATGTATGGTGGTCAATGTATGTGCGTTAGAGGATGGGATGGATATGATGGGTCATGGGTGCAACAAGCCGGACGGTATGAGTGATACCTTTTTTCTATGTTTATTTATCTGTAGATCAGCGCCCATCAGAAAAAGGGTATGGCATGCCATCCCCAAGGATGTGCGGACACTGGGGGTCTACGACAGGCGGAGCACCCACTGTCGCAAATGGTGGGAGGACCTGAGACGCTGGGCAAGGAAGACGACAGAGGCCCAGCTGGGGATGGCCTCCCAACGAGGAAGGCGTGCTCATCGAACCCTGACCCCCCTGATGTTCTGCATACTGGCAGTGGCCTATCCAGAGTTGGATGGGTGCTTGGGGGCATCACAGCAGCCACAAGGGAGCGAGTACAGGTTCAAAATCTGCAAATTGTGCATGGTAGGGTGTTATCTGGGTGGAGGATGTCGGCCTGTGGGTGCCTCTAGGCCAGGTCAAACATTGCAGGGTAAGTCCCATGTTGGGCAGAGTCTGTTGCACTCCACCCCCAAACATGCTAGTGGGCATCTACTACTGGGCGGGGTTATGTGGGTCCCAGGTATGCTGCTATTGACATTAGGCATTATACTCCATGGCCTGGTGACTAGCATTTTGACTGGTAGTGCATCGCCTAGCACATAGGGCTGTTCCCTGTGTGTTGTGTACGCCAACTGTGGTGTTATTGCTGGCATTGACTAAGTGTATCCTCTGTCTCCCCCCACTTTTGTTTTGTCACCCTGTCCTTAAGTGCATTAGCATCATCTGGCAGAGGAGCAGAGGCACTGGCGATGGAGGGAGCTGCATCCCACAGGGCCCAATATGCTAAACCCACCGACAGTAAGGGCACCAGTGGGACGGAGTGCGAGGGGAGCACCACGGCAGAGTCTGAGGGGACAGTTCTGACAGTGATACCTCCTCCGATGGAAGCTCCCTGCTGGTGGCAGACACTTCTGTGCCCACCCCAACTACAGGTACAGATGCCACCCCCTTCCTTGCACCGCCCTCCCAACAGCCCCTCAGCATGTTTTCTGTGCCCGCTCACCCAGGAGGGTGGGCCTCTCCTTCGCCCCAGGCACCTCAGGCACTGCCCCAGTCAGCCCTGCTGCCCTGAGAAAGGAGTCTATTGACCTCCTGCGATCCATCTCTGTTGGACAGTCTGCCATAGTGAATGCCATCCAGGGGTTGGCAGGGCACTTGCAGCAAACAAATGCATTCCTGGAGGGCATTCACTCTGGCGTGGCGGCCCAACAGAGATCATTCCACGCTCTGGCCTCCTCCCTGATGGCAGCCATTGTCCCTGTCTCTAGCCTTCCCCCTCCAACTTCCTTTACCCAGTCCCATTCCTCTCAACCCCAGCCTATCCCAAGCACACCATCAGACCAGCATGCACCCAAGAAAGCACACAGGAGTGGCTCAAGCAAACACAGGCACCACACATCATCACACAGGCGCTCACACAAACACCATCCAGAATCAGACATGTCAACATCCACTGCCTCCACTGTGTCCCCCTCCTCCTCGTCATCCACCTCCCTCCTAGTAGCGTCTCCACTCACACCTGCATGCACTACATCCTCATCCACTACCTCCATCACCATCAAGCCTATCACTACACACCCCTCACTGGCAGTCACCACCCCCACATCCATGCACACGTCCCCTGTGTCCTCTCCCACTGTGTCTGTGCCCCCTCCTCCCAAGGTACACAAATGCAAGCACTCAGACACCCAACAGCCATCCACCTCGCAACAGCATCCAGCCCATGCACCTGCACCCAAACACAGCAGGTAGACACCTTCAACCACCACTCCCTCTTCCTCCACTGCCAAACCTTCACCCTCCTCCCACCCCACTGCCCCTAAAAAGCTTTCCCTCTCCACCTTTGACTTCTTCCCTGCACCTCCCACGCGTCCTTCACTTCGGGCCAGGGTGGGCAGAACCCAGGCCATCACCTCAGCCACCCAGTCCACAGCCACTGTAGTTTCGGCAGCTACTCAGGTGTGAGCGGCTCCAAGGACACACCCATCAGCACTGGCAGTGTGCCTGCACCAGCTGCCAAGGGCAAGGAACAACCACCAGCTGCCAAGGGCAAGGAACAATCACCAGCTGCCAAGGGCAAGAAGGCAACACCAGCTGCCAAGGCCAAGGAAGCACCACCAGCTGCCAAGAGTAAGAAGGCAACGCCAGCTGCCAAGACCAAGGATGCACCATCAGCTGCTAAGGGCAAGAAGGCACCACCAGCTGCCATGGGCAAGGGCAAAGGGTCTGCCCCTGCAGGCAGGAGGGACAGGAGGCCTGGTGCAGTGACAGGATCTGAGCCCCCAACACCAACCATGCCACTTCAGCCATCTGAGGCTGCATGGGAAGGGTTGGAGCCTCCCCCCACCACTGGCAGCACCGCCACCAGCACCACTGGCAGCAGCAGCCCCAGTGGGAAGCCATCCGAGGCTGCAGGGGAAGGGCTAGAGCCTCCCCCCACCACTGGCAGCACTGCCACCATCACCACCAGCAGCACTGCCAGCAGCACCGCCACCAGCACCGCCACCAGCACCACTGGCAGCAACAGCAGCCCCATTGGGCAGCCATCCGAGGCTGCAGGGGAAGGGCTGGAGCCTCCCCCCACCACTGGCAACACGGTCACCAGCACTGGCACTGCCACCACTGTACAACCGTCACTGCCGGTGGATGGACTGTAGTCCTGCCTCCATGGCGTGTCATGCATCCTGCCCACAGAAACTCTTGTGGATCTGACATCCAGGTGTGAGACTGTGACCTTGCACTCCCCATGTGCTGCATCACAGGGCACAAGGCCCCCTCCAGAACCAGTGGAAGAAGGCATCAGGTTACCCCCTCCTTGTCAGGATGAAGCACACTGGGCACAAGGCCCCCTCCAGAACTAGTGGAAGAAGGGAACCACGTACAGCATCCTTGCCAGGATGAAGCACACTGGGCACAAGGCACCCTCCATAACCAGTGGAAAAAGGCATCCACTCACCCCCTCCTTGCCAGGATGAAGCATACTGGGCAAAAGGCCCCCGCCACAACTAGTGGAATAAGGCATCCACTCACTGCATCCTTGACAGGATGAAGCACACTGGGCAGAAAGCCCCCTCCAGAACCGGTGGAAGAAGGCATCCACTCATCGCATCCTTGCCAGGATGAAGCACACTGGGCACAAAGCCCTCTCCAGAAACAGTGGAAGAAGTCACCCACTTGAGAGGCTTTGGCCTTGCACTCCCCAGGACCAAGCAGTGGGCAAACCATCCACTTGAGAGATTGTGGCTTTGCACTCCTCAGGACTAAGCAGTGGGCAAACCACCCACTTGAGAGACTGTGGCTTTGCACTCCCTAGGACCAAACAGAGGGCATATAGCCCCCTCCATGAGCAGTGGCATTGTACCATCTTCCGGCTGAGGTGCCCCCGCTTCCCCTTCCCCTGGAGGTCCCAGTATATTTTCCACCTGATGCCCCAGCAGTGTTCTCTCCGTATTGAGGCAGGAGTCAAGTGGGGCCTTGGCCTATGTGATATGGCCCTGTGGCCCACGGACATTATGGACTGGGCAGTGTCCCTTCATTTGTACATCTGTAAATACTGTTTTGATTTTTGAGGATGTATTTCTAGTATTTTATATTATTGCACTCACTTTCTTAAATCCTTTTGTCCTTGCATTATTCCTGAGGGGTGGGTGGTGAATATGTAATGTTGTTGCATGTGGTTGTGTGTATGTTGTTGGGGTATTGCGTGTTGCATTTGTGTGTCACTCTCCTTTTCCTCCTCCCTCCCCTGTGTGCTAGGCGGCAGTACTCACTGTGGTCATCGTCGCGGGCGTTGGTATTCCTGGTGTAGGAGGAGGTAGACCAGCATGGTGAATACCTGCAGTTCGGGCTTCATGGCGTTGTGGTTCTTTCTTGAGTCTCCAGAGGTGAGTCGTTTCCCTTCTGTGTACTGTTTCCGCCGTGCTTTTGATGGCGTTGGTACCGCCCCAGAAAAGGTGGCGGATAGGCCTGTTGTAATAGTGTGGTTGGTACATTCTCTTCTGCCTGGCTGTTGGCCGTTACCACTGCAGTGCTTGTTGCTACCGCCATGGCGGTCGGTGTGCTAAAGTGGCTGTCTGTGTTGGCGGTTTCCGCCGTGGTCATAATTATATTTTTTTACCACCTGCCTGTTGGCGGTATTACCGCCGCTTTATCACCGACCTCAAGGGTTGAAATGAGGGCCATAGTAATGTGTTTTATATGTCCTGACAGTGAAATATTGCTAAATTTGTTTTTCACTGTTGCAAGGCCTGTCCCTCTCATAGGTTACTTTTAAATATGATTAAAGTGTAGATTCCCTTTGGGAGCGGATAGACAAGTGGAGTTTGGGGTCTCTGAGCTCACAATTTAAAAATACATCTTTTAGTAAAGTTGATTTTGAGATTGTGTGTTTGAAAATGCCACTTTTAGAAAGTGGGCATTTTTCTTGCTTAAACCATTTCTGTGACCTGTTTGTGGATTCCCTGTCTGGGTCAGTTTGACAGTTGGGCTGGTAGCACCTCTCTCTAGAAGGTGACACAAAGGGAGCTGGGGTGTAGACTGCATATCCGGATGAGCCATTGGTGCTAGGAAGGAGGGGAGGAGTGGTCACTTACATCTGAAAGGGCTGTTCCTTCCCTCACACAATGCAGTCTCCAACCCTCTGGTGAGTGTCTGGGGCCTGGCCTGGGCAAGGCAGGATTTCACAATCAAGAGAGACTTTGCTTTGAAGTAATCCTACTTAAAAGGAGAAATTGGGTATAAGAAGGGCACCCAGAACCACAGACTTTAGAACACTTCTGAAAACCAAGAGGAACATCTGCCTGGAGAAGAGCTGAGAAAGAAGAGCTGCCCTGCCTGTGACTGTGCTTTGTGGAGCTATCCTGCAGTTTTGCGGTTGAATTTCTGATGCAAACACGCTGAGTGTGTAAAAATGACGCAAGGCCTGCCTGGACCGGAGAGTGCTGACCGGATAGACACATCGCTCTCCTATGGAGAGAAGAAACAGTGCACGCCGACTCGACTAAAGGAGAAACGAGGCAAGGTCTCGCTTGTGAGTAAAATCGACGTGTCGCAAGCCCTTTTTGATGCACACTCACCCGAACAGGGTTATTTTTGTTGAGCAGCAGGTACATTTACACGCTAGCAGCGCTACCGTTGTGTTTAAAACTACATGAAGACTTTTTGCTTTTTAATTGATAACTTGACTTTTGTATTGTGGATTTTTGTTGTTTTGGTCTTGTTTTGTTTAGATGAATATTTTCTATTTTCCTACACCTGTGTTGTGTCATTTTGTGGTGTTTTCATTAAGTTACTGTGTGTGTTGGTACAAATACTTTACACCTAGCACTCTGAAGTTAAGCCTACTGCTCATGCCAAGCTACCAAGGAGGTAAGCAGAGGTTAGCAGAGGGTGATTCTCTTTTACCCTGACTAGAGTGAGGGTCCTTGCTTGGACAGGGGATAACCTGACTGCCAACCAAAGACCCCATTTCTAACAGGGGTTATAAAAATGAATTCACTAATATCTGTGGCGATGAATCTGCATGAAATCTGCAGGTAGCAAGTTAATCACACTGCAAAGCAAGGCAGGCCATACAAATCAGCCCCCTTCTGCACAGTCAAAACAGGTTGTGCAGATGCCTGGCTAAAAGCCTGCAGAGCCAGAATGGGTACATGGAAGATAAATGCAGTACATCAGGAAAACACAAATTAAATTTACTAGAAAAGTCAGTTATAGCTCAGCCACAAATTCATCAGTTATGGTGTGCAGTGCACACACAATTTCATGCCCCTACAATGCTCAGTACAACCCATAGCCGATGGCATTTAAACAAACTAAAAGTATCTACAAAGAACAAATCATGGCAGGCCAGAACTTAAGGGCTATATTTGCTAAATTACCTGGCAAATCTCAAGGCTTTGCCGACACTTAACTGACCTTTAACAGTGTTTTTTTTCAGTGGCACTATACATAGAACCATGTTACACAATGTACAATGTTTGGACAAAATATCAGAAAAAAATATTGTGCTACAGAAGTATTGTGTCAAGAATATCAGGTCTTCAACTACATTGTGGACAGGAATATCAAAGGTAAAAATATTGTTTTTAATATTGTCAAAAATACTGATGTAGTAAGTATTGCTGCATTTAATATTGGTGGCCCCACCATGGAATGGCCGGCAGAAAGGCAGCGACGGGACCACAGGTGGGTTTCGGTCAGACCCCTCACAATGCGCACTGTCTGCTATTGCAGACGTTGAGATTGCAAGGGTACTGGGGGCACAATCTGTGTGAAGGCATTGGCCTCTGCTCTCCCTGAGAGCTGAGGCCAATGCCACCTCATTGTTTACCCCAGCCAGCCTGGCGGATACATCATTACACTGTAGTGTAGCCATATTTTAATGTAGCCTTTGTGCGTTTGCTTAAAGTATTAGGCCTCTGCGCACTTTATCCTAGATGCATTTCATTTAGCCTCGCACTGTTATTTTACAATAACCAGTTTCACAGTCATGTTTTATTTTCTTCTACTACACTGTTTAGCTTACTTCAGCACTGAAGGTCTCAAACAATACATTCCTGCTCGCTCTGTGCTTCAGTCAAGGATACAGTCTGGTACATTGCCGATAGACATGGTAGAAGTTTAGTCTCTAGGGTTCATAGAAAGTGCACATCCTTACATAGGGATGTTTCTTAAAACATTGGTGTGTTAGTTATAAAAAACACTTCCTAGTCCTGATACTCGTAAGAGGGAGATTCCGACCAGGAACCCACAACTAGACACTGACTGCCCTGTTGCAGATGCTGATCCCGATCACAGGCCTTTGCTCAGGTATGAGGGTCGATGTCCTCCCAGGGGAACCTGAAAGGCAGGCTTAGAGCTTAACATTCTGTGCTCAAAATAGAACTTAGGAGAGAGAACGTAATCTAGTTGCATTATGATAGCGTTATTCTTATGTTTCACTCTCCTTGTTACTATTTCCATTCTACTGTGTTGTATGCTTCTGGTTATTGCGGCTCACTACTTGTTATCTAAAATGCAGTTGTTTTATTAAACCAATCTATAAAACTCAAACTGTCTTTGTCATTTATATATGAGACCACACTGTGTATGAGAGAACTGGTTGGGATATGAGTAATCACGACTTCCCTGGGAAGCACTAAGATGTCATGCGCTCGGCTGCCCAATTGTCTCTTCCCTTAGGGAGGGATGAGGCACTGCTAGTTAGCCAGAGCTCAACCCGGATTTGGGGTGACAAGGGTCCTCCGCCGTGGGTTAGAATTAGTCCCCCACACTGCAAACGATCCTGCCCAAAAATCCAGTAGTCTCATTAGGATAATGAGAGCCTACGCGACAACACAACAGTGAGGAGGGTGCCGATTTGGCAGCCGCCTCCCCACTGTCGTATTGATGGTCCGATGGTCAGACATCCAACATTGTAATCAGGCCCTAAGTTCATCTTCATTTTGTTGTAAGAAAGGGCTATTAGTTAGTTATAGTAGTTGGCTATCTCTGTGACAGGGATGCAGGCTAGTGTTATTTTTTGGTATTTTAAAGCAAACTAGTTGTTGGAATTTGCTACACTTAGGGCCTTATTATGAGACTTGTGGTCCAAGGACCGTCAGCCTCGCGGTGATGGACCGACAGGCGCAACTGTGGTGGTCTGCCCGCCACATTATAACCTGGGTGGACCCACCAGGAAACCACAGTCCCTGCCGAGAACATTTGTCCCGATGGAGTAACGGCAGTCAGAGTTGTACTCAGCCAGGGCAGAGCTTGGCTGATTACAACTCAACTTACCACCAGCTTTTTCATGTCCGTAACCCCACCATGGAAAGACTGGTGGTATGGGTGGGCTGGATGCCATAGTGGTACCCCTACACTGCCCATGGCATGGGCAGTGCAGGAGCTCCCCTGCTCAGCACCCTCAGAATGTACAGTGTCTTCTTTGCAGACAGTGTGCAGTCCACGGTTGCTGTGTGCTACTATATGGGCCTCGACTCCCTTAAAGGAGCAGAGGCCAATATTTTAGCACTGTTCCAGCCAGTCAATCTGGCAGGAACATATATTACAAAGTTCCCTCCGGTCAGCCTGGTGGGAACTTTGTAATACACTCGGGAGTCGTCACCCCCATGGTAGTGGTATCCTACCCACAAGTTTGGCACCAAACTCATAATTAGGCCCCAAGTGTATGTTTTTGGAGGTGCCACTATATACTTTGATTAAAGTGATAGCAACAACCTTGTGTGACTGCATTGGGGGTATATTTTTAGAATTGTTTGAATCATGGCTTGTTCAAAGACTATGCTTATGTTTTGGGGGTAGTAGTTATGTGTTTGTTATTTTATATAGTTTGGGAGTTTATAGTGGGTGCTGTTTTGTTTATTTGGGAGTAAAGCATATAGGAGAGGGATATTGAAGTGCTGATATTCATCTTCTATGGTTTTATCTAAGTGAATGGTTCTGGACATATCTTGAAGGTACCATATATCATACAGGTTAGCTACATTTCACTAAGCTGTTTGCAGTAGAGTAGATTAGGATTTGCTTTTCATTATTTAGATTGTCATATGAAAGGAAGGGTTCCTCATTAAGTGTAATTGTTAAATGGTGAGGTATATGTATGCCTAAGTATCTTCTAGAGGCAGGTGGGGTATCGCTTCTGGCTTGTTTAGTGCATTCAATTAGATGTTTTAGGGTGGGGACAGGTGGTAGTTGGCCTCTTAAATGTTCGGGGACTAAGGGGGTCATTCTAACCCTGGCGGTCCAAGACCGCCATGGCTAAAATGACGGGGGCACCGCCAACAGGCTGGCGGTGCCCCGCTGGGCATTCTGACCGCGGCGGTTCGGCCGCGGTCATAGGTGGAAAACCAGCGGTCTCCCGCCGGTTTTCCGCTACCCAAAAGAATCCTCCATGGCGGCGCAGCAAGCTGCGCCGCCATGGAGGATTCTGACACCCCATACCGCCATCCTGTTCCTGGCGGTTCTCCTGCCAATGGCATGGGCACTGCAGGGGCCCCCGTAAGAGGGCCCCAAAAAGAATTTCAGTGTCTGCTTTGCAGACACTGAAATTCGCGATGGGTGCAACTGCACCCGTCGCACCTTCCCACTCCGCCGGCTCAATTCTGAGCCGGCGTCCTCGTTGGAAGGGTGCTTTGCACTGGGCTGGCGGGCGGCCTTTTGGCGGTCGCCCGCCAGCCCAGTGCAAAACCCAAAATACCTTCAGCGGTCTTTCGACCGCGGAGCGGTATTTTGGAGGGGGGAACTCTGGCGGGCGGCCTCCGCCGCCCGCCAGGGTGAGAATCACCCCCTATGTGTAGTATGTCTTTAAGAATTGTGCTTGTTGGTTTCTGAAAGCTAGTGCTTTCCTCTTATATCTTGTAAGATTTCTCTAACTTCTGTTTCTGCCACATTTAGGGGGAGTGGTTGTGCTATTTTATATTAATTAAAACATTATCTTTTGCAGTTGTACTTCCATAGCATGCATTAGTATAATATTTAGTACATTTCTGAGTTTATAGTTTCTGTTCATGTACTTTCTTTGTTGTGGATGTAGTCCATGTGATTTAATAATTGCTTTCCTTTCTTTGAAGTGATAAATTTGGCAGCTTTTCTCATTCTATCTGTCAGTACTGAAATCTATATTAGTTTAACTTTTGCATGTTTGTTCTAGGTTTAAAAATGCAATTATTCTTTGTATGTCTTATTGAGATGTTTCGAATGTTTTGCAGCGGAACAGATGTTTGCTTTCTGTTGTAGGAGGGAAAACGTTAGATTAAATAAGAATAGTATTTTGTTGTTCATTTGTCGATATTTAGGGAGTTGGGTTGGGTTTTTTGTTCGCTGTTTGGGATGAGTTTCTAATTTATTATTTGTGTATACTTATTTTGTTATATGTTCTTGGTGCTTTGTTATTATTGATATTTTCTGGCAGTTTGTTGGTTTGGAAGTGTTTTTTTTCTTTTCAGCAGTATATATAAGAAAAAAAGTTACAGAGTGAGTTAGTATTCATTTGTTAATTTTGATTTTTTTGGTTTAGCAACAGTTAATTTTTATTTTAAACATAAGTATTAATTACTTGATTATGTAGTAGGAGAGATGTACTTTTGTTAATCATTTGTTGTGAGAATCCAGCCAAATTTTCTCTTATTGCAGCATTTGTAATTTTTTTGAATATTGAGATTTTTTTATTAGTGTGCTTTTATACTGTTTCTTTAATTATTTTTATGATTGTATTGGTGAAAGTTGTTTATGGTGTTATTTTAATGGTTGCCTTAGTATAGTTTCAATTTTTCTTGAGTCTATGTTTATTAAACGCTAACATGTTTTAGTTTTCTACTATAAAACATATTTTGTTTTATTTAAATATGATTTTTTTATAAATGTATTAATTTATATATCTGTTTGTGTTTGAATGTTTATAGTTAATATGAATGTTTTTGGGGGTTTTATTGACTGTATTTAAGTGAGTATTTTTTTGGATTTAAAGTTTAATTTTTGGATGATGTAATATTTTCATTTAATTATAGATCTTTATTATAAGTTTAAGGTTTATTTGAAGTAATTGTTTATGTTAAATTTGGATTTGTGTATTTCTTACTGATTTATTAGTAATGATGATACTTTTGCAGTCAATATAGTGGTAATCAATATTTTGACATGTTATATGTAAATTTGTTTGATATTTGAGTTGCTAATATTTTTGTTATCAACATATGCCAACAGTGGTGTTTTGACAACAATATTTGAGTGCTCATTATTTATGATTTTTATATGTATGTATAGAGCATCAATATTTTTGTTCTCTATATTTATTTTCTGATATTTTTGTTTTGATATTTTTTTACAACAATATTATATAAATGATCCCTATCTACCAGTTATACATTTTTATTAAAAATATATATATTTTTTTTAATAATATATGACTATTTTGAGATATATAATTTGAAAAAGCTGTTTCCTTTAAACTGCAGCAAACAATTGGCACTGATTGAGATTAGAATATTTAAGTTTGGCTCTCTTGAAGAAATAAATTGTTCGTTGATAAAGCAATGGGCATTGATGAGGCCAGTGAATCTAGGCAGGACTCTGGTTGCTTTATGTGCCACATAAAATTAGAATTACCAAAGTGCCTCAATACCTTGCCATATTACATGCACATTTCACAAAAATTATTATTTAAAGCTCCAAAGGATTAAAGTAATACCACATTGTGCTGCGTCGCTTGCCCTTTTTTGCTGCACAATTTAGATAGCCTTGCTGTATAATTTATTCCATAATCCTAGTGGCTTTAAAAAGAGTATAATTGAACAGATTGATTTGGGAGCTGTCTATATGATGGCAAAATCTATACCTCATAGGGAACTGTGAAGTTTTTCCTGTATATTATGATTTCCTATGAAATATGTGTTTATAAACCACTGCAGTTTGTGCAACAAAAGCACCTAAACATTATTATATATATATATATATATATATATATATATATATATATATATATATATATATATATCTGCATATATATATATATATATATATATATATATATATATATATATATATATATATATATATATACAGATATATATATATTTTAGGGATGGGCAGGGAGCGCCACTCGCTGAGTTTTCCCCCGCTCTGCGGACTCCACTTACTGAGTTTCTCCCCACTCCGCGGTCTGCTTAGAGCACGGAGTTCCGAAGCATAGTTTGTTCCTTGTTCGCGCTCACCAATGTTAAGTTGGAGAGTGAAGAAAATCACCACCTCCCAGCGGATTTCTCAACACGGGCGATAACGCATGGTCGCAATCGATTGCATTGAGAAATCTTCCATTGAAGTGAGGAAGCTGCCACGAAAGTACAAACCGTATTCAAGCGGCAGAAATGAAGCAGCGCCCTCTTGCTCTGCACATGGTGCTGTTCACGCTGATTTACCAGTGTGGGACAAACACCTGGTGCTAAAAATCAGTGTGAACAGCATGACCTTACACATTCTGCCTCTTGCAGTTCTCCACACAGTGTGGCAGAGTTTTTAGGCACTCTGCCCAGGCCTTACATATATATATATATATATATCTTCAAACACTCCCTTGAAATAACAGGAGAACCAGGTTCTCCTGTTATTTCAAGGGAGTGTTTGAAGATATATTAGGGCTTCTTGGAGCCCATCCAGGACCGCTGTATGAGCTCCTGTATTCCGGGACTTGTGTTTGGACTATATATATATATATATATATATATATATATATATATATGCACAATGCAAGTAATGCTATTGCCTGTGCAGTTGAGCAATGCTCACTTGGGCCAAATATGGATACACTGCATTGCTTCTACATTTGCAAAAAGATCATAAACACATTAATTGATTGGTCGTATTCTTGTAGAAGTACTAGAGTGCAGCTATCATAATGGGCTCTTTGTATATGTTGGCTACTATTGCAATGAAGTGGCTTCACGGCACCCTAAATATCAGGTGTTACTGTTATCAAGTCAATCATTCCTAATTTAAGGCTTTGGGAGGAAGCAAAGTTTTGCCAGCACTTCTAAACTTTGAATATGTGACCCCCACAGGCTTTGTACTGCTCTGAAAACAAGCACTTTAACCCACAGAGTTTTCTTAGCAGCTAGCTTTAACGTTCTCAATGTGACACTCACCAGCAGGCGGTCGTACACTTCCGGTGCTGCCATAGTGTCCATCTCACATGACCTGCCGATGATGATGATCATCGAAGGTCATCGAAGGTGCAAAAAATCCACACCACCGTGGACGCAACTGACTGTAAGTACACACACACCTACCTGTGTCATTAGGCTCAACAATAGATCATTGTGCCATCAGCCACATTATATGGGGGTCAAGCTACGGGCACCAAGTACACATCATTGTGTCCCTGATCAGAATCATACACAATGAATGACACATTCACAAAACACCCCCTCTGGGCAGGTCATTCATACTGCACAGCAACACTACACAAAAACACGTCTATTCATCTCAGGCACAGGGATGGTTAGGAGTACACAACGTTTCTCACACAACACCAACAACACACCAACAACACATCTACAAATACAACTGACACACTCATGTAGGAGGCTGGCCTGGCTTATAGTGGGTACCAATGGTACTTACACCTTGTGCCAGGTCCAGTTATCCCTTATTAGTAGATTAGTAGTGTTCTAGCAGCTTAGGCTGGTAGAGGTAGCTATAGCAGAGCAGCTTAGGCTGAACTAGGAGACATGCAAAACTCCTACGACACCACTTATATCATATAGGTACTATACCATAAGAAACACAATACTCAGAGTTACTAAAAATAAAGGTACTTTATTTTAGTGACAATGTTCCAAAAATATCTCAGAGGATATACTTCCTTAGGAGGTAAGTAAAATACACAAAATATACACACAAACCAAAATCAGGTACGTAAAACAGTCAGAAAGTAGTGCAAACACTGTTGAATACATTAGGATGCAATAGGCCTAAGGGCAAACAAACCATATACTAAGAAAGTAGAATGTGAACCACAAATGGACCCCTAGGCTAGTGTAGTGTGTAGATAGCTGCTGGCAGTGTAAGAAAACACTAAGGGTGTCCAAGATACCCCACTCCAAGACCCTGGAAGGTAGGAGTAAAGTACTGCTATTTCCTCAGAAACACACTAAACTTGAGATAGAGGATTTTGCAAAGACCACAACAGACTGCAAAGCACGGAAGACAGATTTCTGGACCAGAGGACCTGCAAAGTAAGGGGACCAAGTCCAAGAGTCGTGAAAGTGTCTAGGGGGGGCAGGAGCCCGATAAACCCCTGATGAAGGTGCAAAATGGTTGCCTCCGGATGAAAGAAGCTGAAGATTCTGCAACAACAAAAGGTGCTAGGAACCTCTCCTTTGTGCAGAAGATCTCCCACGGAGTGCTGGGGGATGCTAAGATGTATCTGTGGCAAAACACTGCAAACAAGCCTTGCTAGCTGCAAGAGTCATAGTTGATTAAAAGGGGGCTGCCTGGGCCGAGAAAGGACCAGGATGTCGCTACTTGGGAGAGGAGACAGAGGGGGCCCTCAGCAATGCAGAGAGCCCATGCACAAGAAGGTAGCACCCACAGAAGCACTTGAACATAGGTTCAATAAGTCTAAACACAGCGGTCGTCTCAGCACTGCAAAAGAGCGTCCCATGAAGCCGGAGATCAACTCAGGGAGCTGAGCATTGCAGGACAGAGTGCTGGGGACCTGGGCTTGGCTGTGCACAAAGGATTTCCTGGAAATGTGCACAGAAGATCTAGTAGCTGCAGTTTATGTGGTGCACAGGATAACTGTCTGGAGAGGGGAGGCAAGGACTTATCTCTTTTAAATTTGGACAGTTGGACCACTGGACAGTCTAGGTCACTTGGGTCTACCACATGTATTCCAGGGGCCACACTCGTCAGGATGAGAGGGGTCCCAGAGTACCAGTGGCGCTGAAGTGTGGTGCCTTCTAAAGCAGGAGGAAGACTCCGTCAACCCACAGGAGATTTCTTCGTGGCTTCCAGTGCAGGATGAAAGCAGGCAGGCCCCAAAGCATGCACCACCAGAAAACAGTCAAGAAAGTTGGTAGGATTAGGTGCTACAATGTCGCTGGTAGTCTTCTTGCTACTTTGTTGCAGTTTTGCAGGCGTCTTGTAGCAGGCAGCGGTCGATCCTTGGCAGAAGTCAAAGAGAGAGGTGCAGAGGAACTCTGGTAAATTCTTGCAAGTCATTATCTGCGGAAAAACCCACTGGAGAGACCATAAATAGCCCTCGGAGGAGGTTTTGCCAGGAAGTCAAGTAAGCACCTATCAGGAGAGGTTTCTGACGTCACCTGCTGGCAGTGGCCACTCAGAGGCCTCCAGAGTGCCCTCACACCTCTGGATTCAAGATGGCAGAGGCCTGGGACAGACTGGAAGAGCTCTGGGCACCACCACTGGGGTGGTGATGGGCAGGGGAGTGGTCACTCCCCTTTCCTTTGTCCAGTTTTGTGCCAGAGCAGGGACTGGGGGTTCCCTCAACTGGTGTAGACTGGCTTATGCAAGGAGGGAACCATCTGTGCCCTTCAAAGCATTTCCAGAGGCTGGAAGAGGCTACCCCTCCCCAGCCTTTAACACCTATTCCCAAAGGGAGAGGGTGTAACACCCTCTCCCAAAAGGAAATTCTTTGTTCTGCCTTCTTGGGACTGGTCTGCCCAGGCCCCTGTCTGTGGAGTGGCAGCAGCGGTAGCTGCAGAGAAAACCCCAGAGAGCTGGTTTGGCAGTCCCCCGGGGTCCATAGTGGAGCCCCGAGATGCAAGGAATTGGCACCCCAATACCAGATTTGGCATGGGGGGACAATTCCATGATCTTAGACATGTTACATGGCCATATTTGGAGTTACTATAGGGAAGCTACATATAGTTATTGACTTCTATGTAGTGCACACGTGTAATGGTATCCCTGCACTCACAAAGTCCAGAGAAATGGCCCTGAGCTATGTGGGGGCACCTTTGCTAGTGCAAGGGTGCCCTCACACTTAGTAACGTTGCACCTAACCTTCAGCATGTGAAGGTTAGACATATAGGTGACTTATAAGTTACTTAAGTGCAGTTAAAATGGCTGTGAAATAATATGTGCATTATTTCACTCAGGCTGCAAAGGCAGTCCTCTGTAAAGGTTTGTCTGAGCTCCCTATGGGTGGCAAAAGAAATGCTGCAGCCCATAGGGATCTCCTGGAACCACAATACCATGGGTACCTAGGTACTATATACTAGGGAATTATAAGGGTGTTCCAGTGTGCCAATTGAAATTGGTTAAAGTGGTCACTAGCCTATACTGACAAATTTAAAGGCAGAGAGACCGCAAGCACTGAGGTTCTGATTAGAAGAGCCTCAGTGACACAGTCACTACACAGGTATACACATTCAGGGCACAAACTATGAGCACTGGGGTCCTGGCTAGTAGGATCCCAGTGAGACAGGCAAAAAAACTTACATACATGTAAAAATGGGGGTAACATGCCAGGCAAGATGGTACTTTCCTACAACTCACTTTGCACACATGCCATGAACTGCCCTTTCATTCCCCACAGATATGTATTGATGTAGCATGAAACACAAACATCACTCCTATTAAACAGCCCTTCAATGGACACACACACATCACCCACATTGCAACACAATGAAAGGACAATGGAATGCACAATAGACAAAGAGACAAATATATAAAGATCACTATGCGAACTGCACAATAGGGATGGGGGCATCAGGAGCACTCAAGAGAGGAGGCTGCACTGGGACACATCACTTTCTACATGCCCCTTAAACAACACTTGTACAGGAACAGGCCCTACATGTATCTCAGAGACAAACAATACTAGAGCCAATTGACATGCCTATCTACGCAATGTAGAAGTGGAAGTCAAGAAAGCACAACAACTCCAACTACATTAGACATAAATCTAGATGAAGTAGCTGCACAGTGCACTCAGCTAAATGGACACATGCAGTCAAATGCAAACATAGGTAGCACAGTTGAACACCCTTGATGCCTGCACAAACACAACTCAAGCTGCCACACATCAGATGAATCTATAATCCAGATAACGGGAGAAGTATAACACCATACATGCTCACATTTGACAACACAAGATAAAATACTTACCACAATGCTATGACACCACAATTGCATTTACACCCACAATTTCCATACAGTCAACATATACCATTGTTTTGGGGGACACCAGCACTCACCACAAAGTCAGATACTGCAAACATCAGCAAATAGATCAGAAAGCATGCTGAAACACACACAACTGTAGGCAGACAATGGAATAACATAAAGGTAGAAAAGGAATTGCAGGACAAATGTACACACAAAAACACAACTGTTTAGGACTAATTAAAACCAAATTCCAATAGTGCACAGCCATTGACCAGTCCATATGGTATTGTCCAGGCACATCATTATGCTCTCACTTTTGAAAACAAACAAACATTTTTATTGCTTTCAAAACCATGGCATGGTTAAGCAAGATACAATTTTACAAACCAGTTACAACTTTGTCATCAGTGTAACTTATATTGTGTTCCAGTAAGTGAATAATGTGGAACATGACCACAACGTATGTATTAGATCTGCCTCAGCTCTATGACAACGTGGGCAGTTGGGGGAGAGTATAGGGAAGATCCTATGTAATTTTAGAGGGGTTAGGTAGGCCCTATGTACTATTGAAAATTGAATACATTTGAAACTTGTATTCCAGGGATTACTTTGGGATATTACAACAGAAAGTTCTGTTCTTTGTCCTGGAGGACTTGGCCGAGATCTGTATCACATTCGGAATTCAGTGGCATGAGTGATAGCTGTAAGTGTGAACGCAATCCTTTGTAAAGCCACTTTATTAAATGACACCCTGTTTCCATCAAATGAATAGCTTGAACCTGTGAGGGTATATGTGGCTCAGAGCCCGTTGGGGACCAATGGGTATGAATGTAATGCATGATGTAAGCATGTGTCATGAACAAAGTACCCAGTAGGGTCGAACAGGTGCATGAGGTTCTGGTGAGACAGCAGCATATTGTTTTTCAACCGATCCTCCACTGTTGTTATTCACTTTTCCTCCCAGGGTGTTAGTTTTTTAAGTATGAACTGCCCCAGTGGGGTAGATATACCTTACAGCTGGACATTCAGCTAGCACAGCATAACCTTGCGGGTAGAGTGCAGTGCTGCACTCCCACATAAAAGAGCTATTATCCCGGTAACAGCAAGGAGTGAAGGCAGCCTACTTCAAGCATAGTCGTGTGTAATCAGTCTTTTGAAGTTGAATCCCTGCAGGCCAGTGAGAAAGCCACTGCAGCTGGGCTACAAGGCAATGTGCCCGGAAATCAGGAGCTCCCAATCCCCCACCATCTGATGGCAACTGCAATTTACAAAGACTGACACAGAGAGGGTCATTCTGACTCCCGCCGGGCGCGGTCACCACGCGCCCGGCGGGAGCCGCCAAAATACCGTACCGCTGTCGGAAGACCGCAGTGGGTATTTTGAGGTTTCCCCTGGGCTGGCGGGCGGCCTCCAAAAGGCCGCCCGCCAGCCCAGGGGAAACCGTCCTTCCCACGATGAAGCCGGCTCGTAATCGAGCCGGCGGAGTGGGAAGGTGCGACGGGTGCTGTTGCACCCGTCGCGTATTTCACTGTCTGCCAAGCAGACAGTGAAATACTCGTAGGGGCCCTCTTACGGGGGCCCCGCGACCCCCCCTACCGCCATCCGGTTCCCGGCGGGCGGACCGCCGGGAACTGGATGGCGGTGGGGGGGTCGGTATCCCCTCGGCGGCGCAGCTAGCTGCGCCACCTTGGAGGATTCAAAGGGGCGGCGGTACACTGGCGGGAGACCGCCAGTGTTGCCGGTCTGACCGCGGCTTTACCGCCGCGGTCAGAATGCCCTGCGGGGCACCGCCGGCCTGTCGGCGGTGCTCCCGCCGACCCTGGCCCCGGCGGTCTAAGACCGCCGGGGTCAGAATGACCCCCATAGTGTTTTGGAAAAATAACCATTTTACAGAGGCCCACATGACACTGATATTGATAATGTAATCCAGAATCTCATGTGTGCTCTCAGGGCTGTAATCACCTTAGTTCAGTTCCCGTCAAGAAGGTCTGATGGAGACCTGTAAATTTGAGTACCCAAATACTTAAATGTGTGTAAGCACAATGCGACCACAGCACACAGATGTAAAGTCCAATAAAATAACAAGGATTTGTATTCCTAGTAGGATGCTGGAGTTGTAGAAATAATACGTAAGTGTCCCAAGTCCGTTGAAGAAGGTGTCTTTAATTGGAGGCACAGTTCGCGTCAATACAGATAGTGCGTTCTTCAAGATACAGCCACCACATGTTTTCTCACTCAGGTGACTTCATCAAGGCTGCAAAACAATAGTATAAGCAAACTTGTATGTGACAATACCCATATTTTGCAAAACACAAGTCATGTAAAACGATAAACAGATGTTTATGTGCAAAAAGGAAGGTGGCAAACAATGTGCGACCCCAGTGAGGAAAGAAGAGAGAGGTTAGGCATGGCATGATAAACAATCAGAAAGGACTTTAGGTTGTTGTACAGTTAGAGGGACACCCAAAGTGGAAAATATACCTAAGCGCATATAGAGAATGGCCATGGTGCTGGCAAGTGGGGAGCGTGCTCAATATTAGCAAAGTGAGCGCATGTCGGTACTAGAACGTGTTTGAGAAGAGTAAAAAATTGAAGTAGGTGAGAGGGTTATAAACGCAAATGTACCTAGATCATCCGGCCAGCTAGGAAATGTTGAAGTGCAAGTAAGAGTCTAGTGCCTGTAAATCTGAAAAATAAGAATTAAGAATTGGCAGTAATTGGCCACCTTGAAATCTAAAGAAAGGTAAACGTGGAGAAAAAATTGTTATCCAAGGTACTAAAATACCTGGAATGGTCTGTTACTGGTAGTATCTCTAGAACAAGGGGTACTTGAAGTTCCAGTAGTAACTGTGAATACTGAGAAGGCCCTGATAAGCCTAAAACCACGAAGACCTGCATGGAGGTGAGAAAGAGAAGCGAGATAAGTTTATCCAGCCTTAGGTGAGCAGAAACAAAAATGTTAGTCTAGTGGTAGCGAATAGTTACCAAAAACAGATAAAACCAAGGACTGGTCCTGAAATAGACCATATATAGCACTGAGTGCTCACGGTACAGAAATTAAGCTATGTAAAATGCGTAAGTGCTGCTAAATGTTGTAATAGTTGCTCCAAATGGGAAGAGCTCCTCGGTTCTAAACCGTAAAAATAAGTCCCAAATACACCTATTAGAATGCGGCCTAAGACACATAGAGAGAAATAATTTGGCCCTTGTAGCGTGGTCATGATTGTAACATAAAGAATGCCAGGCTCATATAAGAAAAGGTCAACGGACTTGGGACACTTACGTATTATTTCTACAACTCCAGCATCCTACTAGGGATACAAATCCTTGTTATTTTATCGGACTTTACATACCATACCATACCATATGCATACATACCGTCTGAACTGTCAACAGTTACCCAAAAGGAAACTCAGGCTCTCAGACAACTACAATTGCATGGCTGAAGCTGTGCAATCACAGTAACCAATTAACAAGTTGGAGACCTCATCACCTTAAATGCTTTGCACCATGAAGCATACTTCAGTTACCTGTTGTCATACAATAGTAGGCCAATATCAAGTCCTTTCCCACAGATTCCACACAACGTCATGCACACATCTACTTGTCACATACATAATGACCCGACAATGGTAAATGATGCCCCCAGAATAAGCCACGTTGCTGACCACAAAATACAATAGCCTGGAGACAATGACATGGAAATACTCATGTCACACTGGAAGCAGTTCCACAATGCACACTTCACTGAGTGATATTTGTCCCAATGGAGTCAGGAAGGTAGTACTAATGTTGCTCAGATAGGCCACACATTTGGCATGGAAATAGGCATGTAGACATCATGTGCAATTTGTCTGGGAGATGTGTGTCTACACTCCACAACACAATGCATCATCAAGCCCCAGGCAATCACTACTAATATCTGGCACCCCTTACATTTACATACTCTGATTGTATCAGCAAACAAAATGAGTACCTTAGATGTTAGAGAGGCCCAGAGATTTCCAAGTGCTTGTTAAAGTCCCTCAACATGTTGCCCAATTGAAAGCTACATCATTGTCTCCATTTTAGTCATGCAAACCCAGATGTTTGTGGAACAATGCTTCTACCCAAACACATGTGATTTCAACATAGCTTCAAGTCACTCCATGATGCATGCCGACAGTCAGGTTACAACCCTTCCCTGTTTCACCTGTCTTCCTTGGCAAAGTTTCCTCTGTCTTTGGGCCTCTGCTTCCAGTATTTTTAACTGTGTGCTGGATTTGGTTTTTTTCTGGTTTTTGGTACTCTGGGCACTTTACCACTGCTGATCAGTGATAAAGTGCAAGTGCACCCTGTGGAAATTGTGATTATGATTAGTTATCCATGATTGCCATATTTGATTTAGTAGTAAGTCCCTAGTATAGTGCACCATGTGTGTCCAGGGCCTATAAATCAAATGCTACTAGTGTACCTGCAGCACTGATTGTGCCACTTGCACGAGTATCCCGCTATACATGTATCAGACCTGCCATTGCAGTGTCTGTGGTCAGTTTTAAACTGCCATGTTGAGCTGGCAAGTGCACCCACTTGCCAGGCCCAAACCGTTCCTTTTAGTAAATTTATTTAATAGTTAGGACATTGTACTTGGGTGTTTTACATGTTCCTTAAAGTGAAGTACTGCTAAACTTGTTTTTTCACTATTGCAAGGCCCATCTCTCTCAAAGGGTTAACATGGCGATTGCCCTGAAATATCTTAAGCAGAGTTTCCCATTAGGAGCAGATAGAGATTTGAGGTTTGGGGTCTCTGAACTCACATTTTATAAATACATCTTTTTGTAGAGTGGGTTTTTAGATTGTCTGTTTAAAAATGCCACCTTTAGAAAGTGGGCATTTTCTTGCTAACTATTTTGTGCCTGTGCCTGCCTGTGGAATCCATGTCTGGGTCAGACTGACAGTGGGGCTGTTTGTGAATTTACTCTAGATAGTAACACAAAGAGAGCTGATGTCTGTCCTTTATATCCTGATGAATCTTCCTGGGCTAGAGTGGGAGGAGGGAACTGACACCTGGGCTGCCTCTGACCCCTCACAATACAGTCTCCAACTCCCTAGAGTGTGGCTGGGGCAGGGCAAGGCAAGACTGAGTCTTGTGCACTACAAATAATTTCCTTTGAAGTTTGCCTACTTCAAAGGCAGAAAGGAGTATACGTAGTGGACCTAAAACCCCAGACCTTTAGAACACTTCTGGATCAAGAGGAACCAAGGATTAGAGCTGTGAGGAGGAGTACTGCCCCTTTTCTGTGTGTGCTTGGCTGGGTTGGTCTGCAGTTGCTGCTTCTGCCTTAAAGAGAACAAAGACTGGACTTTGCTGTTTATCCTCCTGGTGACGTTTCTCAGAGGGCTTGCACTGAGCTTGCATCCTCTTAAAGAAGTCCCAGGGACATCAAAGATTATCTGCCAATACCTGGGCTCTCTTGGTGAGACCCCCTGACTTACCCAATGGTGCCACAGCCAGCCCAGGGAAGGAGAAGCTGGCATAACCTGAGTTAAGATCCGTGCACCAAAGCAGAGTGGCAGAAAAATCGATGCAGCACCTGCCTCGCGGCTGCAGAAAGTCAATGCATTGATGGCTCTGAGCAACTCACTGTTGCTGTGTGTCCGGATGTTCCATGCAACAACCCTGGGCATCAACATCTTTAACATCATTGCACAGACCTGAGGCTGCTTGTCTGGAAATTTACACATCCCGTCCCACTGAGGAAAGAACTGATGCATCACTTACCCGGCAGAGAAAGACACACGGCCTCACTTGTGAGAAAGGAATTGATGCATCACTGGGTTTTCCGACGCACGCTCACCCCTTTGGATTTTTTTTTCAATGTATACCGGGTACTTTGTGCTAAAATAATGCATCCGTTGATTCTTATGGATTAAGACTCTTTGTACTTTAAAATGTGATATCTTTACTTTTGTATGTTGGATTGTTGTTTTGGTCTTGTTTGATTTAGATAATTATTGGCTTTTTTTCTAGTGGTGTAGAGTCCTTTTGTGGTGTTTTTGCTGTGATACTGTATGTGTTTGAGTAAATACTTTATACATTGCCTCTGAGGTAAGCCTGACTTCTTGTGCCAATCTATCAAGGAGGCAAACATGGGTTATGTGAGCTGTGTAACTCCCTTATCCTGACTAGAGGGAGGGCCCATACTTGGACAGGGTGTAAACTGACTTTCAACTAGAGTCCCCATTTCTAACATTCCCCATGTCACAAGTGCAAAGCACTTTGCTACATGATTCTACATCAATAGCCTGGAAACGCACATTGTGGCTAAAAACTCTAGGCCTAGCTGCCATGTCCCTCATTGCCCCTGCAGTTGTAGATGCCAAATGATGTTATAACACATGAAGGTATGTGTCAGCCAATAACAATAGTGAAACACTGCCGTCTGTGGCACAACATGAAATGTTCCCCCATTGTAAATGTCTTATTCCAGTCACAGGTTGGCATGCACGTATATGTGAAGGAATATAGAAAGTATCCCCTTACCACAGGTAGACCATGCATGAAACAGCAGGTTACAAATGTTTTGCTAAAGAGAAAAGGGCACATGCTGACATGTAGGCACAAGGAATGTTGGCAATGGTGATGGCACATAAATCATGTCAATAGACATTCCCCACTTACCCAGGGAAAGTATTGATCTCTATCAGTACCCAAAGAATAATGTATGCTTTGTCACATTTATGATGCCATCTTCACATTATAGACAGTAGCGAGGCACCAGCACCCTTTATACACTGAAGATAGCTAGCCTCTGGGTGTGAGATGCCAAAATACTCATTTCACCGGACATGTGGCTAAGGGCAGTGATCCATCACATCCTTACCTTTGGCCTGTTACACTGAGGCGTAGTGGTATGTTGCATACAATTTAAACTTACTACAGCAACAAAGAGTACTTGATAGATCAATATACACAGTCATATGTTGGCCCTGGAGAGCAAATTGTTTGTGGACTGTACACAGTTGTGTCCTGGGTCCCTGGGCCAATAGGCAAGACACATCAGTTTATAACACAAGACATGTCTAGATAAACAACCACTCATCTGTGTTGCACATGACTCTCCCCTAATAGGGTCTGTCAGCTCCCCTGACTAACACATTCATTTGGAAATATGTCAGGCAGGAATATATCCTGTAGTCACCCCTTTGTGTCTGCTGTGCTGTCCTCAAATGCCCATCAAAGTCTGGGTAGGCCACAGACAGAATGCGGGCCATTAGGAGGGTCATGGTCTAACATTGCGAGGACACCCTGAGCTCGACCTCAGCGATTTGCTCAGCATCTCAGATCCTCCCACTCTTCTGACAGTGGCCATTCCGCCGACTGTAGACCCCCAGGGTTCGCACCTTCTTGGCGATGTCTCTCAATTTTCTGATGGATGTTGACCTGCATGGAGGTAAATGACAAATCAAGAGATTACGATCATACGTTTTTGTCACAAATGATTGAGTCACATATATGTCAGAAACACCAAGCAGAACTTTTTTATTTGTTAATACTCCACAAGTGTTAAGCACACAATCCAATAAGTACAGGGACATGACCACAGACATATATATTTGCAGACTAACCCACTACTCTGCTCATGGCCTACAATGACTAAGCAGGCTTACTGACATTAGGTAGCCCATGCTCTAACAACATGTACTTTGTTGTGGGCCACAATTAAACACTAAGGCCCTCATTCTGACCTTGGCGGGCGGCGGAGGCCGCCCGCCAAAGTCCCGCCGTCAGGTTACCGTTCCGCGGTCGAAAGACCGCAGCGGTAATTCTGACTTTCCCGCTGGGCTGGCGGGCGGTCGCCTTCAGACCGCCCGCCAGCCCAGCGGGAAAGAGGCTTCCACGATGAAGCCGGCTCGGAATCGAGCCGGCGGAGTGGAAGCTGTGCGACGGGTGCAGTTGCACCCGTCGCGTATTTCACTGTCTGCACAGCAGACAGTGAAATACATGTAGGGGCCCTCTTACGGGGGCCCCTGCAATGCCCATGCCAGTGGCATGGGCACTGCAGGGGCCCCCAGGGGCCCCGCGCCCCCCCCTACCGCCATCCGGATCCCGGCGGTCGGACCGCCGGGATCTGGATGGCGGTAGGGTGGGTCGGAATCCCCGCGGCGGTGCAGCAAGCTGCGCCGCCGTGGAGGATTCAATGGGGCGGCGGTACACTGGCGGGAGCCCGCCAGTGGTGCCGGTCCGACCGCGGCTTTACCGCCGCGGTCGGAATCCCCATTGGAGCACCGCCGGCCTGTCGGCGGTGCTCCCGCGGTCCTCCGCCCTGGCGGTCTTTGACCGCCAGGGTCAGAATGAGGGCCTAAATACCTATTTGGCTTCTGAAGGGTAAACTCCTTAGGCATGAATGGACCGCCACATTCACACTCTGTGAGAATGACTCACTGTATACAGTCCCTACAGGCAACTGCCATAGTACAAACTTCACCATTACACACAAGTAACAATCAAGGGGCTGGCATGGTGGGTACAGAAAGTATCTTTCTTGTCCATGTGTGGACAGGTGGAATAATAAATGCAGACTCATCCCACTTCAGGGGTTCTGTGGTATATACTTGTATCATAGAACACTCCTTTGGACATATGTGTCTATCCTACAGAGAAGGCATCCAACATACAAAGGTGTGCATTGTTCAGTTTCTATGTAAACAAGCTACTGAGTCACATGTCATGGTCTCCCAGGAATCAACACACTGCACTGTGGGAATTTCATTTATGCAATAAGCCTGTACATAACAAATGTGATCTGTGTGAAGGTGACAACAGAGCTCTGGGAATAAGACACACATTGACAATGATGCAAAATGCACATATGGACTTGATGAATGATTTACCTTGTAGCCATTACTAATTGAGTCAAAGGAATGAGGCATTCAAGCAGGTGTTGCCACTAGAAGATAATATTGGCCACATGCCTGGATCAGTTGGGGTACAGGGAGTGGGCACAGTGTCCCACTTGCATAGCCACAGTGACTCTCCCACAGCCTAGACTAGGTCCCATACTGGGAGATACATTTGACAGACACTGGTCCCTGCAGGTTGAGCAGACAGAACCTAAATGAAACTCCATCCCCAGCACTTCCATTCCTGACACTACATCATGTGGCCAACAGCAATTTGGCATGTGTTGTATGTGGCAACCTGAAGTGTAGAGTGAGTCATGGTATGTCTTCCACACAACAGTTTAGCAAGGCCAGATGTGGTTTGAAACATCTGTGGCACTATACACATGATTCCAAATGACTCATACAACATGCATACACAGCTCATGCTGTCATGCACATACATGTTGTCTGACATTTACAACAATCATGAGGAAAGAGATGTCAGTGGATGGCAGTAATGTCTCCCTACCTAGTTATGTGCATCCAACACAAGGATGATCTAGGACTCCAAAAACCTTACACAACACAATGTAACTGAACTTAACATATGGCACTGGCCACCAATACCTGCACATTGTCAGTCCCTTATGAGGCCACACAGACGGCAACAAGTACACAAGCAGTCTAACTGGCACAGAGGGGCACATTCTAGCCTGTGAGGAAAATGATGGTGAAATAAAGAGAAAATTGTGCATATGAGGTACTTACCTGCTCCTCTGGTGAGCCATAGAGCTGTCCATATAGGGGTAACACCTCATCAACAATCCTCTGCAACGTCTCTAGAGATAAGGCAGTGGCTCCATCACATGATTGCTGCCAGGGGTGGCAAATGGCATTTCAGGCCATAGAGGTGTTGCTGGCAGCAGTGTCAGGAATCAAGAGAGTGAATCTGTAGAACATGGCGGTCATGTCCACCTCACTCGCAGTGGTCACTGCCAGCAGACAGCCATTGGGCTGCAACCGCCACTGGCAACAACAGCAGCCTGTGGCTGTGTATACCATGGCTGCCACTGCCTACCGCCATGACGACTTCCGACGGAGGTCGCAGGCAGTTCCTAATGTCCAGTGGAGTAGGTTGGGCATCTGCCATTTTGGTGGCCTGAAATGCTGTATTGGGCTTTATAAACTGCGTCACACCTACAAAAAAGGTTTTTGTATCTCACAAACACCCTTATCCTGTCTTGTCATGTAGGTCCTACTACTCAATCACCACTGTAACCATTTTAGTTTGTTGCAGGGTACAGATGGCATTTTATAGTGGGGCACAGGTTCACCACCACTGATGGTTATTTTGGTGGTTGGGATATACAGTCACATTTCGAGGCTGCAATTGTGTTGCGCATCTTTTATTTTGGTCCAAATCCATGTTGTGGCCACATGTGTTGAAAACCATGGTGGGAAGGTAATTTGTGACACTTGTGTAGTTGGCAGCTGTGATGTGTACTGGGTGCCAAGTCTATACAGTGAGAAATGCTTGGTCACATGATATCATTGACATACATCAAGTATGTTGTTGTCGACGCACACTATTGTTAGAAATCATGTCTTATACATAAATACTGAGTGAGAGGGAGGATGCAACAACCTCCTGTCTACCGTCGACTGCCAAACCTTCAGAACATAGAGAAATGCCACATGATAATGTATTACTGCCTAGATAGGCAAACAATAGTGGACTTATGTTATCATTTGGAGCCAGATCTAATGCCCGCTATTAGTTGTCCAACCAGCATACCACCATTGTACGTCATGTCAGTAGTGCACTTCCTAGCCACAGTGTTGTTTCAAAATACAGTGGCCTTATCTGCTGGTTTGTCCCAAACTATGTTCAGTCTGGTGTTGAAAGATGTCCCCTCAGCAATGTTGAAACACCTTGACAGCTATTTACAGTTTCCATGATGTGAGGATTTAGCCCATGTGAAGGCTAACTTATGGTTTTGCATACATCTCACATGTGGTTGGGGCCATTAATGGCACACATGTTGGCTTGGTCTCACCGCAGGCCAATCAACAAGTTTATCACAACAGAAAGAACTTCTATTATATCAACGTGCAAGTTATCTGTTTGGCGTATCTCTTCATTTCATGTGTGCCCGTTACCCAGCATTCAGCCCATGATGCCTCCATAATGCAGAACAGCACCATCCCAGAAGATGTCACAACTGTACCTAGAGAGGGCCTGGCTGGTTTATAAGTCATGTCTGTCCTGATTGTGTGTGGAAGCAGTGTCAGGTGCTACAATCACAAACTGAGTGGCTCATTGTAGGAGGCTGGCCTGGTTTGTAGTGGGTACCAAAGGTACTTACACCTTATACCAGGTCCAGTAATCCCTTATTAATGAAATGTAGTCAGTGTCTAGAAGTCAGGCTGTCTATGGGTAGCTGTAGATGAGTAGGCAAGGCTGAACTAGGAGACATGCAAAGCTCTTGCAATACCACTGTATTCACACAATACTCACACACATGAAAGAAAATACTCAGTGTTACAAAAATAAAGAGACTATACTCCCTTAGGAGTTAAGTAATATACACAGCATATACACTAGAATCCAAAATCAGGTGAGTAAACAGTTAGAAAACAGTGCAAATAGTGAAAATAGGTTGCAGTGGGCCTAGGCAGAACACAAACCATATACTAAAATAGTGGAATGCAAAAGTTGGTTTCCCACCTAGGCAATTGTAGTGTGTAGAAGGGTGCTGGGAGTGTAAGAAAACACCAAAGTTAAGTGATAGAACCCACCCCAGAGCCCAGGAAAACAGGAGTAAATCACAGTAAGTTTCCAGAAACACACAAGAAGTCATGATAGAAGATAAGGCCTAAATTCGGGCAGTGAAATGCGTGACAGAGCTTGGGGCCCCCTGTACTGCCCATGCCAAGTGCATGGGCAGTGCATGGGCCCCCAGGGGCCCCTGAAGTCCCCCTTACCTCCAGGCTTTCCATGGCTTTCTTCACCGCTGTGGCCAGGCTGCTGCCCTAGGGATTATGACCGCCAGGCAGAAGCCTGGCGGTATAGTGGAGGGGCCAGCGGTGTGGCCGTGGCTATTGCGCCACGGTCATAATAGCGGGTGGAACACCGCCATCCTGTTGGCTGTGTTACTGCCAGCTTACTGCCGGCCGCCAGGGTCATAATGAGGCCCAAAGTCAGGTATGCACCCAAGAAGACACATGCGGGTCCCTGGTTGATACAGAAGATGTGCCATGCCGGATGGATGATTTTAGTCTGATTTGCGTTGCCGGATTCTGCCAACAAGCCTTGGCACATGCAAAGATCTCGGTTAGCAGAAAATGGCGTTGCCTGGGACCAGGAGGCACCTGGTGGCCTCTGCCCAAGAGGAGAGACAGAAGGGGCTCTCAGCAACTCGGAGAGCCCTCAGAAGACCAGGCAGCATGTATAGGAGTCCCATAGTACATGGACAAAGAGGGTGCAAATGGAAGCCCATGCCACATGACACAAAGGGATCCCACGCCGCCGGAGATACACTCAGGAAGCTGTGTGTCGCAGGATGGAGTGCTGGGGGCTTACGCTGTGCTGTTCATGAAGAACTTATTGGAAGGTCGCACACAAGCCTTGGCAACTGCAAGTCATGCTGTGAACGGGGGTACTGTCTTGCATGCGGAGGCAAGTTCTTACCTCCACCAAAGCTGGACAGCTGGACCTTCGGACTGTGGGGGTCACTTTAGTCCACCACCTGTGTTTCTGGATCCACACTCGTCATCTGGAGAGGGGACCAACACCACCAGTCATCGCTGCAGAGACTCTGTCACTCTACGGGTAATTCCTTCGGTTCTTCTGGTGTAAGCTGAAGACAGGCAGTCTTCGGAGGAAGCACGACCTGGAAACTGTTGCAGTTGCTGGCAGGAGCTGAATTTACAATGTTCAGCTGCAGTTCCGTCATTAGAAGATGAAGAAAAGGATGCAGAGGATTTCTGCTGGAGTTATGCAATCCGAATCTCAAGTAACACCCAGAGGAGAGACCCTAAATAGTCCTGTAAGGGGGATTGGTCACCTAACCAGTTAAACACCTATCAGGGAAGGGATCTGACATCACCTGCTGGCACTGGCCACTCAGATGCTTTCAGAGTTCCCTGCCAACTTGTAATCCAAGATGGCAAAACTCAGGGACCCTCTGGAGGAGCTCTGAGCACCACCCCTGGTGTGGTGGTGGTGGACAGGGGAGTGGTCACTACCCTTTCCTTTGTCCAGTTTTGCTCCAGAGCAGGGACTGGGGGGGTCCCTGAACTGGTGAAGACTGAATTATGCAAGGAGGGTCCCAAATGTGCCCTTCAAAGCATTTCCAGTGGCTTTGGGAGGCTACCCCTCCCAAGCCTGTAACACCTATTTCCAAAGGCAGAGGGTGTAACACCCTTCTCCCAAAGGAAATCTTTTGTTCTGCCTTCCTGGGCTCGAGCTTTTCAAGCAACAGGAAGGCAGAAACCTGTCTGTGAGGCGGCAGCAGCTGGGGCTGCCTGGAAAACCTCAGAAGCCTGCAATGGCAATAAGGAGCCCCCAGTGTGCATGGAATCATTCAACCAATGCTTTCAAAAGCCATAGGGTATGATTCCAACCTATTTGATACCAAACATGCCTATGTTTGGAGTTACCATTATGTAGCTGGGCATGGGTAGTAACATATGTCCAGTACACATGTAAAATTGCGTCTCACACTCATGAAGTCTGGGAAAATGGTCCTGCAGGTTGTGGGGGCACCTCTGCTAGTGCAGGGTGCCCTCACCCGCAGGTAGTTTGCACCCTGTCCTCAGGGTTGGAGGGCCTGCTATAGCGGTGACTTATGAGTGACCTGGTGCAGTGTATATGGCAGTGAAAGGGTGCTTGCATCTTTTCACGGAGGCTGAAATGGCAGTCCTGCAGAAGCCTTTGCATGAGCTCCCTGCGGGTGGCAAAATATATACTACAGCCCATAGGGATCCCCTAGAACCCCAATGCCCTGGGTACCTAGGTACCACATACTAGGGACGTATAAGGGGGCACCAGTATGCCAATTGTGTGTGAAATACTGTGTTAACAGTATCCTACAACCAATTTCACAAGGAGAGAGCATAATTACTGGGTCCTGATTAGCAGGAACCCAGTAGACACAGTCAAGCACACTGACATCAGGCAGAAAATGGAGGTAACCATGCCAAGAATGAGGGTACTTTTCTGCAAATTGTAAATGATAAATTATAAATTATAATAGAAAGTGTACAACACCTGTGTGGTAATAAGAATTGTAATACGTTTGGCATTGTGGTAATAATAATTACAATACATCGGCCCGATCCTATGCTACTTACAAAACGAAAACACGTTTTCATAACATCAGAGATGTTTTATTTGGACCTCAATACGAGTTTGGCAGCCTGACCACCAGACTGCTATGTTGGTGGTCCTAAAAAGACCACCATGTTGGTGGTCTTTCAGACCCCCATAGTAAGAGTTATACAAGCAGGACAGCTGACTGCCCGCCAAAAAAGGCAGGCCACCAGCGGCGCGTAGGGCTGGAAATAGGTGGTCCGAACTCCAGCACGGACAGCACAGTGATCAACCACTGACTTCTTTACAAACTCACCGTTGCCATGGGGGACCCCCATGGCAGTCATCCAATGGCAGTCTGAACCACAGCGGTCTGCGATCACCAAAGTAATACACAACTGCACATTGGATGAATTTGAAAACCACACAACTGAGACACATTGCCACACTGGACACACCTGTAAATGACACTATAAAACACACCCCTTCACAGACAACAATCATTTGCATTTACACTGCAAGAAAACAAAGCCAGAACACTTTTTTTGTAGAGTACATAGATAACGCACCCCTTTTTTTCACCATTTAATTGAAAACCCTGCACACTTTTGTCTATTCACACCCTAGTACACTTCCCCTGTTTAGTAAGTCACTGTCACCTGTTTATTTATTTGTTTGTACCACTTTCTCAAGTTCCAAAAAATCAAAATTTTTCTGAAGATGAGTTAAGTCACCAAGGAAGTAATCATAAGAGTAGAACCACAATTGTTTGGCGCACAAGTCCATCGCACTCCTCTCATTTGGGAAATGGAAACGAGGGACAGGATAATCGACAGTGAATGCTGTAGAAAAAAACCTGCGCACAAAGGAGGACATTAGGAAGATTTGAATGACCTCAGGGGTAAGGTCCGTTCTCTGTTCTTCTGGCACCAGCTGAAGGCCAAGAAGACTGGTGGTGGCCCTCCCAGTGCCCCATTACATCTCTTTCACTGGGTGGAGAAGGTTTTAGCCATCCTTCATCCTGAGGGCTTGAAAGGAATACCTGGGAGAGTGGCATAGAGCCATAGGGGTAGTGTGCGTGGGAAGGATGCTGTGGGCCAGGGGTGTGAAGCCACTGGGGTTGCTCCTGGCCAGGACATCATCAGCCACGTCTTTGGGGTTCATCAGTACTCCCAAAGCATGATAGGCCATGTCTTGAACATACTCCCGGAAATAAAGCAGCCACAGAGGGACATGCGATAACAGATGGAGGCCCACAATATCACCATGGCCTCTCTAACAGGGGTGATGAGGAACATACACACAGTCCTGACCAAAACCAATCTTCTCCTTACTTTGGCTCATCAACACCAGGCACATCTACATCTGTGCCAACCCCTGGAAGGAAGGCCCTTCCAATGGAAGAACCTGCCTCAAACACCTCTGCCTCTATAGCAGCAGATGCTCCCCCTACACAAGCCGGAACATCCAGCAACGAATGCAGGAAGTGGAGATGTCAAGAGACCCACCACTGCCAGCAAGTAACCCCTTGCTGAAGGAACTCCTTGATTTGCCACATATTCACTCTGTTGATTGATCCCCAACCACCTACCTGTTCCAATGGACCCAGGCTGCGCCATTTTCTGCTAACCACAAGCTTTGCGTATGCCAAGGCTTTTTGGCGGACTCCAGCGACGCAAACCAGACTTCAATCATCCATCCTGCATGGGACATCACTTGCACCAACCAGGAACCCGACTCCATCTTCTTGGGTGCAATACTGACTGTTCTTCTTCACTGGTGGTTCTTCTTTTGCACCTTCATCCAGGTTTGCAGGGGCTCCTGTTCTCCCTGGATGATTCAGTGCCTCTTGGACTTGGTCCCCTTTTCCACAGGTCCTTAGGTCCAGGAATCCACTGTTGGTGTCTTGCAGTCTCTTCTGGTTTTTGCATAATTCTTCTCTTCGTTTCTGTGTGTGTTCTCTGAAAGTTACTGTGTTTTACTCCCTACTTTCCTGGGCCCTGAGGGGGGTGGGGTTCTAGTACTTACCTTTGGGGTTTTCTATTACTCCCAGCTCCGCTCCACACACTACACTTTCCTAGGCGGGAAACCAACATTCACATTCCACTTTCTTAGTCTATGGTTTGTGTTCTCCCTGGGCCCATTTCCAACTATTGTGATTTTCACTAATTGCACTGTTTGTGTGCCTATTTCTGCATACTAGTGTGTATAATATGTGTATTACTTACCTTTTAAGGGAGTATAGTCTCTACGGTATTTTTGGCATTTCTGTCACCAAAATAAAGTACCTTTATTTTTGTAACACTGAGGGCCTCATTATGACCCTGGCGGGCGGCGGAGGCCGCCCGCCAGGATCCCGCCCTCCAAATTACCGCGCCGCGGTCAAAAGACCGCGGCGGGTATTACGAGTTTTCCCCTGGGCTGGCGGGCGGTTCCAGTAAAACCGCCCGCCAGCCCAGGGGAAAACGACCTTCCCACGAGGATGCCGGCTCGTAATCGAGCCGGCGGAGTGGGAAGGTGCGACGGGTGCAGTGGCACCCGTCGCGTATTTCAGTGTCTGCAAGGCAGACACTGAAATACTTTTCGGGGCCCTCTTACGGGGGCCCCTGCCGTGCCCATGCCATTGGCATGGCCACAGCAGGGGCCCCCAGGGGCCCCGCGACCCCCCCTACCGCCATCCTGTTCATGGCGGCTTTCCCGCCATGAACTGGATGGCGGTAGGGGGGGTCAGAATCCTCATGGCTGCGGAGCGCGCTCCGCAGCCATGGAGGATTCCAAAGAGCAGCGGAAAGTCAGCGGGAGACCGCTGACTTTCCGCTTCTGACCGCGGCTGAGCCGCCGCGGTCAGAATGCTCATTGGAGCACCGCCAGCCTGTTGGCGGTGCTCCCGTGGTCGGTGGCCCTGACGGCCGGCCTCTGAGTGTTTTCTTTCAGGTATGCAAGTACTGTGTGATTACAGTGTGATTGCATGAGCTTTGCATTTCTCCTAGATAAGCTTTGGCTGCTCATCCACAGTTACCTCTAGAAAGCCTGGCTTCTAGACACTGCCATCATTTCACTAATAAGGGATAACTGGACCTATTATAAGGTGTAAGTACCACAAGTACACACTACAAACCAGGCCAGCCTCCTACAATCGTCACCTTTTCTAGTTTTTTAATTTGATGTTTTCTGTTATAAAGATAGTTATGAATAGAGAAAATCCATGACAACGAATTGGGGTCACTTATTTTAAAGTTAAGATTGATCACGGAGAAGGTCAACAATCTTCCAATTTATTCCTCTGTGAGAACCTCTGAACCACAATGGCCCTCATTCTGACCCTGGCGGTTCTCTACCGCCAGGGCCAACGGGGGCGGGAGCACCGCCGACAGGCCGGCGGTGCTCCCTTGGTCATTCTGACCGCGGCGCTTTGGCCGCGGTCAGAATGGGAAAACCGGCGGTCTCCCGCCGGTTTTCCACTGCCCCTTAGAATCCTCCAAGGCGGCGCAGCTCGCTGCGCCGCCGAGGGGATTCTGACCCCCTCTACTGCCATCCTGTTCATGGCGGGAAAGCCGCCATGAACAGGATGGCGGTAGGGGGGGTCGCGGGGCCCCTGGGGGCCCCTGCCGTGCCCATGCCCATGGCATGGGCACGGCAAGGGCCCCCTAACAGGGCCCAACTAGGCTTTTCAGTGTCTGCGATGCAGACACTGAAAAGCGCGACGGGTGCTGCTGCACCCGTCGCACGCCTTCCACTCCGCCGGCTCGATTCCGAGCCGGCTTCCTTGTGGAAGGCGCTTTCCCGCTGGGCCGGCGGGCGATCTGAATCAGATCGCCCGCCGGCCCAGCGGGAAAGTCAGAATACCCCTCGCGGTCTATTGACCGCGGGGCGGTATTCAGGCGGCTTCCGACGGGCGGGCGGCAACCGCCGCCCGCCTAGGTCGGAATGACCACCAATGTCTCTTCTAACAAAGGTTTCCTTTACATGCAAGGAGATAGAAATACAGAGCAATTCTAACCGTATTCACGAGTGCAGCTACGGTCAATACCTTTAAATGGCAATTAGCAAGGGCTATAAATGCCAGGAACGAAATCTAAGCGGCAAAATAAGATCTGTCATTGGGCCTGATTCTAACTTTGGAGGACGGTGTTAAACCGTCCCAAAAGTGGCGGATATACCACCTACCGTATTACGAGTTCCATAGGATATAATGGACTCGTAATACGGTAGGTGGTATATCCGCCACTTTTGGGACGGTTTAACACCGTCCTCCAAAGTTAGAATCAGGCCCATTGTGTCTGAATGTTCTAACCACAGTATTGTAAGAGAGGTATTTAAAATAAAGTCTGCATAATACATGTTCAATGCCACTGCACAAAATAACACATTCCTTTCTATTGTATTATCATGTTTGTGTAGCGCTTATACAGTTAAATGTGCATAGTTGTTAGAATGTGAGTTATTGGGGCCTAAATGGAAGTGTTAGGTACTTTATTGTAATTACATTTATATAGAGCTTCATAAGGATGACGAGGCGCCGACGAGCATTAGGAGGAGGGTAGCAGTCTACACAGCAGGGAGTGCTTAGATGGAAGAGCGTAGAATTGCAATGTGGCCAATATGTGGTAAGCATGTTGGTGACATGTGAGAAAACAGAGTAGTACCCTTATCTTAGGTTGCCGCACTTGTGTGTAATGGCAAGATAAGAGGTGAGACACAGAATGCATCCTCTTTACTTATAGTTATTGTCCCTGCTTGAGAGCTCTCTGTAGATTCTGTCCAGATTCCTGGATAGGGGCAATCATGAAGATGCTATACACAATACTTCTGGAGAAACAGTTGAGCAAACCCCAGTATGTACTGTATACTGCCAGCCATGATAGACCATCTTAAAATTGATGTACCTCCCGAAGCTCCGAGGAGTAATTATGTGCCTGAGCAGGGAAGACACAGATTGAGTGTACAGTTTCTTTGCAGCAAACATGTAGCAGTGCCAAGGCATGAGGATAAAGAGTTGCAAGCGCATAAATGTACTGTGTTCTTGTCTGGCCACATTGTTGCGAAATCTTTTTTGAACATGGTAATTCACTTTTTACTTTCTTTCCAAATCACATGCTGATTCTTTTGCATTTAAAACAATTCTTTAAACGCCCCCATCAACCCCACGCACAATATACCCACTCACCTGTATGCACTGCATTTTCTTTAACTTTCGTTCTGGTAATATCCTGAGAGTTGTGTGCCTTCTTCACACACTTACACAACTTACACATTTAATCACCATTGCTATTGGGACGCTTGACCATTGCTCTGTGAGCTCTGTAGAGTTGAATTAGCAGATATTGGGAACCCCTTTATGAACCACTGAACTGAAATAAGTTCGCACTGTGTTAGCCCTGAACTTCACAGCTCTCAATCGTGGCCTAACCACAACCTGTATGCACCAAGCTACATTGTAGCGACTCATTTCATACTGCACACTATACAAGAATACTATGTTGCTAACTGTTTGTGTTGCTAAATAGATTAAATAAAAACCTGAAACCCGTTATTGCGTACACCCTCAAAAGCATCCATAAAGACATATAATTTAATTAATTAATAATTGGAAGCTGCATTATTGATAGTGCATCATTTTGACTGAATGAAACGGCCAAGCATTGAATGGACCAAATTAAATGCAGAGTGCCTTTTAACGCTGATTTTATAAAGGCACCTGTCAAATTGACTAACTGCTTACAATTTGCGCAGTGGTCGGTGGGTACTCTCGACCATTGCCCTTCTTCAACCAGCCTCTTTCAGCAACTCACCTGAGACTATCAATCACTTCTTAACGCAGTATTAATTTCCCACCTAATGTCATTGGCTTCTTAGGTGTACCTTCTGACTCCTCTCAACTGCATACATTAAACTGCATAATTTGCTATTTTACAACTAAAGCTCTCTCGGTCCTGCTGGGTCTGCCTAGTGCGTCTCGCTCGACTGCTCATATGTTCCAAATCTCTGTTTACTCTCACCTCTGTTCTCTTCCTCTGTTTGCTCCTCATTTCCCCTAACTTGTAGACTCCCCCCCCCCTTTTGCCTTCCTTATTAACCTCCCTTCGCTCTTCCTCCTGTCCCGTTGTCTACTCAAAAGTCATGTTCGGACCTGGTTTTTCAATTTTATTTCAAAGAAATGAAAGGTGGGCTTTACTGGAGGCTAACTCTTTGCTTATATTTTATGAGGCGATCAGGAGACAAAGAGCCTTCATTCTGGCCTTTCCCTGCTTGCTATGTCATAGAAATTAAACAAGCACTATGATGAAGGCAGCTTTACTATGTGACCTTTATCAAATATAGCCACAGAAACAGGACTGCATAGAATGCAAATGAGACTTCAATGCAGTATGCCTTATAGTGCTAATACTGAATGTGTTAGCACATCAAACCCATACCTATTGGCTTTACCAATACTATTTTCCATTAGTTGTCTTCTGACACGTGCATAAAATCACAAGCCAACACAGTGCTTAATTTGAACTGGTGGTTGCAGGTGGAGCCCACAAGCAACTCATTGTTGAGCACCGGAACAGATGTTTCCATCATTAGACTTTGGCCCAGAACAAGAGAGAGAAAGGTAGATAAGGGGAAAGAAAAGGGAAGAGAATTACGGTAAAAACTGTGACAAAATGAGTCGGGAACTGTATGGCAGTAGATGAAAGTCATGAAGTTGAGTCACTCTCGAAAGTTACTTGGATTTTCTAACAAATAGTTGCAAAGTGTCTGTTATGTGTGTGTGTTCTCAGCGCGTTCCATTCGGGAGTTGGCAATTGAACCTTGTCTCTCCGGAGTGACTGGACGCTAGGTCGCGCTGGTAATAAAACTGTGTTTCAAGCTTGTTTATGCTGTGGACTTCATAGCTTTTATTCACCACAGTTTGGCAACAAGAGTTTTGCGTGACCTAGGTCAGCCCTGGATTCTATTTCTGCTGTTCTTTTTGTTCCGGTTGTTGGTAGCGGCTGGTCGTGAGGATCCTGTTTTGCCCAGCGGCGGCTTTCAGCAGCGGTGTCTCAACGAAGCAACTTGAAGTTGTGAGAACACGGATTTGGGGCCATTCTGGCCATACTTTCGACTGTTTCTGGTTGCTGGCTACTGTGGAGTGGGCTGGTTACTGCGCTCCTACTGCATTTCTTATTTATCGGCCGGCAAGTGTGTCAGCGTCTCCTAGGCAACCAGGAGCGCTTCGCACATCGGCCGGCAGCCTGTCAGAGTGTTTGTGTCTCCGTGGCTCTGCATATTGGCCGGTGACGTGCCAGCATTCCAGCGATGTGAAATTTTAGACGCTCTTTACTTTGTTGAGCCTTAGCGTCAACTTGGCAACTATAATTTTTGTAACTTCGTGTATTCAAAAACAAAAAGGGAAATCCTTTGATTTATTCAGGAACACAGGTTGGAGGAAAGGAGCTTGCACTACAGAGGAAGTGACTTAATATACTGTGCATTTTGAGGGCTCTATTGTAACTATTTGGTGTTCAAAATAATTTTTTTTACAGGACCCATGGTTACCCAGGCTAATATTTCAAAACAGAGAACATCTAAGGCAAACCAGTTGTTACATCATTATATAGTCCTTCAAATAATTAGGACACTTCCGAGTCCTCATCGGTTGTTCACGAACAGCAACATTTGTTTGATTCTCCCTCTCTTGATTGGCACTGGTACCTTGTGACTCACACGCCTCAGCTTCATGACCAGAACCATGCCTTACACCAGAAGTAGACACTCCCTCTCCTCCCCAGAAGAAAGAGCTAGAACATTCCTCCTCCACCCGACTTAAATCACACTCTCCACCCCTCTGATACAAGGCCACATTCCTCACATTCCACTTCTCTCCTCCTTCGATCTCAACATGAAATTTTCCCACCTTCCTCACACAAAACGGGCCCCTAAATTTAGAAACAACCCCCTTCAGTCTACCAGACTTGACTTTGACCCAATCTCCAACCCTCAATCCATGCTTGTGCTGAGAGGGTACACAAGTCTTGCATCCACCAGATGCAACCCACTCTTGAAGCCAAGAAGGAATCAATTTAGTCCCCACCGATAGTCCCCTCATCACTCGGAAAGGAGAGCTACCAGTAGCATTATGAATCGTGGAACGATAAGCTCGTACAACATCAATTATCATTTTCCGCACACAACAATGATTAGCCAGAGCTAGTTGTATAGTACCCTTGATTAACCTGTTGATTCTTTCAGCTATTCCATTACCCTGTGGATAATATAGGGACGTCCTGGTATGACGCACTCCACAATTCTTCAAAAATAAACACATCTCATTTGAAGTCAATTGAGTGCCATTGTCTGTGATAAGAACCGTGGGAATACCTTCCTCCATAAAAATATCCTCCAAAACCTTTATGGTTGTGGTCGTGGTGATATCACGTACAAATCTAACCACTAACCATCTTGAGTGCACATCTATCACCACCACTGCGAAACGCATTTGAAGCGGAAGTTCCAATAGTGGACCAATAAAATCCAAACAAATTGTGTGCCAAGGTTTCCCTGGATCTTCAATATGTCCTTCCACCCTGCCCACACCAACTTTCAACCTTTTTTCACTCTCCTTACACAGCCTATACTGCTCCACCCAACACTTAACCTGACCATCTAAGCCTTGCCACCAAAAAAACTCCTTCAACCTCCTACTTGTCATTCCCTGACCCAAGTGACCCTCATGAGCCAGAGAAAATTATTTAAACCTCAACCCACTTGGTGGAATAAAACGCTCACCCCGCATCAACACACTCTCCCCACAACACGACAATTCGACCAACACATCCAAAAATGGCCTGACAGACAGTGGAAGAGAACTCCCTCTTCTAACCCCTAAAGAAACTAACTTAAAAACACATTTCAGACAATCATCCACAGCCACCTCATGCTTCCATTCTTCCAATGTGAATGTACCTAAACCCCACTCTACCACATCACCAATGGAGGCCACAGCATCATCAGTATCACAACACCTTATCGATTGAGAATCAACTCTCTCCCAATCAATAGACAACCTAGACAGGCAATCCGCCTAAAAATTTTTCCAACCTTGGACATACTCCACACGATACAAATATTCTTGTAACCTAGCAGAAAGTCTGGCCATCCTCGCTGACCCCTTTCCCACACCACCAGCAGACAGTATCCTTAACAGTGGTTTGTGATCATTCCTTAGTGTAAACTCCAATTCCCACAAATATGTTCTAAAGTACTCCGTTCCCCAGACAGCCGCCAAGGCCTCACGTTCGATAACAGAATAGTTACGTTCTGTCAGGGTCAAAGTTCGAGACGCAAACGCCACAGTCTTTTCACACTTACCATGCATTTGTGACAACACCGCTCCCAACTCTGTGCTACTGGCATCCACAGTCAAAATAGAGCGCATATTAATATCAAAAGCTGTTAGGATACCAGCTCCACAAATTTCTTCTTTGATCCCATTAAAACACAACGCCTGCTCATCAGACCAACAAAACTTACTTCCCTTCCTCAACAATTTCCGAAGATCCTCAGTTTTGCTTGCAAACTTATCCACAAATTTAGAGTAATATTCCACAAGACCCAAAAAGGACCTCAACTGTTCCTTATCAGTCGGTGCTGGTGCCAACTTAATAGCTTCTAATAAGCTTTTCTTTGGCTTGATACTCCCATTCGAAATCGAGTACCCTAGGTAGTCAATTTCTTCTACCAGAAAGGTGCACTTCTCTTTATTCAAGCTCAGACCAGCCTCTTCAATAATCTTGAGAACTTTTCGGAGTGTAATGTTGTGTTCACCAACTGTTTCCCCCATCACTAGCACATCATCCTGGAAAAATAATACTCCTTTAACATCCCCAAACAATTTAGCCATCATTCGTTGAAACACACTTGCCGCAGATGCCAAACCAAAAGGCATGCGGGTAAATTGAAAAGTACCTTCTGGAGTGATAAAAGCCGTAATATGTTTGGATTCAGAATGAAGCCTAATCTGATGATAGGCACTTCTCAAATCTAATTTTGAGAAAAACCTACTATCCTTAACCGAGGTTAACAGCTCATTGATATTTGGCAAAGGATAGACATCCACTACACTATTTTGGTTGACAGACCTCAAATCCACACACAACCTCACTTTGCCATCTGACTTCCGTGTAATGACAACTGGAGAAACCCATGGAGAAACCTCCACAGGTTCGATGATACCCTCTTCCAACATGTTGCTTATTACTTTCTTGACTTCATCCCTGACAACAAATGGTATTTTACAAACCTTGTGTTGAGTCGGGTAAGCATCATCCTTCAACATAATCTTATGTACATAACCTTTTAATCATCCCAACTCTTTCTTAAAAACATTACCAGCCCCCTTTAAAATATCATCCAACTGTATGTTATCTATCAACAAAACCTGATTGGATGTCCTGGGACTGATAACTATGTTGAGATCAAATTGATGCATCCAACCTAGGATGGGTGGACCTTCAACTGCCTCATAGATTTTCCCAATAACCTTTCTATCCTTGAATTGAATTTCTTTTAACATATATCCCAGCAGTTGAATTTCCACACCTTGATACCCACCAGGGGATATATCTTTTGGCAACAATTCCTCCTTTGCCCACCAACGTTTAAAGAGACTCCCAGGGATTATGGTGTACAAAGAACCAGAATCTACCATGAGATTCACTTGGACATCCCCAATATAGAATTGAGCCATTGGTCTAGAGCATCTACGGTCACTCACACACACACTCGGAATCCTTCCATCCTCAATTGCTAATATCCTGTCCTCACCAGTTGATTCACAGCAGTCTTCCACAATATTTATGCTCGGTTTCAACTCCTTAACAAATCGGTTACCTTCCCTGCACACACGAGCATAATGCCCCCTGCGACCACATTTGCGACATTCCTTATTGATAGCAAAACATTTCTTGGAATCCCCCAAGTGTAACGTACTGCCACACCGAAAACACTCCTTTCCTTTGCTTTTAGTACCCCCCCTTTCTTTGGTACAGTTCCAAGTTCCTGTTGAGATCCAGTACACTCGCTTGATAAAACCATAACTTCTCCAGTTTTCTCTTTCCTTTCTATTTCTTTTATACAACACCTCGATTCTTCAATAACTTTCGCAAGGTCAATTGCTTCTTGCAAGGTAGGATCCTTTGCCGCCCACAACCTCTCCTGAATTTTTTTATCACGGCACTGAACGATAAGTTGATCACGTAGCAGTTCATCTGTCATAGTACCAAACCTACATTTGACTGATAATTCCCTCAGCCTGGACACAAAATCGTCAATAGACTCATGAAAATCCTGGGGTTGCGTATAAAATTTATACGTAGCTAGTACCAAATTGGTTTCCTTAGCAAACCTATTCTCCAACCGTTTAATGGCTTCTTTAAAAACGTCATCCATAGGCTGTCCATTTGGTCCCATGGAAGGAGGAAGATATTTAAAAATCCTTTGACCCTCACACCCCAAAGTTCTTAAAAGAATAGCTTTCTTCCTTAGAGGAGAAAAACCTTGTCCATCCAACGCTACAATATAATTCTCCAACATTTCTATCCAATCTTCCCAAGGAAGAGTTGGAACACCTGGAAGTGGAAGAAATAATAGTGGCGGAGAAATATTAGCCTGTGGTGTCATAGTGAATTCCAATGATGAAGAGGGAACTGTTTAAGTGTTGGGGTAGGTTCCTGAAAACTGCGTGTTGCGAGTATGACCATCGAACTAGCCTAAATTATATAATGGAGAGAGGGAGTTATCACCAAAGCAATTGAAAATTAATGTGTACAAATAGTGTCTTTGGCAGCACAATTTTCAAAATAGCTCACACACCGTCACTTACTGCTTATTCTCCAAGGACACTCACAGAATAGTCAAACAAAGTGTAGCAATGAAGCTGGTCAGTTAGGGCCAGATGTAGCAATCTCCGAATCGCAAATTCGAATGCAGAATGGTGTCTCAGACACCGTCTACGAATCGCTATGGGGTCGCAAAGACCCACCTCATTAATATTAATGAGGTGGATCACATTTTGGACCCCATAGCGATTCCCTGCACTCACAGGGATGGTGGCCTGCTGGAGAGAGCAGACCTCCATGTCTGTGACTGCTTTTTAAATAAAGCATTTTTATTTTTTTTTGTATTGCAGCCCAATACAAAAAAAATAACAAAACCATTTGGTTTCGTTTTTTCAGAGTAGGCAGTGGTCGCCATTGGACCACTGCCTGCTCTGAAAAAACATTAATGGCGACATTCACAAAGGGGAAGGGGTCCCATGGGGACCCCTTCCCTTTTGCGAATGGGTTACCACCAGTGTGACACTGGTGGTAACTGCAAATTGCTTTGCGACCGCGTTCGCGGTCACAAAGCAATTTAGCATCTCGGTGAGAGTTGCAAATAGGAAGGGGACACCCCTTCCTATTTGCGAGTCGCATTCCCATTTTGCGAGTCGATACCAACTCACAAAATGAGAATGAGCATCGCGATGTGCATTTTGCATGGTGCAAACTGCGAAAATCGCAGTTTGCACCATGCAAAATGCTACCTACATCTGGCCCTTACTTCCGAGGTATCTGGGGAAATTTCATATGCTGGTCGCAAAAGACTTTTGGAACAAATGGAGTAAAAACAGGTTATAGCATAACGTTCACCCCCCGCCCCAAAAAAAAAAAGTTAAAATAACTGATAGTTCACATAATCTAGGAAGTGCAATTTGTCATGTTCTAATTTTTCAGAACTTTTAAGGTATCTCCTTTTTTGTCTATTGAGATCGGTTAAGGAACCTTAGAGTTACCAAGTCATTTCAGTCTCAGACTAACCCCCCAGCACAGCTATCCGCCAGGTTGCAAAGCTTCTACACCTTCTAACAGAAAATGGATTTCTTAGATTACAGAGGTGGCACATAACACTGCCTGAAATAGCAGTTATATGTAATGACAGCAAGGTCGCAAAATATTCAATTCAGTTTTTGAAGCAGCATTTGTGAAAGAACATACACAGCACCAATTCCAGGCATGTAAGAAATACACTCTTGTTGTTCAGGCAAACACTATTCTATTCTCAAATATTAGCATTACACTTCCTATGACACTAAAAATATTGGTCTGAAAATTACCACGGGTAATTATTCAATCACTAGTCTGATTTTTTTTTTGGAGTACTTAATGTTGCCTCAAACAGCTGTTCCTTTTCTGAGAGCAAAAGAGCAAAATTGCTTTAACACAAACAGTAAAGAAGACGTCCCTCACAGAAAGAATTGATTCCTCAAAGGAAGCAGGGAGTGCATGCTTCATTGATGGACACGGTTAGCACATGCAATAGCAACGAGAGAATCCTTGTACATAAAAATAAAAGGCCCAGCCGAAACACCTTTACCAACCTCACACACAGAAATAAGTGCAGTGAAAATCATACAATGTAAATTTTGCTCGTCTTGTCAACCAATGGTTTCAGATAAAGAATAGCTCTCCTGCTGTGCCAGAATAACTTTAACGGAGATCCCAAAGTGCATACGAATTCTGCAACCTCACATATATACGAATACAAAAAACGCATATTCACATCGGTCCTAGCACCTAAAGCTGCACCAGAAACACCCCACATTCATAAGTCCGTTCACTTTTCTGGTGCTGCTCAGCCAGATGTTATAGTGAAGACTACAGACATCAGATGAGCTCCACGTGCAGGGGAAAAGGACACTATGGGGGTGATTCTCACCCTGGCGGGCGGCGGAGACCGCCCGCCAGAGTTCCCCCCTCCAAAATACCGCTCCGCGGTCGAAAGACCGCTGAGGGTATTTTGGGGTTTTCACTGGGCTGGCGGGCGACCGCCAAAAGGCCGCCCACCAGCCCAGTGCAAAACACCTTCCCACGAGGACGCCGGCTCAGAATTGAGCCGGCGGAGTGGGAAGGTACGACGGGTGCAGTGGCACCCGTCGCGTATTTCAGTGTCTGCAGAGCAGACACTGAAATACAAAGTGGGGCCCTCTTACGGGGGCCCCTGCAGTGCCCATGCCATTGGCATGGGCACTGCAGGGGCCCCCAGGGGCCCCACGACAACCCATACCGCCATCCTGTTCCTGGCGGGCGAACCGCCAGGAACAGGATGGCGGTATGGGCTGTCAGAATCCCCATGGCGGCGCAGCGAGCTGCGCCGCCATGGAGGATTCTTAAGGGCAGCGGAAAACCGGCGGGAGACCGCCGGTTTTCCACTTCTGACCGCGGCAAAACCGCTGCGGTCAGAATGCCCTGCGGGGCACCGCCAGCCTGTTGGCGGTGCTCCCGCCAACCCTGGCCCCGGCTGACCCCCTATTTTCAAGTTAGACTTTCAAATCTCACAAGTTCCCCATTACAGGCCACATTTGTTGCTTTACAGTGAAAATTGTGAACAATCCTGAGACAAGAGGACTAGATGACCGAGAAACCCATCCTCAAATCACACCTATTCCCCCAGCTTGTAACAGAACGGGTGAGGTTTCAGAACGTTGATAACCCCTCCCACCCTGTGGAGAAATGGAAAAGATTGCATCATAAACGAACGAAGGGAACCCTTTTCAAAAGAATCACCCCTCATCCTACCGTAGTCTGTGTAGTCTCAAACCAGAGGGAGGATCCATGGCAAGGGGCGCACCTACAGTGAAATTAATTTTTGCAAGGGATGCCACAGCTGAGCAATGGGTGGACGGTGTGCACCCCTATACATGCAGTTACCCTGAACGTTGAAACCAATGAAGTTGGTTTCAAGAACAACGATACAGCAGTAGCTATATAAACAGGATTGTTAACAGGAATATTGTTTTCTGTCAGACACAAGTGAGAGTGTGTAGCCCCGACAGCTTGTGAAGAAGACACCACTAATGAATGTATTGAAGATCACTACAATTGGGCATTCATTAAACTCTGCCATTTCCTCACTGAATGCAGCTATTTTCTGCATGAACTCCATATCCACATAATATTCTTAATCAAGATTTAATTGTTGAAAACTTCTAATTATTTTGGACATAACAGAAACATTGTTGAGTCCAAATTTCTTCTTCTTGGATCCTAACCTCGTGAGAGCCATCTACTATGAGTTTAAAATTTGCTGCTAAGCCGCATCTCAGACTCATGAGGAAGAGTGGCAATTATTGCTCCAAATACTCGGGTATATCCATCTTGACTCTGCTGGATCTGAAAGTATAGATCTTCTTGCCTTACCATGTACAGGAAGATACTTTCTTATACACTGTCCAGCGTCCTGCAACACCTACTAAACTTTTATAATTATTAGTAAACATGATTGATTCTGAAGCCCTTAAAGCATAAAAATTAATATTTGGGCAGTCTGCCTCTCAAGGCCAGAAGCCATTTATCTAGACTCTCGTGTGATGTCCATGGTCCTATGAATCTAATAAGTCACCTAATTTTTATTTAGGGCACATCTTATTCCACACTTAAAGCTGCACCAAGACTCTTTCAGGTTTCTGTCTTCATATTGATTCAGGGTTTCAGGCACCAACTGTAATTTTGCTAAGAAACAGCAATTTAGAAAACACGGAGCATACACATTACGGAGAGTTTTATGCTCAGAGGGAAAAATGGTTGTGGTCAGATTTTAGCGTCAAAACATTACAGTATGTCAGTGCCATGTAATTCCCCACTGTAAGGAAATGCCTCCTTGGCATGGTTACCCCCTGAATTTTTGCCTTTGCTGATGCTAAGTTTTGATTTGAAAGTGTGCTGAGGCCTGCTAACCAGGCCCCAGCACCAGTGTTCTTTCCCTAACCTGTACTTTTGTTTCCACAATTGGCACACCCTGGCATCCAGGTAAGTCCCTTGTAACTGGTACCCATGGTACCAAGGGCCCTGATGCCAGGGAAGGTCTCTAAGGGCTGCAGCATATCTTATGCCACCCTGGGGACCCCTCACTCAGCACAGACACACTGCTTGCCAGCTTGTGTGTGCTAGGGGGATAAAACAACTAAGTCGACATGGCACTGCCCTCAGGGTGCCATGCCAACCTCACACTGCCTATGAAGTATAGATAAGTCACCCCTCTAGCAGGCCTTACAGCCCTAAGGCAGGGTGCACTATACCATAGATGAGGGCATAAGTGAATGAACATTATGCCCCTACAATGTCTAAGCAAAACCTTAGACATTGTAAGTGCAGGGTAGCCATAAGAGTATATGGTCTGGGAGTCTGTCATGCATGAACTCCACAGCACCATAATGGCTACACTGAAAACTGTGAAGTTTGGTATCAAACTTCTCAGCACAATAAATGCACACTGATGCCAGTGTACATTTTATTGTAACATACACCACAGAGGGCACCTTAGAGGTGCCCCCTGAAACCTTAACCGACTACCCGTGTAGGTTGACTGGTTTTAGCAGCCTGCCACACACCAGACATGTTGCTGGCCACATGGGGAGAGTGCCTTTGTCACTCTGTGGCTAGTAACAATGCCTGTACTGGGTGGAGGTGCTTCTCACCTCCCCCTGCAGGAACTGTAACACCTGGCGGTGAGCCTCAAAGGCTCACCGCCTTTTGTTACAGCACCCCAGGGCACTCCAGCTAGTGGAGTTGCCCGCCCCCTCCGGTCACGGCCCCACTTTTGGCGGCAAGGCCGGAGGAGATAATGAGAAAAACAAGGAGGAGTCACCGGCCAGTCAGGACAGCCCCTAAGGTGTCCTGAGCTGAGGTGACTCTGACTTTTAGAAATCCTCCATCTTGCAGATGAAGGATTCCCCCAATAGGGATAGGAATGTACCCCCCTCCCCTCAGAGAGGAGGCACAAAGAGGGTGTAGCCACCCTCAGGGCTAATAGCCATTGTCTACTAACCCCCCAGACCTAAACACACCCCTAAATTCAGTATTTAGGGGCTCCCCAGAACCTAGGAACTCAGATTCCTGCAACCTAAGACGAAGAAGGACTGTTGACCTGAAAGCCCTGCAGAGAAGACGGAGACACCAACTGCTTTGGCCCCAGCTCTACCGGCCTGTCTCCCCACTTCAAGAAAAACTGCAACAGCAACACGTTCCACAGGGTCCAGCGACCTCTGAAGTCTCAGAGGACTACCCTGCATCTAAAAGGACCAAGAACTCCTGAGGACAGCAGCTCTGCTCAAAAGAAGAAACATCTTTGCAACAAAGAAGCAACTTTTAAAGAACACACGTTTCCCGCCAGAAGCGTGAGACTTTGCACTCGGCACCCGACGCCCCCGGCTCGACTTGTGGAGAAACAACGCTACAGGGAGGACTCCCCGGCGACTACGACCCTGTGAGTAGCCAGAGTTGACCCCCCTGACCCCCCCCGCGACACCTGCAGAGGGAATCCAGAGGCTCCCCCTGACCGCGACTGCCTTCTTCAAAGAACCCGATGCCTGGTAAAGACACTGCACCCGCAGCCCCCAGGACCTGAAGGATCCAACCTCCAGTGCAGAAGCGACCCCCAGGTGGCCCTCTCCCTTGCCCAGGTGGTGGCTTCCCCGAGGAGCCCCCCCTTGCCTGCCTGCTTCGCTGAAGAGACCCCTGGGTCTCCCATTGAACTCCATTGCAAACCCGATGCCTGTTTGCACTCTGTACCCGGCTGCCCCCGTGCCGCTAAGGGTGTACTTTTTGTGCTGACTTGTGTCCCCCCCCGGTGCCCTACAAAACCCCCCTGGTCTGCCCTCCGAAGACGCGGGTACTTACCTGCTGGCAGACTGGAACCGGGGCACCCCCTTCTCCATTGAAGCCTATGCGTTTTGGGCACCACTTTGACCTCTGCACCTGACCGGCCCTGAGCTGCTGGTGTGGTAACTTTGGGGCTGCTCTGAACCCCCAACGGTGGGCTACCTTGGTCCCAAGTTTGAACCCCATAGGTGGTTTACTTACTTGCAAAAATTAACAAACACTTACCTCCCCAGGAACTGTTGAAAATTGCACTGTCTAGTTTTAAAATAGCTATATGTCATTTATGTGAAAACTGTATATGCTATTTTGCTAATCCAAAGTCCCTAAAGTACCTACCTGAAATACCTTTCATTTGAAGTATTACTTGTAAATCTTGAACCTGTGGTTCTTAAAATATATTTTTCTATACATAAACCTATTAGCCTAGAATTGTCTCTGAGTGTCTGTTCCTCATTTATTGCCTGTGTGTGTACAACAAATGCTTAACACTACTCCTCTGATAAGCCTACTGCTCGACCACACTACCACAAAATAGAGCATTAGATTTATCTCTTTTTGCCACTATATTACCTCTAAGGGGAACCCTTGGACTCTGTGCATGCTATTTCTTACTTTGAAATAGTACATACAGAGCCAACTTCCTACATTCACCACTGGTGATTATTTTTGTCCTTTACTGGATAGTTAAATATTCAAGTAGTCCAAGGTTTACAGGTATTGGCTTATTTCTGTTTAAGTACTGTATTACAAAATGCTTTTATATCACTGAGGTAGGCAGCATCATACCTACATTTTGAACCCAATATATGGACCTTTTGTTTGCACATAATGGGGGTCATTTTGACCATGGGAGTCTTTTGACCGCCAGGGTAAATGTGGCGGGCCCACCACCAACAAGCTGGCGGTGCACATTAAGGCCCTCATTATGACATTGGTGGTAAATCCCACTTACCGCCATGTTGACTGCCGCCAACATACCGCTGCAGCTATACGCTCACTATATTATGATACACACATACCAATCCGTCACTATACAGCCACACACACAAGTCCGCCAGCCCAAAGGTCAGTGATTAGCTGGCAGTAGCAAAACCCACACCGTTACGCCAACAGAACAATGCCCACAACATTATAACCCACGAATTACCACAGTGTACATTCAATGGCGGTAAACCATTGGCGGTACATACCGCCGCGCACAAAATACACACACTCCAACAAAACAACATTACATTGGTCTATTCAAACTACACACACCTGACACCCATACACACACCTCACCCACACCACTATAAAACACACACCCACATTACCCACAGCCCTTTACGAATACCAATAATTGCCAACAGAGAGAGACAGCAAGAGCACACACTCAACCAGAGCCACATACCACCATCACATATACACCACCCATGCACCTTACATCACACACCCCAACACATCACCCTACACACCCACACCACTATCACTACACCCATGGCACCACAACAACAACCCAGATTCTCTGAGGAGGAGCTAAGGGTCATGGTGGAGAAAATCATCCGGGTAGAGCCACATCTATTTGGATCACAGGTGCGGCAGATACCCATTGCTGGGAAGATGGAGCTATGGCAGAGGATTGTTGACAGGATCAACGCTGTGGGACAGCATCCCAGAACAAGGGATGACATCAGGAAGAGGTGGAACGACCTACGGGGGAACGTGCATTCCATTGCAGCAAGCCATCAGCTCGCAGTGCAGAGGACTGGCGGTGGACCTCCACCTCCACCTCCTCCCCCACAACTAAAAACATGGGAGGAGCAAGTCTTGGCAATCATGCATTCTGAGGGCCTGGCAGGAGTAGCAGGGGGACTGGACTCTGGTAAGTCAACTCTTTACTACTATCACCCCACTACCTGCATGCCATCACATACCCTGGCCCCACTCTCACTCCCAACACTCCATCTCCTCCCATACACCCCACCATCACAATCCACTCATCCCAATGCCAAGCCCAGCATGCACCACCAATGCATGGAGACCACTCACAGCCCTACATGGACACCTATCACTAAAGCAGGAACACTAGAGAAAATCACCTAGCCCACCACATAACAACTCACACAAGGAAAAGCTGCCAGGGCAATCACAACCATAAACAGCAACTTACCCATGCACAATATGTCACACCCTGCATTTACATCCCCACAGGTATCCCAGCAAATGTCACCGGAGAAGAGGTGCCAGCAACATCCAGTACACCCCCAGAAGAGGCCCACAGTGATGACAGCAGCTCTGTTCGCCTGGATATGGATGTCCAACCTGGCCCATCAGGGTCCCCCGGAGAGTCGGTTACCCAGGCACAGTCACACACCACCACAGAGCTTCCCCCATCAGGAAACACCACCACAGCACCTACCCAGCATGCCATACCTCTGTCCCCAGGACACGTCAATCAGCAGTGTCCATCCCACAAACCCAGGATAATCAGGGAACTGGGGTCAGTGGGCACATGGTTCAGGGGACAGAAGCACAAGACTCTCACTTTGTATATTGGTATCTATCAGGCATTTTTCTATTATCTCTAGTTCTGAGATTCTATCTATTCTGTGTGGTCCCCATATGTGGAGATTCTCCCATCTCTTTTTTAGGAGTTTGTTGCTTTTTATCCCAGCATTTCTTATTACCCTCAGGTGCGTACTTTGGGGAATCTTTACTCGATTTGCCCTCAAATTGTGGTTTAGATGGTCTGGCCCCTAAGCTATCTCGACTGATTCTAGAATAGGTCTCTACAATGACTTTGGGCAGCTCCCATTCCTGATCCTGTTGAGGAACGTCACGGAGCAGCATGCGCACTGCAAGCACTACCGCTTCCCCTTGAAGATTAATTAAAATGATTGAGGATACTGTGGCAAAATTGCCCATCAATTGCATCCCCAAATCTAGGCCCGGGGCAGCCACATACTCATCTTGAATTTGTTTCAACACTTCCGGTAAATTGGCAAGTGTCGGTGTACTGTGTGCGGTTGTATGGAGCGCAGCAAATACCATGCCCCTGGTATTACAGTTATCTACTGTAGAGACCATCCCTACGGGCAAGCACATTTTTAATATCCTATGTTTATCATGAGGTCCCGTATGGGGAAATACTGCCTCCAGCGCATTAATCTTTTGTGCTAACCAAAACGGAGTTTCCTCTAGTTTGGCGGCTACTTTACTCATAATCGAATGTACAGTCCCAGGATTTATACCTGGCGTTGCTGCATGTGGAAGTGCTGGAGGAGCACGTGCTGGGTTTGTATTTAGTGTTTGCATTACAAATTGTACTAATCATCTATATATCGCTGTTAATTCAGTATATAAACAACGAACCTCAGCTACCGCTAAATTTGCAACTGCAGGATGTGGTGTATAGGTGGCCAATAAAGGCCAGGTAGGACCATCATTACTTAGAGTATCTAACCTTACTGGTAAAATTGTATGGGGTAGGGCGCCATCAAGCCAATTATTATGTTCTTGATAAGATAATGGTATTTCTAAATATGCGTATGCTCTGTATTGTCCAGGTGCATTAGCAAGTGTACTGTATAATGATGAAATGTATTTGTATTCCCATCAACTGCTGGAAATGTGACCCAAGAATAAAAAAGTTCTCCTCTCTAAGCTGCATGGGCATCCACCACAAATGTGACTGGACCCCCCCTGGACCATTAGGCCATTTGCTAATAAATGTGCAGTTAGAGGTTGTCTCATATTAACCGCTATTTGTACCTGCTGTGGAATCGCCATTGTAGTGAAAATATAATTTCAGAGAAGGTACACCAAACAGGGCTTTCCTTTTAAAGTTCAAGCGTGAACAACCTCCAGCTGCAAATAGGATAGCCTATGCAGCTGGGGTGGAAATCATCAGTACTACAGACGTCTCCGTATACGGTACTGAGGCGTCATTATATATAATGAGACAGAGATACTCCGGCGGACCCGAAAAATCAGAGCCTGACCAAACGTTGGCGGTGCCTTGTTGCGTAGGCTCTCATTATTCTAATGAGACTACTGGATTTTGAGCGGCAGAATCGCCTGCGGTGTTGGAGACTGAGTCCAAACCACTGCGGGTGACACCTGTCGCTCCAATCCGGGGTTTGCTCCGGATAACTAGCAGTGCCTCATCTCTACCAAAGGATAGTGATGATTGGGCAGCCGAGCACATGACATACTAGCCTTCTCAGGGAAGTCTTGGTCACTCAGGTCGCATCCGGTTCTCTCATTTACAATTCAGTCTTCTTAGAAATGGGGTTTCTGGTTGGCTAGGGTATGCACCTCAGCCAGGCAGAACCTACACACTCTAGTCAGGGCAAGGGAGTTACACGTCTAAGAGAACCCCTGCTCACCCCCTTGGTAGCTTGGCATGAGCAGTCAGGCCTATCCCAGAGGCAATGTGTAAAGCGTTTGCACAACACACAACACACGTGATGCAAAATGTACACCACAAAGTAAATACAACACTGAGCTATGTATAAATAATCTGTATTGCACAAAACATAATTAGACCACCATTACACGTAAGTAATACCCTGCTACCTTAGCAGCTGTCAGATCGTTACACAAGTTACTAATACTCTGCAAGAATATGCAGTTGTCACATTAGAATACGTAAGTACTCAGGATCCTGCAACATAAGCAGTAGTCAGGAATTACAATTAGAGTTATTTGCACTTGTCATGAATATTTCCTAAATACCCATAGGAGGAACATGAGAGAGTATGGGCCAGATGTAGCAAGGCATTAGCGCCTCGCAAACGGCGAAAAACGCCGTTTGCGAGGCGCAAATGCCTGCGCGCAATGCAGAAACACATTTTGCGAGTCGGAACCGACTCGCAAAATGTGTTTCCGACTCGCAAATAGGAAGGGGTGTTCCCTTCCTAGTTGCGACTCGCACCGTGATGTAAGTTGATTTGCGATCGCAAAAGTGGTCGCAAATCAACTCGCAGTTACCATCCACTTGAAGTGGATGGTAACTCATTCGCAAACGGAAAGGGGTCCCCATGGGACCCCTTCCCCTTTGTGAATGATCACAAAAGTATTTTTTCAGAGCAGGCAGTGGTCCTATGGACCACTGCCTGCTCTGAAAAAACCGAAACAAAAGGTTTCGGTATTTTTTTCTAAGTGCAGCTCGTTTTCCTTAAAGGAAAACGGGCTGCAGATAGAAAAAAAAAAAAACTGCTTTATTTAAAAGCAGTCACGGACATGGTGGTCTGCTGTCTCCAGCAGTCCACCATCCCCGTGAGTGCCCAGACTCGCTATGGGGTCGCAAACTGCGGCCCACCTCATTAATAATAATGAGGTGGGTCTTTGCGACCCCATAGTGAGTCGCAGAAGGTGTCTGAGACACCTTTCTGCATAGCAAATTGCGAGTTGCAATTTGCGAGTCAGAAGGACTCGCAAATTGCAACTCGCAATTTGCTTTCTACTTACATCTGGCCCTATATTACAAATCATATAACATACACATCAGTTAGACATGCCCATAAAAGGAACATTAGCACATGTATGCAAGGTCATGAAAACATATATCCCTAGTGCCCGTAACAAGAACACTGGAAAACATGTAGGCCAAGAGAGTACCTGTTTCTAGGAAAAAGGGCACTCCAAAGGCCTGGGAGGAGTATGGGGGCCCCCGGCGCTCCTATGGGCGGACAACAGGGGCTTTGCAGGTCTCTGGGAGAGAGGAGCGGTCTGCACCCTCTCTACAGTGAAAAGAATGGGCCTATCCCGGGACCCACGATCCTTGTGGTGCCCCCCTGGCCTCTAATGGCCCTCTCTGAAGGGGGGGGCCAAAGCACCACAAAGATTCCAGGAGTGGGGGCGATCGCGTCCCTAGGGCAGTGACAGGGGAAAAGGGAACTCCGGCTTCTCCCCGTGTCCTGCGTAGAAGGAGGCAGCCGCCCTTGTCCGTGGTGCGGCTGCCCACAGGAAGTCAAGGGAGCATGGGCCTCTGTTGAGGCTCCTCACCTGCCCCCTGATGCAGCTGCACCTGGTCCGTTGCGCGAGCCACTCTGCTGCCTTCCCTCGTCCATGAGGGAGGCAGCGTAGATATTTGGTGATGATGTGTGCCCCGGGTGTGCTCCGAAAAGCGCGTGCCACCCGGGGAGCCGATAGGAGCGGGCTAGCTCCTTTCTTCACTTTTGAAAGTGCCCCAGGGCACTAGAGTCAGCGCGATCCCCACGCTAAAGACAAAATGCGGCGCACGGGTCGCGGCGTTGATTTTTGGGGCAATTTAAAAACAGCGCGGTTAGAAAAGTGCGAGGGCTCATTTCTAAGCCCGGGCTGTGGCGGTGATCCAAACAGAGAAGAGGCGCCATGGAGAGTGCGAGGGGCACTCTGATGCTTCCGGGCTGCGGCGGTGATCTTGGGGCCTCAAGGGGTGCTTTTTAAAAGCACCAGGGCCAAGTCTGCAGGGATCGTGGCAGGGGTCAGGGGCCACAGCACCCTGCCCCTGGGAACAGCGAAACAAGAAGAAGTACAGGGCTTGGTGGGCCCAGCTACAGACCAGCACAAGGGGCACAGGTGGTGGCAGTTCCGTCTAGTGACCAGGCAGGTCACAGGTCAGCACAGCAGCAGCAGTCCAAGGTGGTTTCCCGGTAAGTCCATTCATCAGCGTTCTGTGTTCAGTTTCATGTTTCAAGAGTGTTCAAATTGTGGGGGAAATTCCCCTGTACTTATACTGGGTTTACAGTGGATTTTACAATGGTAGGGAGAGGAGGTTCCAGCCAGTTACAACTGGTTCTGGGAGTGCCCCCTCTCTTCTTTCAGCCCAGGTTCCAAACATCAGTGGGGGGTTAACGACCCTATTGTGTGAGGCCAGGGCACAGCCTTTACAAATGCAGGTGTGCCCCGCCTCTCCCTTCTCTTAGCCCAGGAAGGCTTTACAATATGTAGATGCACCTCTGTGACACCTCCACCCTCCCTGTGTTCAGGCTGTATGAGAAGTATGCACAAAGCCCCAACTGTCAGTCTGCCCAGACATGGATTGGAGGCAAGCTGCAAAACACCAAAGTCATAAGCACAGATAAATGCACACTTTCTAGAAGTGGCATTCCTGTGATAGTAATAAAAAATACACCTGCACCAGTAAGCAGCATTTCTCACCACTATCACAACCATACCAAACATGCCTACGCTACCCCTCATAAATCAGATAATACCCCTTACACATAAGTCAGGGCATTTCCAATGCAATCCTATGAGGAGGCAGCACTCACAGCAGTGAGACACCAAGTTAGGCAGTTTGTCACTACCAGGACAGGCCACGCAACATGGCACATGTCCTGCCTTCTACATACATGGCACCCTGCCCAAAGGGCTAGCTAGGGCGTACCTTAGGGGTGACTTACATGTAGTAAAAGGGGAGTAGTGGGCCTGGCAAGTAAATTTAGATTCCAGGTCCCTGTGGCAGAAAACTACGCACACAGGCTCTGCGCTAGCAGGCCTTAGATAGGTTTGACAGGCTACTTCAGTGGGTGGCACAAGCAGCACTGCCGGCCCACTAGTAGCATTTAATTTACAGGCCCTGGGTATAGGGATACCACTTTACATGGGACTTATAGGTAAATTAAATATGCCAATTAGGTATAATACAATCATACCAACTTTGTAAGGGAGAGCACATGCACTTTAGCACTGGTTAGCAGTGAAAAAGTGCTCAGAGTCAAAACGTCAGCCAACAAAGTTCAGAAAAATAAGGAGGCAAAAAGCAAAAAGTCTGGGGAATGTCCCTGTGAAAGGGCCAGGTCCAACAAGTCTCATATATAAATGACAAACAGATGACGCAAATGACTGCATCTTAGATAGCAAAGCGTGAGCTGCAATAACCAGGATGACACAACATGACAGTATTAAAATTGTGACGAGAAGAGTGAAGCGTAAAAACCACGCTATCATATTGTCACTATGATTGATGAACTATTTCCTACCCAAGTTGTAATTTGAGCACAGCATGTTCAGCTCTAATTCTGCCTTTCAGGTTCCCCTAGGAAGACATCAACCCCCATACCTGAGCAAAGGCCTGTGGTCTGCGTTAGCATCTGTAGCGAAGCATTCAGCAATCAGCATACAGTTGTGGTTCCCTGGCTGGAATCTCCCTCTAACGTGTAAGGGACAAGGAAGTGTTTATATAATAACACAGCTGATATTCTGAGAAAATGTCCCTACGTAAGGATGTGTATTTTCTACGAATGTTGGAGACTGAACATCTACCACGTTCACCAGCAATGTACTGAGCTGTAGCCTTGAAGGAAACACAGAGTGATCAAGAATGTCTTGTTTAAGAACAGAGTGCTGGCTTAGGCAAAAACAGTTAGATAGATGAAAATAAAACAAGAGAGTAAAAGTGGTTATTGTAATAATAATAAGACGAAGCCGAATAAAATACATCTAGGTTAGAATGCACAGCGGCCTAGTGTGTTAGAATAACGTGCATGGAGCTATAACTAAAATGGCTACACAACAGGACAACAGGGAAGCTGGGAGGACTGCTGTGCACCAGTGGGAGGACAGGCCCAGGGAACCAACTCTTCAGGAGGCACTCACCGCGATCCTGCGAGCATACCAACATTCCCAGGATACGCAGGGCCAGATCCTGGACATGTTGCAGGAGAACATGCAGCCGCCAGAGGGACAGTACCTGGGGATCAGGGAGGACTTGAAGTCCATTAACACCACCCTGGTCTCCATTGCAGGGGTGTTGTCTGACATGGCCAACATCATGAGGGAGGCAGTGTCACACCAGCGGGCCCCTGCGACTAGCCAGACTACTGAACAGCCCTCAACCTCCGCTGCCGCTAGTGGACAGGAGGCCCGCCTCAGGACAACAGGCCACCAGCACCCCACCCCCTGCAGAAGGAGAACCATCCCGCAAACATTCCCTGCAATCCAGGAAGAAGCCAAAGACTATTGCCAAGACCCCCGCCAGGAAATGAGACTCTCCTGATTGTCACCCTTGTGTCCCACTCTGTCACCCTCTCCACCTTGAACTGCCATTGCTCCCCTTCCTATGCCCCCTTGGACAATGCACCTGTGATACAAATAGACTGGACTCTAACCTGTACTTTCCTCCATCATCACCCCAGCCCATTGCACTTCCCCCTTTTCTCCAGAGCATTGCAATGAACACATTTTTGAAAAAATACAAGTATCGTCTATGTCAAATGATTTAAGTATGTATTTGTTTAAAAAGGTTTAAACATTGAAATTCAACTGTACAGTAATGTTTACATAGGAAAGACCTGTAGTTGTCTGCAGTGAACACACCAGGAGAGACAGTGGGGCACCAACATCTGCAAAAAGAGTTGCCAAAGGGTACAGTGAGTGAGCATAGAAGTAGGAATTCACAGCCTGCCAATGACAATGTGAAACAAAATACTGTCAATGAAATTTGCAGTTACACTGTCTTACCTGTGTGTCATTGGAAGTATTGATGTATCACTGCAGCCTTCTCCTCCTACAGAAAAGGCACATGGCATCTCAAGGAAAGGTTGTGCAACATACAGCATGCCACGATGATTTGGCAGACCGTCTTGGGTGAGCAGCACAGGGATCCACCAGTTAGATGGAGGCACCGAAACCTGGCCTTCAGGAGGCCAAATATACGTTCAATTACCCTTCTTGTTCGCCCATGTGCCTCATTGTATTGTTCCTCTGCCCTTGTCCTGGGATTCCTCACAGGGGTAAGTAGCCATGAGATGTTGGGGTAACCAGAATCACCTGCAAATATCGAGGGACAACTGTTAGCCACACACCAACCCTTCTGGCCCACACTATACCTATACACCAATATCCACTGGGTGGGAACCAGGGTTCACCTACTAGCCACACCCTGTGCCTCTGGAGTTAGGCCATCACATTTGGGATGATGCTATTCCTCAGGATAAAAGCATCATGCACCGATCCTGGATACTTAGCATTGACATTGGAGATGTACTGGCCCGCAAAACTCACCATCTGCACATTCATCGAGTGAAAACTTTTTTGATTTCTGAAGACCTATTCATTTTGCCGGGGGGGTACAAATGCAATATGTATTCCATCAATAGTCCCAATGATGTTGGGGATATGTCCCATTGCATAGAAGTCAGCCTTCACTGTGGTCAAATCCTCCACCTGATGGAAAACAATGTAGCTGCACATGTGTTTAATCAGGGCAGACAACACTCTGGTCAGCACGATTGAGAACATTGGCTGTGACATTCCTGCTGCCAAGCCCACTGTCACGTGGAAAGAACCAGTTGCCAGGAAATGGAGCACTGATAGAACTTGCACAAGAGGGGGGATCCCAGTGGGGTGACGGATAGCAGATATCAAGTCAGGCTCCAATTGGGCACACAGGTCCGTGATTGTGGCCCTGTCAAGTCTATAGGTGAGGATAATGTGCCTGTCCTCCATTGTTGCCAAGTCCACCAGAGGTCTGTACACAGGGGATGTCTCCATCTCCTATTCATCTGCATCAGTTGCAATCTATAGGGCAAACGAGTGAGGAGCCTGTCATAATCTGTACATTTTAACCACTACAGTTCAATGCATGATGTTATTTTTTAATGTATTGGTGGCATATGTCCTGAATGTACAGTTTTAAACTGTGACGCAGTTATGATCCATGGCCTGCACCCCCCCCCTGAAATGGCATCCGCCTGTCCTGTATGGAGGGACAGGTGGAAGTGAGGTAATTCGCTGACATTGTGCGCAGTAGCGGGAGGCGGTCAGGAACCGCCATGCAACTCCTCATTGGTTATTATTGGGCTCTATGGGGTACAGTGGCCAATGATGATGTACGCCGGTGGTGACGGTATGCACTGCCACGGACATCACCGCCATTTTCTATCTGTTCACTCCCTTACCACCTGACCTTCAACAGGAGAGGACCTACACTGCAAGTGCTGCTGTGACCTGTGTCTGGAACCTACCATGCTTCCATGCTTGTGGAGGACACGCTGGGGTAAGTGAGGCAAACAGCAGTGTCTCGAGACTCCTAGGGACAACTACATGCCTGTGCCTCCTATGGAGCCCTTCCTACAACAGGGGATGGGCGACCTTATTGTGTTAATGTGACTGGACGGACAGTACACTTTATTGTAAGTGACTATGACATTTAGTTTGATTCAATAGATCTTTAGAAAACCTCCTTATAAATGTTTTGATTTGATGGTCACAGGAGAAGTATCCATATATGTTGTATGGTCCTGAAGAGGCGTCAGTGGATCTATGAGACCGTGAGATGCAAAACATGTAGACCTATATACCAGTGGCTTAGAGATAATTTCTCGCCCCCACTATATTTTGAAAGTGCTTGAGCATCATCTCATATTACTTTCAATATTTTTTTAATCTTGTTCTTGTCCCCTCTCTACCTATTAAAAGTACCCTGGGTACAGAACCAATTTTAAACCTCTCTCCTTGATTGTAAGTTGACCTGCCTGTAGTCCATCATGGCAGGTCCATTAAAAAGATCTCCGGCAAAGAGCCCCCTTATGGGGAGCCCGTCAGACATTGCTGCGCCGGTCTGAGGAGGAGCACCCTAATGATGAAGCATGACATCTAACCGGATGTGTGAGGGCTCTTGCTCCTAAACTTTAGGGTTGCCTCTTTTTCCTGTCTAGGAACAGTGTATCTATCTTTGTTCATAGTCACTGTGGGAGACTATACACTGGAACTTTAACTCTCCCTGTCCCTTCTCCTTGTTATTGGAGCCTACCATGGCCCGTGTGACTGGGGAAAGAGCCCCTGCCTTCACCTCGGCTGAGTTGGAGCGACTGGTGGATGGGGTCCTACTCCAGTACAGTCTGCTGTATGGGCCTCCAGACCAACAGGTGAGTACACTGTGAGCACGATGCATGGGGCATAAATACATGGAGTGCTGTGTGTGAAGGCACCGTGAAGGAGGGGTTGGTTGATGGGCCTGGGCAGCGTGATGCATGTATGCTGGGCCATGTCTGCCCATAAGGGATGGGGAGGGCTATGGTTGGAGGCCATGAGTGTAACAGACAGGACGGTCTAACTAATACCTTTCCCTGAGTATATTTCCTCTGCAGGTCAGTGCCCATCAAAAGAAGGGTATATGGCATGCCATCGCCAAGGATGTGCGGACCCTGGGGGTCTATGGCAGGCGGAGCACCCACTGTCGCAAACAGTGGGAGGACCTGAGATGCTGGGCATGGAAGACGGCGAAGGCCCAGCTGGGGATGGCCTCCCAATGAGGAAGGGGTGCCTGTCGAACCCTGGCCCCGCTGATTGCCCGTATACTGGTGGTGGCCTACGCAGAGCTGGATGGGCGCTTGGGGGCATCACAGCAGCAACAAGGGAGTGAGTACAGTGCCCATCATTACTACTTACGCCTGCTGGGGTCGTATCCAGGTGGGGGATGTGTGCCTGTGGGTGCCCCTAGGCAAGGCCTGACATTGAAGAGTAGGTCCCATGTTGGGCAGGGTTCTGATGTGAAATTCTTCAAACCTAGCTAGTTGGCATCCACTACTGGGCAGGGCTGTGTGGGTCCCAGGTATGCTGCAGTTGGTGGTATGTGTCCCTTCCCATGCCCTGGTGACTAGCATTGCTGTTGGTAGTGCATTGCCTAGTGCGTAGGGCTGTTCCCTGTGTGTGAGGGTGCTGTGTATGTCAACGGTTGTGTTGGTGCAGTAATCGACCTAGTGTTTCCTTTGTTTCTCCCTCCCCCCTTCTTGTTTTGTCATCCTGTCCTTCTGTGCATTAGCATCATCTGGTTGAGGAGCAAAGGCACCGGTGACCGAGGGAGCTGCATCCCACAGGACCAAGGAGGCAGAGTACCCCGACGGTGAGGGCACCAGTGGGACGGAGGGCGAGGGGAGCACCACGGCGGAGACTGGAGGGGACAGTTCAGACACGGATACCTCCTCCGATGGAAGCTCCCTGGTGGTGGCGGACACCTCTGTGCCCACCCCAGCTACAGGTGCAGCCGCCACCCTCAACACCAGCACCACCCTCCCAGCAGCCCCTCATTGAGCTGCCCGTGCCCGCTCACCGAGGAGGGTGGGAATCTCTTTCACGCCAGGCACCTCAGGCCCTGCCCCAGTGAGCCCTACTGCCCTGAGTGAGGAGGCTATTGACCTCCTGAGTTCCATCTCTGTTGGGCAGTCAACCATTGTGAATGCCATCTAGGAGCTGGCAGCCCAAATGCAAAAAACCAATGCACTTCTGGAGGGCATTCACACTGGCTTGGCGCCCCAACAGAGATCAATCCAGGCTCTGGCCTCCTCTCTGATGGCAGCCATTGTCCCTGTTTCCACCCTCCCCCTCCAACTTCCTCTACCCAATCCCATTCCCCTCAACCCCAACCTATCCCAAGCACACAGGCAGACGAGCATACACACAGGACAACACACAAGAGTGGCACAGGCAAACACAGGCACCACACTTCATCCCACAGGCACTCACACAAACACTATCCAGATGCAGACATACCAACATCCACTGCCTCCACTGTGTCCCCTCCTCCTCGTCCTTCACCTCCCTCCCAGTTGCATCTATACTCACACCTGCATGCACTACATCCTCATCCACTACCACCATCACCAGCACACCTATTGGAGCACACACCTCATTGGCAGTCACCACCCCCACATCCATGCACACGTCCCCTGTGTCCTCTCCCACTGTGTCTGTGCCCCCTCTGCCCAAAGTACACAAACGCAAGCACTCAGACACCCAACAGCCATCCACCTCACAACAGCATCCAGCCCATTCACTTGCACCCAAACACAGCAGACAGACACCTCCTACAACCACTTCCTCTTCCTCCACTCCCAAACCTTCTCCCTCTTCCCATCCCAATGTTCCTAAGAAGCTTTTCCTTTCCATTGTTGACCTCTTCTCTACCACTCCCCCCATCCTTCACGTCTGGCCAAGGTGTGTAAAACCCAGGCAAGCACCTCAGCCACCAAGTCCACGGGCCCAGTAGTGTCCACAGCAACGTCATGTTGGGAAAGTATCCCAGGCACCAGGCAGCCACATAGAAAGGGTGCCTGCCCGAATTGCTGCCAGGAAGGGCAAGGAGCCCCCCCCAGCTGCTGCAAAGAAGGGCAAGGTGCCACCCCCAGCTGCTGAAAGGAAGGGCAAGGTGCCACTCCCAGCTGCTGAAAGGAAGGGCAAGGTGCCACCACCAGCAGCTGAAAGGAAGGGCAAGGAGAAACCCCCAGCTGCTGAGAGGAAGGGCAAGGAGCAATCCCCAGCTGCTGCAAGGAAGGGTCCTGCTGCTGGGACACAGTCTGAGCCTCCGCCACCAACCATGGTGGTGCAGCCGTCAGAGGCTATAGGGGATGGGCAGAAGCTTCCCCCCACCACCTCCAGCAGCAGCAGCATGGCCACCAGCACCACCACCAGCGGCAGCAGCACCAGTGGGCAGCTGTCTGAGGCTGCAGGGGATGGGCTGGAGCCTCCCCTCACACCAACAGCAGCAGCAGCACTGCCACCAGCACCACCACCAGCAGCACCAGTGGGCAGCCGTTCGAGGCTGCAGGGATGGGCAGGCGCTTCCCCCACCACTACAAGCAGCAGCAGCAGCAGCACCACCACTGCCACCACTGAACAGCTGTCCCCCCTGGCGGATTTTCTGTAGACCTGCATCCATGGGCTGTTGTGCAGCCTGCCCCCTGCAAATCTTGTGGCTATGACACCCAGCTGAGAAACTGTGACCTTGCACTCCCCAAGATCTGCATCAAAGGGCACGATGCCCCCTCCAGAACCAGTGGTGAAGCCATCCACTCACACCATCCTCCCCAGGATGAAGATCACAGGGCACGATGCCCCCTCCAGAACCAGTGGAGAAGCATCCACTTGAGAGACTGTGGCCTTACACTCCCCAGGCCAGAGTAATGATAATTTCTCCCCCTCCAGAGCCAGTGGGCAAGTCACCCACTTGAAGCCATCCACTGGAGAGACTGTGGGCTTGTACTCCCCAGGACAGAGTAATGGGCATGTTGCCCCCTCCAGGACCAGTGGTGTTGTTCCATCTGCTGGCAGAGGTGTGCCCCCCATTCCCTATCCCTCTGAGGTGCCTGCCTATTTTCTAACTGATGCCCCTGCAGTGTTATCTCCATGTTGTTGCAGGAGTCAAGTAGGGCCTTGGACTTTGTAATGTGGCCCTGTGGCCCACGAACATTGAGGACTGGGCAGTGTCCCTTAATTTGTAAATATGTATATACTTTTAGATTTTGATCCACGTATTACTACTATATTTATCTTATTACACTCACTTTAATCTATTGGTGTTGTCCTTGCATTATTCCTGAGGGGTACTGGGTCAATATGTTATGTTACTGTATCTGATTGTGTGTATGGTGATGGGGGTGAGGGTGTGTGTGGTGTCACTCTCATTTTCCTCCCTCCCTCCCCTATGTGCTAGGCGGCAATACTCACCGTGGTCATCTTTGCCGTCATTGGTGTTCTTGGTGGAGCAGGACGTAGACCAGCATTGGGAATATATGCAGTTCGGGCTCCATGGCGGCGTGGTTCTTCCCTGAGTCTCCACAGGTGAGTCGTTTCTCTTCTGTGCAGTGTTTCCTCCAGGCTTTTGATGTTGTTGATACCGCTCCGAAAAATGTGGTGGTTTTATGTCTCATAATACGGTGGATGGAACATTGACTCCCACCTGGCTGTAGGCGGTTACCGCCGTGGTGCCTGTTGATTCTGCCCTGGCGGTCGGTGTGGTAAAGTGGCTGACTGTCTGAGCTGTTTCTGCCATGGTCATAATTTGGCGGTATTACCGCCGCTTTATTATTGACCGCCAGGGTTGTAATGAGGGCCTAAGTGTGGCTGGTTGGCCTCTGCCAATCCACCACATCTCCATTCATACCGCCATGGCTTTCAGAACCACCAGGCCAGAGATGATCAGCTCTAACCCGGCGGACCACAGAAGACCACCAGCGGTATTAGGAGCCGGCATTCCACCATGGTTCCGCGGTGGTAGCACTGATACCAAAACCATGGTGGAAAGGCTACTGATGACAAGGGATTTCTCCATTCACCGGTAGATGGCACCCCCCATCAAGCACTAGACCCCCCCACCCTACACCCACCTCTCCTTCAGCCACAGTGCCCCCTTCCCCCTACCCCGCTTCAGCCACAGTGCCTTCCTCACCCCACCCCCCTTCAGCCACAGCGCCCCTCACTCCCTTCAGCCTCAGCACTCCCTCCCGGCATACATGCACACAAACACCCATACACACCACGCATACACCCATTCACTTACACTTACATACACACATACACTCACATGCATCCATACACGCATTCACAACATTTTTACATTCATTCAAGCCTGAAGTCCGTGGAGGCTAATTTGCATTTGCTCTCCAATCCAGTGACTACCGATTGAATATGCGTGAAATGCCTCACATGATCAAACAATAGGCTGAGCTGAATGGGCAGAGATGACTTTGAACCTCACAAAATATGCAGGTTGAGTGTTGTAGACCTCTTTTTGATGGTACAGTGTAAAATCCTGCTTGGATGGTCTAACAAGCCACATATAACAGTTGAAAGTGAGAGAACAGGAAATGAAGACAACTTATGTATCCACTATCTGGTTGCTGAAGAACCCTTGCTTTGTCATAGCAGACCCTCTGCCTCTGGAGTTATTATGGCGACAGTGGCTTCATCAAATTGGATTTTAGTGTAAGATGTGGGAGAACACTAGGATTATGTTAGTATACTCCTCCACATACACAACCAGCCCTCAAAGCACAAGAATAGTGTGCCCTAAGACTTTTGCCATCTTGAAAATGCCCTAAGTGAGTAGGGCTGCCACTGGAACATTTACCCTATTGGTTAAAGCGTACCTAGTAGCCATTCCCACCCACTAGTTTGTGATGAGCATAAATGTGGCATGTGCAGGCATCCACTTCAAAATACTCCTGGACCGGAAGAAGAAAGGACCTGTTGCTAGTGACCTAAGAGAAGTCATGTTCCATTTTATACCCAGCACAAAACAGGGGACACCAAGTATCATAATGTTGACCTCCAGTTCAAGCAAAAAGTATGCAACAAGCTACACAAGGCCTTTCCTTCAACTGCCCAGCTGACCAGCAACAAATGAACCTAGACTGGACCCTGCTGTTGATATCTGGCTGACACAATCTAAGTATCTAAGGAGCTTTTTTAAGGGCTGGGGGCGGGGGGAGCCTTAGAAGTGTATTCCTGTGGTGGGCAGGGACTTAAAGGACATCAGGTCTGATTTTGATGTTGGTAATAATGGGTCTTTGGTCAGTTTTCTGATGGAAAACCCACCCGCCGCCTTGGCGGTGTGCCCAGTGTATTTAGATCTTGGCAGTCCCATAGACTTTAACCCGCCCAAATCCCACCGACTTCGCCAATGGAATCCCATCCCCCACCATGTTGCTATAGGAAAGTGGCTGATGGCGGGACTTCAGCCACACTTACTGCAGAGGAGTTTTGGATGTTCCATACCACTAAGCCAAAGCTGGCAGTGCGATCTCCACTTCTGATTTGGCGTATTGGGGAGGAAAGGAGGTAAGACTCACCTTTTCTCCAGATTCTCCTGCCATTTCCTGCTGGACACAACTGGACCCTTCATCGCTACTGCTACGGGGCCCCGGAAGAACCATGCCCCCCGTCCCTAGACACATAGGTAGGCAACCCGCATTGGCTGCGCCAATGTGTGCACATTGCAAGGAGGGGACATGCACCTGTCATGTTGTGCTTGAGTTGTGTGTGTGAGTAAGAACATCTTTATGTATGTGCAATGCAAGTGGCTGGGTGAGGTGGAGGGAGGTGTAGTGGGTGGTGTGATTGTGTCAGTATGTGTGCCACTTGCATATGGTGTTGATGTTGTGTATGTTGTTTGTTGTGTTTCTGTGGTGTAAGTTGTGTGGCGTTCGGTGTCATGCTGTCTGTAGTTGTGCTTGTGTGTGCATATGTATTTGTATAATTAGAGTTGGTTGTTGTGGTTGTGTCATGTGTGGGTGCAGTGTCACTAGTGTGTGTATGTTGCGTGATGAATGCAGGTGTATGTGTGTTTGTGGCATGTACAGGATGTCATGGCAATGGATAATGGTGTGTTGTGTTGTGTGTTATGCAGGCGGACGCATATGCTAAAGCTAGAGTGTGTGTCTGTGACTTATCGCTTTTTCACGGGCACTGCCATTGTCCGATGTCCATTGGGTCCAGCTTTGTCCTACCTCCATCAGCAAACCGCCACCAGTACACGGCCTGTCCAACTGTAACACCTAAATAATGCTAGGAAGAGCACTCCATCGTAACCGTCTTCGACTCAGCTGCAATACATCTAAATACAGCGGGTGGAATACCGTCAATTTGGCAGTCTTCTCAGGCCCGCCACAGCTTGGTGGTGTGACCGTCAAGATCTAAATCAGGCCCTAAGTCAGATGGCATAATCTTTAACTACAACAAACGTGGTTGGTGTAGCAAACCTGTGATCCATTGTGGCCAGCCTCAAATTATGCATGGGTCCTGATCTACCACAACCATTGACTATCATTCACACTTTGTGCTTCTTGGCGCTATTACAACTCAAAACTTTAAAAAATAATGTATTCGGTTCCCCTCATTTAGGCATTGTTTATTATATTTTATTCTATTTTTCTATCTCTGGTTGGAATTTCTATTGTTTTGACATTTAACTTTAATACTATTTTTGTACTGCATAAATATTTCACTCATTACCATTAGTTAAGCATGTCTGTTCTTTGCCAGAGCTACCGGTGGAAGGGGGGACAAGCTTTGGTTAATTTAGTGATGTTAAGGGTACATTGTGACAAGGGTTGTGTGTAATAAAGATAGACTCCAATGTGAAATTTAAGTAGGTTGTTTATTGGAGAGCATCCCATCCATAGTATGCAGCATCCTCCTGAATTCTTACTTACAATAATGTGTGGAAGTTTTAAGTGTTCTTTGAAAAAATAGTCACTAGGTACTAGCATATTTTATCTTTTGAGGCATGCTAATCCCCGACAATTAGCATTGGGCAGGCTAAAATAACCTGGTGTGCCTGTTACTGATATAAAAACCAGAACAGGCGTGTGTGTCGCATATGAAAGGAAGAAACAGACAAACGCGGGAGTACCTGTCACCAATGGTAATGTAGAAACAGACAAACACCGCCTGTTGCTGTGTGAAACAGAATGTGAAACAGGCAAGAATGGTTTGTTTGCTGCTATTGCAAAGCTGAAAGCAATCATAAGCAAAATGACCAACGTGATATGTTGTATGTAGTTTCAATCAGAGATAGGTCTTGTTCACATAGTGACAAATGGAAACAAGGACCTACGGGCCAGATGTAGGAAGCCGTTTGCATGGTGCAAACTGCGAAAATCGCAGTTTGCGCCATGCAAACAGCCTAACGCGATGCTCATTCACAAATTGCGAGTCGGTACCGACTCGCAATTTGTGAATGTGACTCGCAAATAGGAAGGGGTGTTCCCTTCCTATTTGCGACTCGCATCGCAATGCAGAATTGCTTTGTGTGTCGCAAAGCAACTCGCAGTTACCACCAGTGTCACACTGGTGGTAACCCCTTCCCCTTTGTGAATGTGGGCATAAAGGTTTTTTCAGAGAAGGCAGTGGTTTCGTAATTTTTTTCATTTTGCAACTCGTTTTCCTTTAAGGAAAACGGGCTGCAAAATGAAAAAAAAAAACTACTTTATTGAAAAAGCAGTCACAGACATGGAGGTCTGCTGACTTCAGCAGGCCACCATCCCTGTGAGTGCAGGGACTCGCTATGGGGTCGCAAAAAGCGACCCACCTCATTAATATTAATGAGGTGGGTCTTTGCGACCCCATAGCGAGTCACAGACGGTGTCTGAGACACCGTTCTGCATCCGATTTAACGAATCGGAAATTGCGAGTCGGACAGACTCGCAATTTCTGATTCGCAAAATCTGTATTTGCTACATCTGGCCCTACGTTTCCAAGAGGAGTTGGTCACAAAGTTTGGAGTCTGTATCTAGGTCGATGGAATATCCTAACGATAATGGAACTATGTAGCGTGGAGTTCAGTTGGTAACATTTTTGAAGTTGTTTAATGGTATTGACATGAACTTGTGGTGTTGGCAATGTATTTAAAACTAGACAAAAAAACGCTGATACTGACCCTCATTAAGCCACAGCAGTCAGTACGTTGAATGCGCTGTACAATGAAAACAATTGAATAATGCCTGTACACTTCTGCAGGAATCTTAATACAGTGAAGTATAGATTTGTACAGCAAAATGTATATCCAGTTGTATGGTGTGCCCAGCTTAATAATGAATACATCTGCTGAATTCCCCGTACTAGTTGCATCAATGGTTGCTTGGCAGTGGAAGTAGATGTTGAGATACTCTTGGTTCTTTCCCTGGCCACCAGTGTAGTAACGATAGACTCTAAAAAGAAGTTTAAGTAGTTGTTTATTGGAGAGCATCCCATCCATAACATGCAGCATCCAAGCTAAGCAAACTGGTAAGGAAAATTCCAGAAGGGTTACATCAGTCCTGGAATTCTCCTACATTCTATATTCTCTCATTTATATATCAACACTGCCTTTTAATGTAGAAACAACCATTCACCACTCAAACAATGTGAAAGAATATTTTACTAGATACCACATTGTGATTGGGTGAAGAGGTGGTAATTACCAACCCAAATAATAATCCAATTTCTTACACTTAACCACTTTCAGTTGAAATAATATAGCTAAGACTGCCTTAAGCCTGAAAGTGTACAGTCCCCAAGATATGTGAGGTGGTGTCGATCTGCCATATCAGCAAGCCTCATTGGGCCTTCAATACTTGAACCCACATAGAAAAATACAGCTACTTATTAAAGTCATCATCTGAGTAGCATACCAAAAGGTGCTTGTGGGTGAAGATAGTCAGAGCCAAAATTAAAATTAGATAGCCTTGAAATGCTCATAGAACATATTATTGTGTTCTACCAAAATCTGGGGGGTTGCGGCAATTAAAAATGCAACATTCTTCAAATATTGTTTTTAGTCTTTCAAGAAGAGCCGAACACTGTAACTGGAGTTCATCTATTACATTTTTTTAACTGAATTCTATGGCCTTATTTCAGTTTGAATCAAAACTAAAGTGAAGCAGTCTTGAGGTGAAGGAAAAAGCTCCATATAGGAGAAGGCACAACTAAGGGCTAAAGCTGGATAAGTGTCTGCCCAATCCCCACAGTGAGTTTTTTGTGTTCAGCTTTTGTCCAAATATTGTGAAAGAATGAATATCATTGTGTTCGCTGACAACCGACAGTGCTATTATTTTGAGACAAGCACTTAGAAGCGGAATTTCTGGGCTTCACACATACTTCTATTGGTAATACAAAAGGACTCACCAGTTTAGAATAATGATTTTTGTCAGAAATTTTGTCTCTAGCTGCCAGAGGTCTGCACCCTGTCCTAGTCACGGTATGTAAGTTATAATCCCTAAATGAACCTGTGCTCACCCTCTGGTAGCTTGGCATGGAGCAGTCAGACTTAACTTAAGAGACAACATGCAAAGTATTTGTGCAACACTTTAAATAAAGTAACACAGTAAAAGCACCACAATGAGACTCCACACCAGTTTAGAAAAAGAGAATATTTATCTGAGCAAAACAAGACCAAAATGGCAAAAGTCCAATCAGTAGAAGTGAGATATTATTTTTTAAAGATTGAGGGGCATATTTATACCTTTTCATGCAAAACTACGCTAACGCCATTTTGCGTGATAAAGTATACCGCCGGCTGGGATGCTCGTAGCTGGCGGTAAAGCCCAGCTAGCGTCTTAAAAATAGGACGGTAGCCAGGTGGGGGAGGCGCAGGGGGAACAGGAGGTTGTGTGTCAATGGATGACGCTAGTATGGGCAGAGGCAGAAAAAATGCCTCTAACAAGACTAGCGTAATTTTTTGTGTAAAACCCCCATGGACATGACTCCTGTCTTAGTAAAGAAAGGAGTCATGCCCACCACCCCAATGGCATGCCCAGGGGAGATGTCCCCTGCCCATGGCCATTAGGCCCAGTGCCATGTAGGGGGGGGGCCAAGTTAGACCCCCCAAAGGCACTTAAAAAAAAATTACTTACTTGTATTTACCTTACTTACCTGGGATAGGGTCAGGAAGGGCACCTGTGGGCCCATTCCATGGTCTCTGACAATGGAAATAGGCCCACAGGTTCCCTAACGCCTGTCCTGACCTAGGCGTTGAATAATGGTGCTAAGGAAGCTTAGCACCATTATTTAAGGCCCCCTCCCCCATGCGTCATTGTAGCACGGGGAATAAATATGGCGCTACGGCCATATCGGCATTTTAGCATGGGAATGCCTACCTTGCACCTCATTGACGCAAGGGAGTTTCCCCCATAAGCAAAAAATTATGTTAACTCCAAAACTTTGGCGCTAGACGGGTTTAGCAATAGACGGGTTTAGCGCCAAAGTATTAATCTGGAGTTATGTTTGCGACGAATTTGCATAAAAAAATATTACACAAATTCTGCAAAAAGCAAGTATAAATATGGGGGTAAATGTGAAAACCGTGCTTAGAAGTCTATAGTGGCAGAAGGGTTACTGGAGGTCATATAAGATCACTGCCAAGTCAAAATAATATTAATCCAGGCTGACCAAGATGTAGGGGAGGCCAGCTAGAGAACCCATGCAGGGTCCGCTGAACAGTACCTTGATTTGGAGCAATGCATCAATGACAGGAAGATTATGGGGGTCATTCCGACCCCGGCGGGCGGCGGGCACCGCCCGCTGGGCGGAAACCGCCAAAAGACCGCCCCACGGTCAAATGACCGCGGCGGTCATTCTAACTTTCCCGCTGGGCCGGCGGGCGATCTCCTAAAGATCGCCCGCCGGCCCAGCGGGAAAGCCCCTGCAAGGAGGAAGCCGGCTCCGAATGGAGCTGGCGGATTTGCAGGGGTGCGACGGGTGCAGTGGCACCCGTCGCGATTTTCAGTGTCTGCAAAGCAGACACTGAAAATCTTTGTGGGGCCCTGTTAGGGGGCCCCTGCACTGCCCATGCCAGTGGCATGGGCAGTGCAGGGTCCCCCAGGGGCCCCACGACACCCGTTCCCGCCAGCCTGGTTCTGGCGGTGAAAACCGCCAGAAACAGGCTGGGGGGAAGGGGGTCGGAATCCCCACGCCGCCATGGAGGATTCCCTGGGCCAGGGGTAAACCGGCGGGAAACTGCTGGTTCCCCTTTTCTGACCGCGGCTTTACCGCCGCAGTCAGAATGGCCCAGGAAGCACCGCCAGTCTCTTGGTGGTGCTTCCGCGGTCCCCGGCCCTGGCGGTCATGGACCGCCAGGGTCGGAATGACCCCCTATGTGTCAATATTTCTGCTGTACTCTGGCAATGTGTCATCAGGCTCCAATGGAAGTGATGTGATGCAGAGCGTCGTCATCGGGTCGCTCAGTGGTGAAGCTCTGAGGATTTATTTTCTGCATCCGGTGCGATGGGTTGCTTCTCGTAGTTGCAGAGGAGATCCATTTGTGTCTGTGAAGTGGTGCATCAATTTTTCTGCCGCACTTGGGGCAATGCACCGCTTTTTGAAGTTTTCAACTGCAAAATTCACTTCTGGGGCCCAGGTCTGGAGAGGGCAGTTCAGGGAAGGGTGGGAGTCAGATGGTAGAGTCCAGCAGCACCAGGAGAGATGAGAGCCGTTTTTGATGTCCCCAAGACTGCAGAAGAACAGGGGGGCAATCCATTAAGCCCTTGAAGATTCTCCAGTCAGAAAGATGGGTCCAGTCCTTGTCCTCAGCAGGGCAGAGATCAGCAGGCAGCAGGGTAGCTCAGCAATGCAGAGAAGCAGTCCTTGGAACAGTCAGTGCTGGCAGGGTGGCAATCCTTACAACACTGCAGTCTTTACCCCAGTCCAGTAGTTATCTGATTTCAGGGGGGTCAGAGACCCAGTACTTCTAGCCAAAAGTGCCTTTGATGTGGGGGGTGACTTAAGAAAATCTTTGTAAAGTTCACAGGTTCCCTCCTTTCAGCCCAAACATGGCTTCAGACTATGGGAGAGGGGGTGAAATCACCCCCTTTTGTGCAACTTCGGGCCACTACCCTTGTAAGTGTGAGCCCTTCCCAACCTCCTCCCTCAGGAAGACCCTCAGTATGCAGATGGATGCCGATGCAGTGGAGTATCCTGTGCTGTGGGTGTCTGAAGGGAATGCACAAGTGTAACTGTCAACCAGCCCAGGTTGGGCCATATATGTATTGAAGACAGGCTGTCATGCACTCTGGCAGAGAAATACCCACTTTCTAAAATAGACATTTCTAAAATAGTAATAATTACAGTAATAATAAATCATACTTTAACAGTAAAGAGGATTTATCATTACTATTTCAGTGATACCAAACATGATGCAGCTACTCCTCTCTGATCAGGAATTACAGCTGAAAATTATTTTACAGAATTCCTAATGCTGGCCAATGAGAGGAGAAGGAATCACAGTAATGAAAAGTGACTTTGGGAGTTTATCACCTGGACATGTAAACCTTAAAAGTACATATCCTGCCTTTTACTTCTATACCGCCCTGCCCTACGGACTACATAGGGGGTAACATAAGTAAGCAAAGGTGAAGTTAAGGCTTGCCTTTTAAAGTCTCTTGCCAAGTCAAAGTTACAGTGAAACTGCAAGCGCAGGCCCTGCAGTAGCGTGCTCAAGACTTGTTTCAGGGGCTACTTAAGTGGGCAACACTATCACTGCTGCAGGCCCACTGGTAGCATTTAAATGATAGTCCCTGGGTATATGGTATACCACTTTACAAGGGACCTGCATGTAAATTCAACATGGCTATTGTGAATGCACCTCTGTCACCATGTTTAGGGAAAAAGCACATGCACTTTAGCATGGTTTAGCAGTGGTAAAGTGCTCAGAGTCCCAAGGCCTACAAAAAGATACAGCAACAAAACAGGAAGTAAAAGGCAAAAAGTCTGGAGTAAGACTACACTAAGGATGCCAGGTCTCATAAATTGTGTCTCCTTCTGAACAATATTGTGTTGAATATCAAAGTCCTCAACCATTCCTTCTTTTGGCTCCAACAGTTAAAAGTCCCACAACTTCACACAGAAAGAGGAAAATACCACTGTTGCTAACGGGTGTGTCAGGAGATAGCAAGCAATATACAGGAAGCAAAATTCAGTCCTTCAGTCCTGCAGGGCCTTTAGTTCTATAGGCACTAAAGCAAGAAATCTCAACTATCTAGGGTTTTGAACAGAAAAATGCTCAGCATAGAGGTTTGGCAAATCACAGGCACACCTCTTAACCTAATAGCTATTATTTGTCTCAAATGAAGAATCAAATTGAATTTTCCCTGGATTTTTCATATTGTAATTGAAATATTGATTCACAGTTCCTCCCTAAGGAGCACGGCTATTTGCTGCCATTTTACCTTTTCTGTGTGGCATGGTCTAATTAGATTGGTTTCCATTCAAGCAGTAGCTTTTGTTACACTTATGCATCTTTTTATTGTGATACAAACATTGTAACAGTGCCTGTGCTGTGTCCCTCGAACATCGCTCCACTGAGTGAACTTTTCTATCACTCGAAGCCCAGTTGGCTCTGGGAGCAGAAAATATTTACATAGTATTCCATCAACAGCTGAGGTGCCAGTCCACAGTGGCACTCACCCTGCCCCATTTAGGATAAAGGAAGTTACTGTTTTCAGCTTCTCAGGACTGCCATGTGATGTATGGCAGTCCCGGGAAAGAAAATGTTCAGTTGTTCCCAGTATGAAGGAAGAAAAAATCTCAGGGCATCAGGAACATTTTACTTTTGTTTCAAAGCAACAAACTTCCATTCTGGGGATTTGTAGCTGCAAAGCAAAAGAGATTGCTGAGCATTATATTTCAATATCACTGTTCTACTAGCATTCAACAGTAATTAAATTGCACTCAAACCAGCAAATACATTTCCATTACAAAGATTAATCCCAGGCAAGCATGGGGGTTGTTGTGTCGTGGGTCCTGGGCCCACATGCTAGGTAAATAAGGCACATGGACACAGTGAGGGTTCTAGCAAATGGCCTGCAAGCACATGTGCCTGGCCACTTTTATTGGCACAGTCACCTGACTTGTGAAGCCTGTGATGGATGGGTGTGGGGCGAGTGTGAAAGCCAGCCCTCAAAAAGTGGCTGGTGGAAACACTAGAATTTGTTCACCAGGACACTACAGGGTTGTGGTACCAGAATATATACTTCAAAATATCACATGGTCATAATTTTGTGGACAAAGGGCCATCATTTATTCTTTTTGACGCAAAACTGCACCAACGCAGTTTTGTGTCAAAAAGTTTAACGCTGGCTAATGCCATTTCTTTGCGCCACCCGGGTGTCAAATTTATACTTTGACGCTCAGCGGCTCAAACCACGGGTTAGAGTCTTTTTTTTTACTCAAACGAATGTGCCACATCTAAAAGAAAAACAATGTTAACGCGGCGCAAATTACTTTAATCCGGTTTACGATGTCGCAAACCAGATACATTTCTTTTTTTTGCTTCAATAGTGTCAAAAAGCAACCGACCTGGAACCAGCCAGGGGGACCCACACAAGACCCAGGAGAGGGAGAAGAAGAAAAGGAAGTGTTGGTTCAGTGCAGAGGAGCATGAAATACTGGTGAAAGGGGTGACGGAACACCAGCATCCACTTTTTGTCACCTCTAAATTGCCAATTGGTAGGAGAGAGGAAATTTGGCAACAAATTGCCAATAAGATCAACAGTGTGGCAGAAGTACTGAGAACTACGGAGTGCAAGAAACGGTGGCATGACTGCAAGCTCAGGACCAAGGAAAACATGGCAAGGAACAGGAAGGCAGCACTGCAGACTGGAGGTGGGAGTCCAGCACCGCAGGAGGCCCTGGACCACAAGGAGGAGATGGTGGCAGCCTTCATCCCTGAGGAGATCGTCACAGGGATTCAAGGACAGGACAGCGCAGACTACCAGGATACAACACTGATGCAGGGTAAGTGGCATGGGGAACAAAAATGCCTAATTGTTAACTGTAAGAGGGGGGCATACCTACTACACAATGCATGTTAGCCATGATAATCAGGTAGTGGAAAGGGCAAAGGGACACGGCATGGGTGCATGGGCTGTGCAGGGGAAACCTGGGGCACAGCACAACACTACACCAACAACCTTTGCATGGAGGTACTCTGCCATGCTAAGGATGTTGGAAAGGCAAAGCCAGTCCAGGAGGGTAGGGTACAAAGTAAAACTGGCCTGCTGTCACACGACAGCTGGTATTGTCGCTACATGAACTAGGGCTCAATTTCCAGTCTCAGGCCATATCTGCAAATTGTATTTACCATTGACAACAGGTGCCACTACTGCCTCTGCTGTGTGTGCAGGTCAAGTAGCCAACGGCAGTTACGTGCCCATGGATCAAACACACCCAAAATAGAGGGTTCAGGATGACAACGTTATCAATCCTCTGTAATTAATAAATATGTGCAAATCCTGTCAAATGCTCATTTCTATAGGTGCTATAAACATCAGGTATTGTAATTAACATTATGAGGTACACAGCAGTAATGTCATACCCATGCTGCCCATGTCAGGGTCTACCCTGTGCCTGTGTTACAATAGCTGCAATGCCACCATGCAACATCACAAGTGTCATAGCGCTAAGACAACAGCATTGAGGGGGGACATATGTTTCTAGCTAGTGAAACACACCCGCACAGGCCACTCCATGATAATGGAAGTAGACGGAGAGTTGAGTAGTACAATAAGGTAGCAACATACCATTTGGAAAGAACCTTCACTTAGAGGATGTGAAGCAAACATTTCCCCAAACTGTCACACTACATGTGACATGCAGGTGGGGCATAGGCCTGGGAGAATGATAATATTATTGACAGGAACAATGAAGAGGAACCAAGATCACAATGTGCAACTAATAGAAAGTCCGGAAACTCACATTACAAATGCCATAACACAAACACACTAATTGTACAATATCTCATTGCAGAGGATGAAGGCTCTCCTGGGGATATGCCTGTCCTGGACTTCCCTGATGACATGGATGATGAGCTGACAAACATTAGCCAGCAGATCTTCCAAGAGGTACTTGGAACTCTCCAACCCCACCTTCAGTGGCAAGGAGAAGCACAGAAGTAGCAGCCATCACAGAGGACCCAGCCACCACCCCAATTGTACGACCTATAAGCTCCAACCCAGCTGAGGACTCTAAGGACACTGGTACCACCTTTGAGAGGACTGTAGTTTTAGTACAGCGGAAGCTGCCCAAGGAGGTGGGGATGCAAAATATGGCAGCCAGCCTTGAGGGGATGCGTTCGTGCATGATGTCATCTGCAGAACAGGCAGCAGCCATGCAAGCGCTAACATCCATCCTGCAAGGACTACAACAAAGTGTAAAGGAATTCACCACTGTAGTAAGGGAGTTGCCACAACACCTCACACCCCAACCTTGCAGTGCGTGCAGGAATGCAATCATGACCCCCTCAGGGCCGACCTGGCTGCCTAACACAGTGATGTAGCTGCTATACTTAAGAACCAGCAGCTCCTCCTTGCTGCAGTAATGCCCTTAATAGCCCCACAGTTGGCAGCTACCGGGATTTCTGACTTCACGTCTTCAAACACTGAAGTGTGTGTTGCCCCTTCAAACCCACCACCACCATGGGCAGAGGAAACGACACACACATCAGAAGATGAAGAGGTGGAACAGATCACCTTCATCCGTAAGAGTACCCGGTAGCACAAGTCCATGCCAAATGGGCACTGATATCCTAGGTCCTGTGCTTGTTAACATGCCAGTCATGCAACAGCTGCTCACATGCACTGTTCTCCAGCACACTGTTTACCTTGACACTATGCTCTGTGATTGTCTCTCACTACCTCATTGGCAATTCATGTTCCTCTGCACTGTATGACACTTCACCCCAGCATGTCCAATGACATGTCCCATTGCACTTGTGTAGCATCACAATAGAAGGTGTCACACTAATGGACTCAAACTCCTGGAGTATATAAATATTGCACTACAGCACTTTTACATAAATAGCACGGACATGTGTAATGAGACACATCAACTGTGTAGGAGATTAGTGATGTATGTCACATGTCAATGGCCATAGGATGTTAATACAACTGCCTTGTAAGATTGGGGGCTGATAACTATGCACTGGGGTCTGGATTGTATCATCATCTGCGCTTCCTGAGGCTTATTTCTGAAGTACCTTGAGAACTAACAGTATAATGCTGTCTTGGACTGAAAAAGTCTGCTTCAAGGGATGTTTAAGCAGAAAATCAATGTGTTCAAAATTCCCTTCAAGGCAATCTTTATGTATGTGACATCTGACTATAAACTTTCATCACACACACACACACACCATACAGCAGGAATGGATGTGTACGAGTGTATGGAAATGTATGTAACCTAGGAGTACAATGTAAGAAATTATAGGTGTGAGTTATGTATACAATACTACATAAGCTTAAAACATCATTCAGCTTTTCAGGGATCACATGTAGGCTGCAGGCAGATGTACCACAGTGGCCAAGATTCCAAATCAGGTCTCAAACGATGACAGATTTCAAACACACATCCAAACTTCACAACACATTGAGAACCATAGTTACCTTGAGTGGTGGGTGCAATCGATGGCAGAAGAATTAAGAAGTAGCTGTGGTATAGCTGCCAATGTGACTGCACATTAGGAAATGTGAATAACCATGCCAATAACAGGATTCGGATGCAGGATGGTACACAAATGCAAATACTAAATTGACACTGTTCACCCACGCCAAGGCCCTGATCCCCAAGCATATAACATATACTGTATTGGAGTACCTAATAATTTATTTAACAGTAAAAAAGGATAATAAAACTAGGAGAAACACCTTAACTAACCTAACCTATCCTAACTACACATTACCCACAACTGGCCCTAACTACCCTAAGCTAAACTTACCTATCACATTTAACTAAACACTCTAAACATCAACCCCCCACCCCCCTCATATGACGGGACACATGTAGGACAACATATACTAACCTAAACACATAGGCCCTCATTACAAATCTGGCAGAAAATCCCACCAGGGATAAGACTCTCCTGATTGTAACCCTCCTGTCCCACTATGTCACCCTGTCCACCTTGAACTGCCATTACTACCCTTCCTATGCCCCATTGGACAATGCACCTGGGATACCAATAGACTGGCCTCTACTATGGACCTTCCTCCACCATCACCCCAGCCCCTTGCACATACCACTATACTCATTAGCCCCTAAATAAACACCCTTTAATCACAAACCAATCTGGAGTCAGTCTGATCTTTCACAAATGTATCATGACAACGTTAGCAACAAATAGCATTGTAAATGCTCATTTACTCATACCAATGTATGACAGTTGTTGGCCAGCAGTACATATAGCAGAAGGCAGAATATGGAACCCAGATCCGAAAAAAGTAAATCCAAAGGGAACAGTCAGTGTCCATAGACAGAGGTTTAGAGGCTGACATGTACAATGTCCTACAGTATTCGGAAATGTGAGGAGGAGTTACAGTCTCTTACCTGTGTGTCACTGGAAGTACTGCATGATGATGTTCGTTCTGTTGTCAATATCTTCTTGCTCTGCCTCCTCTTCCTCACTGTCTACAGGCTCCACCGCTGCCACAAGACCATCACCAGGCTCATCCTCCTGCAGGGAAGGCACCTGGCATCTCAATGCCAGGTTATGCAACATGCAGCATGCCACAATTATTTGGCACACCTTCTTCGGTGAGCCACCTATTAGATGGAGGCACCGGAATCTGGCCTCTCAATAATCTGCCCAGTTCGCCCATGTGCCTCATTGTAGCGTTCATCTGCCCTTGTCCTGGCATTCCTCACTGGAGTCAGTATCCATGAGAGGTTGGGGTAACCAAAGTCACCTGCAATTTCTGAGGAATACCTGTTAGACACACACTAACCCTTAGGGACTACCCCATACCCAGACACCTATTCATACTGTGTGGGGACCTTGGACTCACCTATTAGCCACACCTAGTGGCTCTGGAGTTGGCCCATCACATGAGGGATACTGCTATTTCGCAAGATATAGGCATCATGCACAGATCCAGGATACTTGGCATTCACATGGGAGATGTACTGGTCCGGCAAAAAAACACCATTTGCACATTCATCGAATGGTAGCTTTTTCTATTTCTGTACACTTGTTCATTTCTGTGGGGGGAACAAATGCCACATGTGTACCATCAATGGCACCAATGATGTGGGGGATATGTCATAGGGCATAGAAGTCAGCTTTCACTGTGGGCAAATCATCCACCTGGGGGAACACGATGTAGCTGCGCATGTGTTTCAGCAGAGCAGACAAAACTCTGGTCAACACATTAGAAAACATTAGCTGAGACATCCCAGATGCCATGGCCACTGTAGTTTTAAAGGAGCCACTTGCCAGGAAATGGAGCACTGACAGGACCTGCACTAGAGGGAGGATACCTGTGGATTGGCGGATAGATGACATCAGGTCTGGCTCCAATTGGGCACACAGTTCTTGGATTATGGCACGATCAAGTCTGTAGGTGACTATGATGTGTCTGTCTTCCATTCTCGACAGATCCACCAAGGGTCTGTACACCGGAGGATGCCGCCATCTCATCATCTGCCCCAGCGGTTGTAGCCAATGGAGGAGAACGGGTGAGCAGAGGTTCTTTTCCCACATAGGTAGCACAGCTGTGTCTGCAGTAATGTTAGTAAATCTGTGTATGAAATAGTTAATCTGTATATGTGCCAATATGTGCTGTGACACAGTTAGGTGCCATGCCATGTGCACCCTTGAAATGGCGGCTGTCTGACTTGTGAGGAGGGACAAGGGGAAATGAGGTAACTGCACTGGTGTTGTGCAGCGTCATGGTAGGCGGTCGAAGACCGCCACGCAACTCAGCATTGGTTATCATTTGGCCCTATGGGATTCAGGAGCCAATGGCCATGTATGCCGGTGGTGACAGTACGCACCGCCACAGACGTGACCAATATTTTCTGTTCACTCACTTGATACCTGACCATCAACAGGAGAGGACCTACACTGCAAGTGCTGCTGTGACCTGTGTCTGGAAGCGACAGTGGCTCATGTGTCTGGGGAAAGGGCCCCTGCCTTCACTGCAGAGGAGGTGGACAAACTGGTGGATGGGGTCCTCCCCCATTACACTCTACTCTACGGTCCTCCAGACAAACAGGTGAATACACTGTGAGCATGATGCGTGGGCAATGCCTGTTTGAAGTGGTGTGGATGTAAGCCACATGTTGGGGGGGCTGAGGGCTGCATGTGAGGATGGTCAGTGTATGTGCGTCATGGCATGGGTGGGAACTGGTAGGCAATGAGTATGGTGGTCCAGACAGGTGAGCCCTTGGTCGCTCCTCACACCACGCCCGCGCTGCCTTGGCCGTTCCCTTCTTGCATAAAATCCCCGCCGCCGTGTCCCCGCGGCCCCTCCCACATCCCCCACCTCTTCACCGTCCATTTTCCTCATTTTCACTCTTTCCCCTTGCTGCTGCGTCCCCACAGCCCCTCCCACCTCCTCTCCGTGCATTTTCCTCATTTTAACTTTTTCCCCTTGCCGCTGCGTCCCCGTGGCCCCTCCCGCCTCCCCCACCTCCTCTCAATGCATTTTCCTCATTTTCACTCTTTTCCCTTGCTGCTGTGTCCCTGTGGCCCCTCCCTCCACCTCCTTACCGTACATTTTCCCCATTTTCACTCTTTCCCCCGTGCCGCTGCATCCCCACGGCCCCTTACTGCTTCCCCCACCTCCTCACCGTCCATTTTCCTCATTTTCACTCTTTCCCCGTGCCGCTGTGTCCCCGCGGCCCCTCCCGCCTCCCCCACCTCCTCACCGTCCATTTTCCTAATTTTCACTCTTTCCCCTTGCCGCTGCGTCCCCGGGGCCCCTCCCACCTCCTCACCGTCCATTTTCCTAATTTTCACTCTTTCCCCGTGCCGCTGCGTCCCCGCGGCCCTTCCCGCCTCCCCTCACCTCCTCGCCATCCATTTTCCTAATTTTCACTCTTTCCCCTGCTGCTGCATTCCCGCGGCCCCTCCCACCTCTCCCACCTCCTCTCCGTGCATTTTCCATTTGTCTCTTCCCGCCGCTGCTAATCCCTGCGGCCCCACCCCCCCAGCCTTCCCATTCGCCCAGACCTCCCTCCTCCCAGCTGCCACTCCCTCCCTCCTCCCCATTTATGCCTGCTGCGGCGCAGTAACAAGGAGCAACCCTTGGTCGCTCCACGCACCGCCGCCCGCGCTTCCTTGGCTGTTCCCTTTTTGCATAAAATCCCCGACGCTGTGTCTTCGCGGCCCCTCCCACATCCCTCACATCCTCACCGTCCATTTTCCTCATTTTCACTCTTTCCACTTGCCGCTGTGTCTCCGCGGCCCCTCCCGTCTCCCCACCTCCCCTCCATGCATTTTCCTCATTTTCACTCTTTCCCCATGCCGCTGCGTCTCTGCGGCCCCTACCGCCTCCCCCAACTCTGCACCGTCCATTTTCCTCATTTTCACTCTTTCCCCTTGCCGCTGCGTCCCCGCGGCCCCTCCCGCCTCCCCCACCTCCTCTCAGTGCATTTTCCTCATTTTAACTCTTTCCCCGTGCCGCTGCGTCCCTGCGGCCCCTCCCACCTCCTCCACCTCCTCTCCAGTCATTTTCCATTTGTCTCTTCCCGCTGCTGCTAATCCCTACGGCCCCACCCCCCCAGCCTTCCCATTCGCCCAGACCTCCCTCCTCCCAGCTGCCACTCCCTCCCTCCTCCCCATTTATGGGTGCTGCAGCTCAGACGCGCCAAGGCAAGCCCGTCTGTGCCCGTCTGCACCCATCTGCGCCAAGCCCGCGCCCAGCGCCAGACCCCCTGGCCCCCTCAGACAAATCTACTCCCCCCCAGGCCCTCGCCCCACCTGCACTCTCTCCAGCCCCACACACACTCATTGCCCTTTCACCTGCCACACCTGTCATTTATCCTGCTCCTCATCGCTCACACCACACACCCACCATAGTGACCCCCCAAAAACAAACACAACATCCCAACGCAATACACACCTGCTCTGCCCCCACCCCCACCAACCATCCCCGCAGCACACCACCCCACAACCAGAACACACCCCACAACAACACCCTCATGCACCACACCAACACCACCCACCACAACCACCTCAACTGCCTGCTCCTGAACACCCGCTCCCTTCTCAAACATGCCATAGAACTCTGGGAACTCATCACATCACACTCACCTGACATCGCCTTCCTCACGGAAACCTGGACCAACCCCTCCTCGGAACCCGACATAGCCATCCCCACCCCCAAGGGATACAAACTCCAACGCAAAGACCGCCTCAACAGGCCAGGTGGTGGAATCGCCATCCTACACAGGGACACTATCAAGGTCACCACCAACTCCCAAGACACTATCGACAACACAGAACACATGCACTTCCTGATCCACATTAACAACAACTCCACCCTCAGCGTTACACTAATCTACAGACTACCAGGACCACGCCCCGCCTTCTGAGACACCATTGCCGACACCATCAGCTTGCACGCCCTCATCTCCACAGACTACATCCTCCTCGGTGATTTCAACTTTCACTTGGAGAACCTACAAGACCACTACTCTACCTCCCTCATAGACAACCTCCCCAACCTCGGACTCAAACAACTGGTCACTGCACCGACCCACTCAGCAGGACACACGCTCAACGCAATTTTCACCTCAAGCCAACACATAGCCTACACCCACACCACCAAACTCCTCTGGACTGACCACCACTGTGTCCACTTCTCCTTCACCAAACCCCCCACACACCACCATCAACACACCACACCCTACCGCATGTGGGACAAGAACCCAACCGAACACCTGAACTCCCAACTGGCTCACAACCCCCCCACACCAAAGACCCCAACACAGGAGCAGACAACCTCTCTAAATGGATCACTACCTACGCAGACACACTAGCCCCCTCAGAAAACACATCACCACCCGCATCATCAAGAATGTCCCATGGTTCACCCCAGAACTCCAAGTGCAAATGACACCAAGTGGAGAAAATATGGCGACAAGAACCCCCTACAACCAACTTCTCCACCCTCAAAGCCACCATTCGCACCCATCGCCAACTCATACGCACCGCCAAAAGAGATCACTGCAAGACACGCCTTGACAACAACATAGACCCCTCACACACACAGCCCCTATGTGACACCCTCTCCAACCACTTCCACCACAAAATCCTGGACATCCACAACAGCTTCATACCACACACGCCCACCACACACGCCCCTCACTCACCCAGATCAACCCCCACTCATGACCCCCCACCACACTCACCACCTGGGCCCCGACCACACACGAAGAAAACGAAAAAAACATGAACTCCATCCACTCCGGATCCCCCTCCGATCCATGTCCACATCGCATCCACAACAAAGCCAGCCCAACCATCGCCCCCATACTCCGTGACATAATCAACTCCTCTTTTGACTCCGCCACCTACCCAGATCCCTGGAGGCACACGGAAATCACTGCTCTCCTAAAAAAAAACAAAGACAACCTGGAGATCTTCTCCAACTATCTCCCTCCTCCCTTTCCCCGTCAAGGTTGCCGAGAAACTAGTCAACGCCCGCCTATCCCACTTCCTCGAAGAAAACAACACTCTTGACCCCTCACAATCCGGGTTCCGCAAGAACCACAGCACAGAAACCGCCCTCATTGCATGCACTGACGACATAAGGACCAAAGTCGACAAAGGCGAGACCGTTGCACTCATCCTCCTAGACCTCTCCGCAGCCTTTGACACTGTCTGCCACCACACACTCCGCACACGCCTCCACAACATAGGAATTCACCACAAAGCCTTAGACTGGCTCATCTCCTTCCTCATCAACCGGACCCAGAGAGTCCGCCTTCTACCTTTCCACTCCACCGCTACCAAGATCATCTGGGGAGTGCCTCAAGGGTCCTCCCTCAGCCCCACACTCTTCAACATCTACATGATCCCCCTTCGGTCACACAGAATCACTATCCTCTCCCACGCAGATGACACCAAACTCATCCTCTCCCTCACCCGCAACCCCACCACCGCCAAAACCAACCTACACGCTGCTCTCCTCGACACAGCCAACTGGATGACAAATAACCACCTCAAGCTTAACTCCAACAAAACCGAGATCATCATCTTCGGCCCCAACAAAACCATATGGGACGACTCCGGGTGGCCCACAACCCTAAACCACGCAGGCAACCTAGGCCTCATCCTGGCCCCCTCCCTCTCCATGATACACCAAATCAATGCTCTAACCTCCTCCTGCTTCCACACACTCCGCACTCCAAAAAAATCCTTCAAATGGATTCCCCCAGATACCAGGAAGACAGTCACCCATGCACTCATCAGCAGCAGACAAGACTACGGTAACTCCCTCTACGCCAGCACCACACTCAAACTCAAACGCAAACTCCAGAGAATCGAGAACACAGCCGCACGCCTCGTCCTTGGCCTCCCCGCCACAAACGAATCTCACCACACCTCAATTCCCTTCACTGGCTCCCCGTAGACAAGAGAATCACATTTAAGATCCTCATCCACGCACACAAATCCCTCCACAACACCGGCTCAACCTACCTCAAAGAAAGAGTGAACTTCCACACTCCCACCCGCCACCTCCGATCCGCCGACCTCACCCTAGCCACAGTCCCCCGCATCCCACACACCACCACAGGAGGCAGGTCCTTCTCGTACCTCACCCCCAAAACCTGGAACTCCCTCCCCACCAACCTTTGCAAAACCAAAGACCTCCTGCTCTTCAGAAAGAACCTCAAGACATGGTTGTTCGAACAGTGACCCTCTTTGCCCCCCCGACCTCTACCCAAGCGCCTTGAGACCCTCACGGGTGAGTAACGCGCTCTATAATTTTTTTTGATTGATTGAGTAATTTCCTTTCCTCCTGTACTTTTCCTCTAGAAAAGAAGGGTATTTGACATGCAATCACCAAGGAACTGCGGACCCTAGGGGTCTATCACAGACAGAGCACCCACTGCCGCAAGAGATGGGAGGACCTGCGCCGCTGGAGCAAGAAGACAACGGAGGCCCAGGTGGGGCTGGCCTCCCAACGTGGAAGAGGTGTCCGTCGCACCATGACCCCCTGATGTTTCGCATCCTGGCAGTGGCCTATCCAGAGTTGGATGGGCGCTTGAGGGCATCACAGAAGCCACAAGGGGGTGAGTACAGTGTCATAAAGCTGACTCTGAGCCGTTTAGGAGGGATCTGGGTGGGGGGTGTGGGCTGTGGGTGCCCCTAGGCCAGGACGGTCATGCCAGGGTAGATCCCTTGTTTGCAGACTCAGAGGAACCCCTACCCAAATAATACAATTGGACAGCTACTAGTGTGCAGGGTCCTGTGGGTGTCAGGTGTGCATATGTTGGTGTTAGGCATTGTACCCCATGGGGTGGTGACTACCATAGTGAGTGGTTGGGCAAGGCCTAGTGCACAGGGCACCTCTGTGTGTTTTGTGTCCGCCAACAGTAGTGGTGTTGCTGGCATTGACATGTGTGTCCTCTGTCTCTTCCCCCCTTCTTGTTTTGTCACCCTGTCCTTGTGTGCATTAGCATCATCTGGCGGAGGAGCAGAGGCACCGGCGACAGAGGGAGCTGCATCCCACGTGTCCCAGGAGGGTGAATCCACGGAGGTTGAAGGCACCAGTGGGACGAGGGCGAGGGGAGCTCCACGACGGGGACAGGCGGGGATATCAGTGACAGTGACTCCTCCTCTAACGGAAGCTCACTGGCAGTGGCAGACACCTCTGTGCCCACCCCATCAACAGGTACAGCCGCCACCCCCCCCTACCAGCGCCACCCTCCCAGCAGCCCTTCAGAGTGTTTCCCGTGCCTGCTCACCCAGGAGGGTGGGCATCTCCTTCGCCCCAGGCACCTCAGGCCCTGCCCCAGTCAGCCCTGCTGCCCTCAGTGAGGAGACTATTGACCTCCTGAGATCCCTCACTTTTGGGCAGTCTACCATTCTGAATGCCATCCATGGTGTCGAGAGGCATTTGCAGCAAACAAATGCATACCTGGAGGGCATTCATTCTGGCATGGCGGCCCAACAGAGAGCGTTTCAGGCTCTGGCCTCAGCACTGATGGCAGCCATTGTCCCTGTGTACAACCTCCCCCCTCCAACTTCCACTACCCAGACCCAATCCCCTTCACCTCAGCCTATCCCAAGCACACCATCAGACCAGCATGCACACACATCAACAGACAAAAGTGGCTCAGGAAAACATAAGCACCACACATCCCACAGGCACTCACTCACACACGCACCATACCCATGCACACATACCAACATCCACTTCCTCTACTGTGTCCCCCTCCTCCCCGTCAACCAACTCCCTCCCAGTCTCGTCTCCACTCACACCTGCATGCACTACATCATCAGCCACTGCCTCCATCACCAGCACGCCCATCACTACAACCGCTCGCGTGCAATCAGCACTCCCACTACCATGCACACGTCCCCTTTGTCCTCTCCCAGTGTGTCTTTGAGCCTTCCTCCCAAAGTACACAAGCGCAGGCACACACCCACTCAACAGCCATCCACCTCACAGCAGCCTCCAGCCCATGCACCTTCACCCAAACTCAGCAGACGTACACCTCCTACAACCACTACCTCTTCCTCCACTTCCACACCCCCTCCATCTTCCCGTCCCAGTGTGTCTAAAAAACTTTTCCTAGCTAACTTGAACCTCTTCCCTACACCTCCCCCCCGTCTGCCCCCTAGGGCCAGGATGTCCAGATCCAAGCCCAGCACCTCAGCCACTACATCTGCGTCTGCTGTGATCCGTGCGAGTCGGGGTAGATCGAAGGGGGCACCCATCAGAGCTGCCAGTGTGCCACCTACAGATGGGAAGGACCACCCCATTCCGCCACTTGCAAAGGTAAAAAAGGGGCCGGCTTCCAGCAGGGGAAAGTAACACCAACCACCCAGCAAGGCCTCGCCCAAACACAGAGGGACACTGCCAAGGTCCCAACAGTGACTGCCAAGGTGGGGAAGGGCCACAAGGCAAAGGGCAAGTCACCTCAGGGCATGATGCCTCCTGGTGAGGGGCTGGTGACCACCATTTCATCTGGGATGCCAGCGACGTGTTCCACAGTAACCACCGCCGCAACGACCGCCACCTGGATCGCCACATACACCGCCGCTGCCACAACGTCAGTCTGCAGCATCCTCCCCAGGGATCAACCATCCGAGGCTGCCGGAGACGGTATGGTGCTACCCTCTACCGCAACTGACACTTGCACAATGGACAGCACCGGCAGCATATCCGTCGCAGCCACCGCCATCTGCACCACCATCTACACCGCCATGTGCCCAGCCGGTACCACTCTGTCGGATGTCAGCAGCATCACTAGTGGGCAGGCGTCCGAGGCTGCAGGCGACATCCTGGACACGCCACTTGAGGCACCACCTCCAGCACTGGTACTACCAGCAGTTGGCAGCCTAAGTCGCCGCTGGATGGAGTGTGGCTCTCCCTCCATGGGGTATCATGCTACCTGTTCCAGGGACATAGCGTGGCTCAGAAACCCAGTTGAGAGGATGTTAACTGCCACACCCCAGGTACAGCATCACTGGGCACAAAGGCCCTCCAGAACCAGTGGAGAGATAAATACACTCACCCAATCCTTAACAGGATGAAGCACTCTGGGCACAAACCCCCTCCAGAACCAGTGGAAAAAGGAGTCCACTCAACCAATCCTTGGCAGGGTGAAGCACTCTGGGCACAAAGCCCCATCCAGAACCAGTGAAAGAAGGCATCCACTCACCCAATCCTTGGCAGGATGAAGCACACTGGGCACAAAGCCCCATCCAGAACCAGTGAAAGAAGGCATCCACTCACTCAATCCTTGGCAGGATGAAGCACACTGGGCACAAAGCCCCCTCCAGAACCAGTGGAGAGATACATCCACTCACCCAGTCCTTGACAGGATGAAGCACACTGGGCACAAAGCCCCCTCCAGAACCAGTGGAAGAAGGTAATCCACTCACCCAATCTTTGGCAGGATGAAGCACACTGGGCACAAAGCCCCCTCCAGAACCAGTGGAAGAAGGCATCCACTCACCCAATCCTTGGCAGGATGAAGCACTCTGGGCACAAAGCCCCCTCCAGAACCAGTGGAACATGTCACCCACTTGAGAGACTGTGGCTTTGCACTCCCCAGGACCACGCAGTGGGCAACCCACCCACTTGAGAGACTGTGGCTTTGTACTCCCCAGGACCAAGCAGTGGGCATGGAGTCCCCTCGAGGAGCAGTGGCGTTGTACCATCTTCTGGCTGAGGTGCCCCCCGCCCCTTCCCCCTGAGTTGCATGTGTTTTTTCGACCTGATGCCCCTGCAGTGTTCTCTCCGTTTTGAGGCAGGTGTCATCTGTGGGCTTCGCCCATGGTTTTTGGGACCACTGATCCACGGACATTTACAAGGGACAGTGTACGGCCTTGTGTACATAATGTAAATATTTGTATATACTGATTATTTGCTTTTCTCTTGATATATCTGAATGGTCCAATATAACACTGGTTAGACTTATTTCCTTTTGTCCTTGCGTTCTTCCAGGGGTTTACGGGGTGTATCTGTATTGTTGTTGGATATGTTTGTGTGTATGGTGTTGTGGGTGAGGGTGGGGGTGTTGCGTGCCGCGTGTGTGTGTCACTCTCTTTTCTCTCCTTCCTTCCCCTGTGTGCTAGTTTCAGTACTCACCGTCGTCGCCGTCTCCACCTTCTTTCTACTTCATGGTGTATTTGTAGATACACCAACATGGGGAAGATCTGCAATATGGGCTCCGTGGCGTCCTGGTTCTTCGTGGAGTCTAGAGAGTTGAGTGGTTTCCCTTCGGTGCTCTGTTTCTGCCATGCTTTTGATGGCATTGGTACCACCCCGGAAAAACTGGTGAATTGGTGCCTTGTAATACGGTGGGTGGTACATTGTCTTCTGCCTGTCTGTTGGGGGGGACCGCCACGGTGTTTGTTGCTACTGCCGTGGCGGTCGGAGTGTTAAAGTGGCTGTCTATGTTGCCGGTTTTCGCCGTGGTCATGATCTCCTTTTTTTTACCACGGGCCTGTTGGCGGTGTTACCGCCGCTTTAACAACGACCGCCAGGGTTGTAATGAGGGCCATACTATCTTATCCTAAACAAATATGTATTTTTTTTTATATATATATTTTTTTATACACATAAACCCCAACATCATCCCCCACCTACCCACCCACAAAAATGACACATGTAATAATATAACCCCTCCACCCCCAACCCACTTATACTAACTAAACTAGCCTATTCTAACCTAACACTAAGCCCCTTAAACCCACTAAATATAAGAACCAGGAAAGAGGAGGGAGGGAATGGAATCATGGCTGAGGGTCAAAAAGTCACAAGTTTGTTCTCTGCAGGATCTTCTTTATTCCACGCAGTCTCCTGCTATTGCGGGACACCTCCTGCTGCAGCCTGTCCATCCTGCGCAACATCCGTTGCATGTCACGTCTCATTTGTTGGAATTCTGCATTGTCTATCACTGCAGCAGGGGTTGTCTGTGTGCCACTAGTTCATGGTAGTGCTGGTTCCGGTGCCGTGCTTGGAGGGGGAGCTGCAGGAGCTGCTGTCTGGGGGCCTGGAGCTGATGAGGTAGAGGGACCTGCAACAGTGGCTGTCATCCTTTGTGCGACTGTGGTCGGAGTGGTTGTGCTGGTGGTGTTGGCTGTTGTGGGCATGGATGGTCCTCCTTGGGCAAATGCCCCCCAGACCCCTGTGGTTCTCTCATGCCGATAATGCCGTGCCATATTGCGGAACCCAGACTCCACATCCAGTATGTGGCGTAACACATCGCCCGCCTCTGGAATTCCCTGATCTGATGGGCATTCATGTTGGAAGCTGTAAAAATAGAGAAAGCCAAACATTAGTGACATTATTGTGTGATACATCTACTGATGATATTCTAACACTTCCTCAAAATTAGCTGAAACAGTCCAAATCACAGTACAGATCATAGAATGTCCCTGAGGAATGGCATGCCAATGCAGCCTACACATCTCCTATCTAACAGCCCAGCAATGATCAAAAAGCTGTGTACCCACTTAAATGATATGTTCATCATTATTCTGCCATTAGTCACATAACAAATGCTGCAAGTACTCCACATGTGACAGGTCAACTAATGAACATCTTCTGGATGACAATCAAGGTCCACAAGATCTGTGACTTGTAAATGGAATTGCCTGGACTGTATACAGTTGCTAATCATGAGGGGGTATCCTAGATTGGAACAAATGAATGTTGGAATTACATGTCTGTCTTCTCCAATGGGATCCTCACACCTAGGTACACATATTTCATAACCTTAACCCTGTGCAGCAGGGGGTGATGGGCATGCAACTCATACTTTCAAACATCAAGGACAGCCAGGAAGCTTTGGAAAGCTGTGCATGGGTTTAGTCAGTCCCCCACAGGTAAGGAGGGCTGCCAAATAGAATTGACTCAAACATTGGACAATCACATCCACATTTATGTTCCTAACTGCAGACAATTGTTACATCATTTGATCTCACTTATACCTTTCCAGAAACAAGCACATAGATGCAAGCAGCCATCTGGGCTTGACCTGCATGCACACCTATGACATTCTACTCAGGTGCCACATAAACGGAGCACAACATGTGGAGGCAGATGCTGCTAGGAAGTCAAACATACAGTCCTACATGTTCATTAGTTAACAGGGAGGCTCAAGTCTGTGGATAATACTTTGGCATCACTGGTCTGTGTGAATCAGGGTGTGACTTGCTGACTAAATCATGAACATGGCCACCTCCTAATTTATCATTGGCATAAATGTAACAACAAATATTACCCTGTTCACCTGCCCATGCCTATAGCGCAGCACTAGAATCAGAAAATATGACTCTCTGCCACTGATTGTCCAACTCAAACATGGAACAAAATGTCAAACTCCAGGCAAGTCACATATCAGATCAAGTGGCAGCACATCATACCTTGCAATGAGTACAACACACAGGAGTCAATCACACAACAGCTGCAAACACAAAACAGAACAAACATATCAAAACCTACTGGATATGTCTGGGTCCGCAAATCGAGCCACTTCTCCAATTGCGTAGGGGGCTGGTCCACCTGTAACACATGGAAGGGTGAAATGTGCTCAATGTCTGCTCACTGTACAAAACTTGGAAAAAAAATCACTGTGTGTGACATTTTAGATGATACAGAAGCACCTCAGGCATGTAGACACCCCAACAGATATACCACTGCAAACATGTATTGACCCTGTCACTCCAGTGATTGATAGACACACATATGTACACATGCACTGGCCCTAACAATCAAGTGGTGACAAACAAGATTACTCAATTTTGTGCAGAATTCTTTCTAGAGGGTACTCCATTTATTCATTTTTTGTTATGAGAGACATGCAAAGCCACATTCCTGGTGCACTGCAATACCAGTCACTCAGGTATTGTGGCTTGTGAATCAAGGGACAATCAGTTACTGTGTGATGCTCATGTGGGCTGGGTATAGTTCAGGAATTATTGTGCTTTCTATGGTGCATTATATGTGGGCCTGTGTTGTCTGTAGCTTACAAATGCCACATTGCCAGTGTACCCACAGCCATATATGCCCCCTATGACACCATGATGGCAGGGATCCTGTGTGTTACTTGATGACAATGTTACGCTAAACATGGACTGGCCATTTATCTAAATCAAAACAACATAGAAACATATGCTGACAGTTTCTAATTTGACCTTCCGTGACAGAATGCATGGGCACAGGTGTAGTCATTGCACCTGAAATGTGTTAGTCAGGGCCCTGTGTACCTATATCAAGTATTCTAGATCACAGTTAGCCACAATCATCATCTTAAATATGCCAAGTTGGGTGATCTGTGGTTATACAACAAACTGACACTGTCCCCTAAGTGAAACATGGTTTAGCAAATGTCCTACTGTGGCCATCTTGATGAGGTAGGTCTCAATTTGTATGCACCTCGGGAATGGCAGCAGTCACATGAATGCTGGTCTGCTGATCTTAGCATACACCCATGTCTGTGATAGCCTTCACACTGAGAAGTTAACTATTTTACATATGCTGTACTAGATCAGCAGGGGTGTACCAAACATAAACTAGGAAACTATTTTGTCACTTTAAATGTATGATGGAAGCAGTCAGGGCTCCCTTGAACAACATTATGCAAACAAATAAATTGTGACCATGCATTCACAAAGTTTAGGGATCCCATGATGACCCATGAACTTATGAAAATTGCTTGGCTATAAAGTGACACAGATAGCAAATGCATCAGCTCTGTACCAGCAATTGTGCCCAAAGCAAATTAAAACACACAGGAACAATGAACTTAGGGACAGATTTTTTTGCATTTGCTTCCTGTTTTTACGCTACAGCTATGGAAAGTAGCACCAAACATTTAGAAATTATCCAGAGTGCATTACTTTCGCATCCATGATTAATTTAAATGCTGCACAAACCAAGTCAAAATATCAGCCTAAGATATTACCAGAGGTTAGGAAGATCTTTGTACTTATGGCCATGAATACAGTTCAGACATGTATTCTAAATAATTGGGGACTACATTCATTCCTTGCTTTAGCATGTGAAATAGATCTCATTCCTGGTACACTCACAGACCATGATTACAACATGTGTTTGTGCCGCATTACCATCATCTATTTAAGTCAAAGCAGCACTAATTTACAAGATTAAGTTGTGTTTTGTAAGTTTGTGCAGCTTTTGTGTCAACAAATGATGGTAATGCTTAGCAAATATTGTATAAATCAGGGCCACTGTATGTTCAACTTGCATTCCACATGTCCACAAACCTTGCACGGAGCATGTCACCAAATCTGCTACTGTCACTACAGAGCCTTTTACTGTACACATTAGTCTGATTTGTGCTCACCAACAGGGCCACCAATCACCACACCCAGGTGGTCCAGCAGGTCTTGCTATCTGGCCACAAGGTCAGCCCAGAGATGTTTGAGTTGGTGGTCGTTGGGCTGGCTGTTGATTACCCTCTTCAGGTGGAACAGCACTTTGGACCACCTGAGCCTCCTCGCCTCGGTGTGATACCCCTGTATCACCCTACCACCAGCCTCTAACATCAGGGGGAGGAAGTGGCACACCAGCCAAATGAAAGTTCCCAGCTCCTCCTCACCCATTCTCCCCAGACGTGGCCTGCCCAACATCACAGAAAATAATAGGAAAGGGAAAAGAGGGAAATATAGGGAAAGGAGGTAGGAAATTGAAACTTAAAGAACACACAAAGAGCCCAACAATACCCCAACTAACAATACCCACTACACACTCCCAACAGTACAAAGACAAAATTAGACACAAAAAATCACAAAAACATACTTACACTGAATTACTGAGACAAGTACAAAAACAACAGATGACAATTTGAATGGCACACAGGAGACAAAAGCACAATTTGGACAGACACAACTCTCAACACAGCCACACAGTTTAGAAGAATCACAGACTGCAAAGTGAAAGTGAAAGTACACCCACAGTACCATTTCTGTAAACAGGATATACTATTACATCACGTCCTGTCTCAAATGCGGTGTGTTTTTATTATGATGCGTGAAATTTTATGACACTTACAGGCTTTGTGCTTAAAAATTACCCCGCATTCAAAGATCAATATATTTTTCATGAATAACCAATTTCATGGGGTGCAGTGTTGGAATTAACGCTAGGGACCAATCGATGTATAATGGCTGTGAGCGTCATTTTTTAACGCATATTCGTCATTTGTTTACGCATATGCATCATTTTGTACGCGTTTGCATCAAAATATCTGTCTTTAACTGTGTTTGTGTCATTTTTCTCATTTTCTACGTACATGAAAGCTATGACTATACAAAGATAGGCTGTCAGGGCCTGCTGTGTGTGTTCCAGTGTTTGGGCACATGTGGCAGACCACACTACCGCAGACCATAATACTCATGTTGTTGTAGATTAGCACTCTTAACTGACGCAACAGCAACCAAAACATTTGAAATTAAAATTTGTATTCCCTAGTTTGAGCAGCTGGTGTGTCAATAGAGGATAGCAAGGCTACACAACTTAAAACATTTACACATGGCCCTTGTGTTAATATCTGTGAACTGGCTATTTCAATTGTTGTTGTGCCTCTGTGTGAACGTCACAAGATGTGTTTTGCATAATGTGCTTGTATGCATGTGTTGTAATTGTGGATAACCATCAGATGTCATTCATTGAGGTACATCAGTCAGGATATGTGTTTGTCATACACATAGCCTCTTATACTGTGTGACCCTCCCTGACTTTGGGGACAAAACATCTAGCATGACAAAGTATACACAGGATAGATAGAGGATGGTTGATAATGGCAATGTTACAAAAGTAAGCCATCACATGTATTGGAATGTTAGATACCACTTCATGGTCACTTGTGTGTATACTACCCATGAGTCAGGCATTTGAACATGCTAGGTAGGTAGAGTGTTTGTGACACAGAGTCCCAACTCCAATCCAAAAAAGTTATAGTACACCACAGTTTGGGTCATGTAAATGACCTATGTTTCTCCTGTGGCTGTGGAGGACCAGCAGACCATGTTGCATGTGTTCACATATTTCCAGTGGTTCATTGCACAAATGTGTCCAGTTCAGCCAACCCTTGAATTAACAGAGTATCCTTCAAAGCAGATGATTTGTCCCAAAGCCAAAGATCATCTAATGACACATATAGGGATAGTCCAGCTATAGCATTGCAGACCTTTAATAAGGTAGACAACAGGGCAACCTTGGTGTGCTTAAAAACATTTTGCATCAGTAATAGGAAACTGGCAGGTTTTATCACAATATTTGTACACAGGGTGGCCTCTAAAATTCCCACTGCAACAGGGAACATCAGTGCCTCTGTGCTGATTCATGCCACAGCTAGCCATCACACAAGCCCCATCAAAAGGTGGCGGCAGAAGTGAATTTGTGTGTGGACCGTCAGGGCACAAACATGTTTTTTTCCTTACATACAAATTGGCAACCCTTGTTTGTTGTGCTAGAGGAACCGTACCGAATCCATGCATACAGCCATGGCACACTGCCACTCTTTGGCACTAATGAATACATGCAAAACCAGACAAGGGATGGGGGTAGATTAGGCTATATGAATACATGTCCCAGAACAGACTACTATAAGGAAACCGATTAAACTATACTATATATTAGAGGATGCATCGTAAACCTACCAGACACAATACCCTATGAGGAAAGAGAGGGCATGGAAAGCATATATGAGACAAATGTAGCCACAGGGACCCTCTATGGTTAACACAAAGACAGGAACCAGTCAGGCTAACAGGATGCAGTCACTGTCAGGAACAAACATGAACAAGGCAACAACAAGGAGATTCAGAAAATGGCAGCTTCTAAGCAATTCCAGGCAGCAGCAAGGGCTGGGCAGGTGCAAATGGCTGGTCTGCAGGTGTGTGCAGCTTCAGTCTCCCACAATCCCTGGAGTTGAGAATCAAGTTCAAAGGGCCAACTGGACATTTCACATGGAAAGCAATGGACAGCTGCATTACAGGCCCTACCGACTACCAGGCAGTGCAGTATCGGACCTGAAGTCCATGCAGACTGATGAACTGTGACTATGGCATGCCATACTGAAGAGGGAAGCACACAGGAGTCAGAATGGGAGTCTGGGTGTGTGTAGATGAAGGTTATCAGGGTACAGATAGTCCATTCACAGGGCTTCCTTGAGAAGGGTGGGGAGAGACTTAAAACATGGCAGTGGCAGGACTTATTACCTGGGATGGACTGCGGAGGGCATGTCTTGTGAGCAATGCTTGTCATACCTGGGGCACTTGTGCTATCCATTTTAAGCTTAGATGGACTCCTTGTCACACATGCTCCCTGCAAAGATAGCTGATGTCACACTTACTGCTGTCAAGTGTCTGGTCATACACACCTGTTACCAATGCAATAGCACATCATTACCTTATGATTGATAGTGTCTTAGTTGTTTTTCATGTGCTGCAATGAACTATGTTGGCAACATGGATGTGTGTCATAGCTGTGGTCCTCTGATATTAGCCTTCACATGTGAAATAGACAGGACATATGTAATTTACAATGTGTGTGATGTTGGGTGTACATTCATACCCATCAAATGTGATGCGTGTCCTCCGATGTGCCTCGTTATAGGCATGCTCTGATGCTGTGCTTGGGTTGGCAAATGGGGTCATGATCCATGGCTGGATCCCATATCCCTGATCAGCTGAAAGAGAAAATGAGTGTAAATATTTGGATGTTGGTTGCACCTTGATTATCACTGTGCGTAGCAGTTGTTATCTGGTGTCGTCTATGACTTATCTGTGTTTGTGTTTTGTGTGGGATTCTAGGGTTCTAGGATATTCTTTCAGCATTGGGTTGTTTAATTATCAAAACTGGTGTTTGGCTGATTGACCGGATATCAGTGGTATATTTGTAAACTTGCAGCTCATTGTGTATCTCCCATGCATTATGTCATGTGAAAGATGTGTCCATGTGCCTTCACTGGAGGTGACATGATACTTTCACACACAGAATTGATTCCACTGTGGTGGTAACATGGTTGCACTATAAGCCTGAACATCCCATCCAATTCAACATATGTAATAGCATGTGAAAATCAACAGTGAGGCCCTTTGATACAACACATCTCCATAGGTTGGCAGCACTGAAGTGTTCACAATTGATAATGCACAAATATCAAGTGTGACAAGTTATGTGCAAACCTATATTTTGTGTCCTCACCGAGTTGGCTCATGTGCAAACGTGTACCTACACTACTGAACCTGCTCCAGGTAAGCTTGCTAACTTGATTGTGGGGGTGAAGGTTTAAGTGTCAGAAGGTCCATGTGCCTGTACATCTGCTGTGTATATTGTGTAATTGTCTCAATCCGTATGTGTAGCAGTGTGCACTTTGCAATATTGTCACATCAATATGTGTTCTTAGCACAGTCCACTTGCTTTTTGGTAGCGGGCAATTTCACCCCAGGAGTGATGTGAGAGGTTGGTACTGCATCAATGATTCCATGTCACCTTCATTAGAGTCAGCGTCATCATGCTATGTGTCTCATGATGTTTGACCTTCAGCGAAACACATTACACACCCCTTATACAGTACGTATTGCTTGGAAGGGTGTGTGATTGAGTGTTATTGATGTGATATTGGAAGATTTTTCATCCAAGTTGTACTGCCAGTTAAGGCCATGTCATTGTCACTGTGTGGTTTTAAATTGGTCCCTTGTGTCTCTGGAGTGGCATCTGTTGTTATTTGCATCTGTCTTTTGTCCATAGGTGTGTGTCCCATTGGCTCAGGATATCAAACATGACTAGCAGTGTCACAATCTCAGTGTCTTCCTGGCCACGTGTCAATGTGGTGGTGTATGAGTTGGGTGTCCTACAGGGCTGCTGTGCAGTGTGTATATAACTAGGTTTCTGTACTTACTAACAAGTAGGCCACTGCCATATCATCCATCCTGGAAGTGTTGATTGATGGTGCAGTGGTGGAAGATGAATGAATCATGTACACTCCCAGGATACTTTGCCACAATGTTGGTGATCAATCCCCGGTGATCATCAATGGCCTGCACATTGATGGAGTGTGTGTGCTTCCTGTTGCGGTATAGATGCTCGGTTGCAGCAGGTGGCACAATCTGGACATGTGTGCAGTCAATGGCACCAAGCATGTGTGGGAAGCCATTGATTTGATAGAAGCTCTGTTTGGTTTCCTGCTGCTTCTGCTGTGTGTTGGGGAGCTGAGGTGGTGGGTGTGTGAAGGAGATTATGTCATCCAGTACCTTGGGTAGGAAGACAGAGAATGAGGGCTGTGAGATCCGGCAACCAGGGCACCAGTGGTTTGAAAAGAGTCACTTGCCAACATGTGGAGGACAGCTAGCAGCTTGGTCTCTGATGGAATGATGTGGGGTGTCTGCAAGCTGCGTGCCAACTGTGTCTCAATGTGGTGCAGCAGCTGCTGTATGGCATGCCAGTTTAGTATGTACCTCTGGATGATGTAAGTTCCCTGAGGCCATGAAGGGTTGTCCTGGTCCGGAATATCCTCTCCTGCCAAAAAGTGATATGCAAAAATTAAATCAAAATACAAATGAACCCCAAAAAGTATAATTAAGACACTTGGAATTTAGTGAATAAAAATATTTTAAAGTATGTGATTTTACTTGCAATACCTTTTCTTAATGCCCCCTCCAATATTTGTTTTTAAATACTCGTGAGGGCAAGGTTAGAATAGTAAATCTGGCCCCACCCCAATATTTGATTTTTCTCAAATCTTTGTTGTTTGGAGCTGGAATATTACACCTAAACTCTGTTATATGTTCCCTTTCCCCAATGTTGATTGGGTTGAGTTGCAATAGTGAATTTGAAACCCTCTCCAAAGGTCTGCATGTTCCCCAATTCATGTGTGGTTGAATTAAAATAGTAATTATGATCCTCCCCCCAAATACTTGCGGTTTTCCACAAGGCTTGGTGCATTGCAGTTAGAATACTAGGGGCCAGATGTAGCAAAGTAGCAAATTGCGACTTGCAATTTGCGAGTCCGTGTGACTTGCAAAATGCAAGTCGCAATTTGCTATGCAGAAAGGTGTCTCAGACACCTTCTGCAACTCGCAATGGGGTCGCAAAGACCCACCTCATTAATATTAATGAGGTGGGTCGCAATTTGCGACCCCAATGCGAGTATGGGCACTCACGGGGATGGTGGCCTGCTGGAGACAGCAGACCACCATGTCCGTGACTGCTTTTTAATAAAGCAGTTTTTTTTTTTCTAACTGCAGCCCGTTTTCCTTAAAAGAAAACGAGCTGCACTTAGAAAAATAAAACGAAACCTTTTGTTTCGGTTTTTTCAGGGCAGGTAGTGGTCCATTGGACCACTGCCTGCTCTGAATTTATGTTATTTTTTCCAGTCACAAAGGGGAAGGGGTCCCATGGGGACCCCTTCCCGTTTGCGACTGGGTTACCATCCACTTCAAGTGGATGGTAACTGCGATTTCATATGCGACCGCTTTTGCCGTCGCAAATGAAATTGAATAGCATTGCGAGTTGCAAATAGGAAGGGAAAACCCCTTCCTATTTGCGAGTCAGAAATGCATTTTGCGAGTCGGATCTGACTCGCAAAATGCATTTCTGCATAGCAAAGAGGTTTTTGCGCCTCGCAAACTGCGTTTTTTGCTGTTTGCGAGGCGCAAACACTTTGCTACATCTGGCCCTAAATATGGCCTCTGCTAATATTTCTACTTCCCCAAAAGTTTAATAAAATTGGGATAACATTTTTCTTTCCACTGCATTTTCTTTTTAACGTTAGTGTAATTGTACATTGTGTTTTCCACTGTTCATGTTCAGAGGGCATCAAGGGCAGCGGATGCAGGATCTGCTAGACAATCCAATTCAAGTTGTAAAGGAAGTACTGTCGAAAGGCTACAGTGAGGTACATAACGTGGGGTTTTTAGTTGAGTATGTGAGAATATCATCACGAATAATATTCTCCCATCAACATAATAATATTTCCTTTGAACCAGTTCGGAAACTTCGCAGAAATTGTAGTCATTTGATTGAGTTTGACAAAAAAAACATCAGATTCTGAAGCAGAAATTACTTGTCAGGGGATATCTCTAAAAGTTGTTGAGACCTGCATATAAAAGGACAAAGAACTACAACAAAAAGGGTTTTCAGATGAAAGGAAGGAGTAACATGGAAGACGGAGCAGCGTGCGTTTCTAACTTTTCTAATGTAAGCAATCACTTTAGAAAAGGTAGTCAACACAAATTGCCATTTATTAACTAGTAATGGGAAAGGAGGGGTACAGGAGCCTCTATCTGAGTAAGAATTGTAAGAATAGTTTGATCCACCCATATAGAGATAAGAGGAGACGAGTACAATTAAATGCGGTAGAAGTGTTGGCAATTTTAATTGTGGGTCTTGTGATATTTGTGAGTTCATGTTAGATGTTACCCATACTGATTGTCATGGCAAGGAATTTCAGATAAACGTTATGGCTAATTGAATTTTTACCAATGTTATATATATGCTCTGCCCTATAATTTAAAAGTAGGTTCTGGGAACAGCGTTCAGATAAGCAAACTGAGAAGCTCCACTTTTAGGGCCAGATGCAGCAACTTCCGCATTTGTGATTCAGAAATTGCGAGTCTGTGCGACTCGCAATTTACGAATCGCAAATGCGGATGCAGAACGGTGTCTCAGACACCGTCTGCGATTCGCTATGGGGTCGCATTTTGTGACCCCATAGCGAGTCCCTGCACTCACAGGGATGGTGGCCTGCTGAAGTAAGCAGACCTCCATGTCTGTGACTGCTTTTTAAATAAAGCAGTTTTTAATTTTTATTTTGCAGCCTGTTTTCCTTAAAGGAAAACGAGTTTCAAAATCAAAAAAATAACGAAACCATTTGGTTTCGTTTTTTCAGAGTAGCCAGTGGTCCATTGGACCACTGCCTGGTCTGAAAAAACCTTTTGGGCAACATTCACAAAGGGGAAGGAGTCCCATGGGGACCCCTTCTCTTTTGCGAATGAGTTACCACCAGTGTGACACTGGTGGTAACTGCGAATTGCAATGCGAGTCGCAAATAGGAAGGGAACACCCCTTCCTATTTGCGAGTCGCATTTACAATTTGCGAGTCGGTACCGACTCGCAAATTGTGAATGTGCATCGCAAAAGGCTTTTTGCATGGTGCAAACTGTGATTTTCGCAGTTTGCACCATGCAAACAGCTCACTACTTCTGGCCCTTAGAGCATTGTGCCAAAATGAACCAGAAGTAAAATTAAATCAAGTGGTTCATTTTAGAAACAAATTCTATCTCTGAGAGGTGGCGATACCACCAGAAAAGGAAATCAGAGTACAATTCAGAAAACAGAGAACAATTCCATGTGTCATTCCTCCAGACCTATAGATTAGGTCTCAATAATGAGAAGAATGGGATCTCATTGTTGGGTAACCTTGTCATTAGGTGTATGCATTTAGTGGTAGTAACTGAGGACTGATGGCAATTTGGTCATTTTTAGTTTTTTTATACTATTATCTGTAGACCATTGAGGACGCAAGGAGTTCTATTTTTGTGCAAAGAAGCAACATACCCTTCTGAAAGAAAGTTGGCTATTGGCTGCCCTGCAGCACCATGATTTCTTTAAAGGTCTTGAGTAATGTGTCAGCTGCATTTGCGGCCTGCCTCCTGCCCATCAAGCCAATGTAATTTCAGTCAGGCTGTTTCGCGAAGATCACAGGGAGACCCTTACTACTGAACATGATCAATGCTAGGGCCTACCAGGCAAATCCGCTGCTCCTCACCACAACCAGGGGCCCAGCACAGAGGGTCAGCATGAGCAACCCCATACGAGACCAGACCAATTGGTAGTAGCAGTGTCTTCAGTAGGCCTACAGTCAAGCCTCCAAAAGGTGCTGCCTTCACTTCCCACAGCACAAGTCCAGAGAACGGTTTCACGCAGAAGCAGGGCTTGCTAGGACATGACAAGACTTCTAGAGCTCACCATCCTCTGTGAGTAAACCATAGGTAGAGTGCTCACAGCAGCCCTATCCTCCGCACACTCCCTAAAAATCAGGAGGTCTGGCAGCTTTTTTCAGTGATGCTCCCTGAAGCATCTCCCAGCAGGTGATGCTGTCATTGGTAGTCACACGTCCTCATAGTAAGTGGGGCTCCCTTGGCCACTAAGGAGAGCGGATCCTCCCCCAATGTAGCCCAGGTCTTTAGGCAAGGAGAAAAAGTGGGGGCATAGGCCACTCTTCTCCCACAGTGTGGGTCTTCTTAGAAGGCCTCAGGGCCACCATGTCAGAGCTCTTGTGTGGGAAGAGCAGGCCTGGACCTGACTAACCCTGGTGCTCCTGTTTGAAATCAGGTATCCATGGCCATCAGCTCACAGAATGAAGATGTAGGAGGGGCACCTGGACCTCTTTGTGAAGTCTCTGGAGCCAAGGGAAGACATCCTGGAGTCCCAATGACTATCCAACAGGGACCTCCTCCGATCTGAGCAACTTCTCCATGTGTCCCCTCTCTCCTCTGCTTGTGAACAGTCCCATACAGCCTGTGAGAGCCCAAATGACATCCACAGCCATCACTGCTGCTTTCTCACCCACCTAGGCCCATATTTATACTTTTTTAGTGCCACATTTGTGGGGTTTTTTACACAAAAGTGGTGCAAAATTACAAAATGTAATTGTATTTTGGAAGTTCGCGCTGCTTTTGCGTCAAAAAGTGACGCAAATGCGTTGCAAAAAAAGTATAAATATGGGCCCTAGTCTCTTCTGTGGAATGGCTCTCTGGGCAGGAGGATGGTTGATTCCAGGCTGGAGTACAGAGGCTCACAGGGTTGCAGCCGCCATCTTAAGCAGATAGCCATGCCTCCCTCCATATAGCTGTATGTGATTATTTCCCCCCTTGTCGCAGAGATTTCTGCACACAATAAATAGGGATGGCTTAGGTGGAGATCTCCACAAGAGCATTTGTGAGAAAGTTAAGTAGTATTTCTGAAATAGTACTTTACATACTCAGAAATGTTTTCTTGAATTAGTTTCTTAGACTTAAACATCTAACTCATGCATTAATTTACAATATCAACTTTCATATTAAAATATCAACATAGTATATTCATCATCATTTCGAAAATAACACATTAAACCATTGAAACATAAAATATAGATACTGAAACTAAACAAATCTAGATTAACAATATTTCAATCCCCAACTATTTAAGTTCACACTCAATGCAATTTCCAAAACCGAATACTTATTTAAAAAATATGCAGAGTTTGGTAGCAGTAACTAGTCTTTACAGCAGTTGCACATCTACTGTAAAAAATTCAAAAAGATACCTTCTAAGAAAAAAAGCAGAAACACAAAGGTAAAAAATAATAATGATCCAAGCAAAAATATGACAACACTTCATTAAAGCCCTTAAAAACTGAAAGTTATTTTTTTTTAAATGTCCAACAAACTGATAAAATTAGGAAAATGATACATAGTTAGAAATGAAAATGTACCAAAATTTTCCTTTTAAAACCATAGACTTGAACCAACTTCCCAAGTTATTGCTGGACTACTATATTACCTGCAAAGTCAACCATAAATCCTTCCCACCTGCTCCCCCCACAAAAAAATGAATATACGTAAAATACTACAATTTCAGTATGTATACATTGTCTCCAGATAGTCACAATACGAATTGCACGTTCACATATTAAGCCTACACTTCAAAACCAAACATGCACTATCAATACACTGTACTGACCAATGCTTTAAGCATAAACCAAAGTAGCAAAGTAGACCCACTCGACCGATTAATATAAGGAACATTTGGTGGCCTATTCACAAAGGTAAATATATGCAGGTATATTTCATCAGTTGTATGACTACTAGAAAACAGAGGTGTAGCTACAGTTTTTTTCTTCTGACCATTTGTGAGTGTTGATGTATACCTAATTATAGATATACATGTCTCTAGCTCCTCTTATGAGGTGGAGGAAGCTCCTACAACAGAATTTACAAGGATACTAGTAACTTTGCACACACAGGTGAAGATGTCCACCTCTAAGGAAAGTATAGGGAAAAATGTAAAAATATTTTAAATGGAAAGTATAAATATATGTGAATTTTAAATATGTCTAACGTAGAACTAATAAAATAAAATGTTACAGCACAAATCCTCAAATTAATTCGGTAATAAATAATTTAAAATATATCAATTTAATTCTAATAATAATTTTTAAACAATCTCACGTTCACGAACTTGTATTTTTATTGAGTATGTAGTCCATTATATTAAGGTTTGTGGTTAATTTGTTTAAATATTTCCATTTCTTAATAAAAGAAAACATTTGGGTTATTTGAGATTGTCATTGGTTTCCATGGAGTGTGTTCCAGCATCCATGACTAGCCATCTGTGGTGCTTGACTTACTTGAGGCTTAAATACTTTAAGGGCCAGATGTAGGTAGGGAAAAATTAGCGAGTCGGAAATTGCGAGTTGTTGCGACTCGCAATTTCCGACTCGCTAAATGCAATGCAAGAAGAAAACGCGACGACAATTTGTGACTCGCACCGCAGATAGTGAGTCCGCTTTTTGCGAGGTCGCTTTTTGCGACTGCGCAAAAAACGGACACGCAATTTGCGAGTGGGTGTCGCAAATTGCGACTGTGCCGCAAATTGAATGCAGGTGCTGCAGAACACTCTGGAAAACACTTCCTGGCACATGATGATGACATCACAGCCAGGCAGTTTACAAATACACCTAGGAGGAGGGAGGACCACACCCATTTTCAACTGCTACACTGCAAACACACAGAACAGCAGCTACCATGGCAGAGACTCCAAGGAAGCGAAAACTCAAGTTTGCAGAAAAAGAGCTGGAGGTGTTGACCGAGGAGTGTTGTCAGCACCATGACCAACTGTTTGGAAGGGCAGCCCTCACCGAGCCAGACTCTGAGGAAAGGAGACTATGGATGGACATCCAGGAAAAAGTTAACTCCCTGGGTGTCAGCCACCGGAGTATCGATGAACTCAAGAAAAGGTGGTACGACCTGCGCTCCCGGACCAAGGAGAGGGTGGCAGAGCGGCTCCGGGAGATGAGGGGCACCGGAGGGGGACCGTCAACATTACCACCACCCACACCCCTGGAGGAAAGGGTAGAGGAGACCCTTGAGCCTGAGGCAGGACCATCAACCAGTGAGTACCATGAGACATGCATGTACCCCCATTAATGCCATACCCCCACCCACCTTGTACACAGGAGCATGCACAACCAAAATAGCTCCATTTCAGAGTAGCAATCACCAGAATGGTGCATTATGGGCAATGTAGTCAAGTAGGCAGTTTATAGGCAACAGTTTATTAGGAAGTTGACAACAGATAGTAGATACTGACAGTGTGTTCCCTATATCCCACAGGTCTCCCACAAGACACCCCCACCAGCCAAAGCAGCCAGGGGCCACTGGTCAGCCAGCAGCCAACAGAGGGATCAGGACCAGCCACCACTGCGACCTGCACCACCAACACCCTGTCCCCTCACGAGACACCAGTTGGCAGATTGGTGTGTGAGCCTGCACCAGGTCCCAGCCAAAGTGCCACGGTAGACGTCACAGAGCCTCCACCGCGTCGCAGGCGACGTGGGATTTCATCATCACAGCGGCAGGCAGAGTCAGGGGATGCCTCCATTTCACGTACTGAGGCCGCACTCCTACGGGGTCAGCGCCTGCAAACACAAGAGATCAGGAGGATTACAGGGGTATTGCGGCGCATTGAGCGCAATCAAGGCAGCAGCATGCAGCTTGTACATTCAGAGTTGCAACAGATAAATTCACACATGGGCGACCTTGCACTCTCCATGCGTCAACTTGTGGCTGGACTGCTAACGCAGACAGAGAGTACACGGCGTCGGGACAGGCAGCTGCTGAACCGCCTAGACAAAATGTCAGCATCCATTGTAAGGCTGGCCGTGAACACTACTGGTCTTTCTAGGCGCACGGTCAGCCTCCAAGTGGACATGGGCCACTTTGCCAGTGATGTGGCACATGGACTGGGCCGTCTCAGCCACGCTGTTGACTTAATGGAGGCATGGCAGGTGGCCAGGGGCACAGGGGACACACCGCAAGATAGTGAGGACGGCTCCACCGTCAGCAGTGTCTCTGCTGGTGACACCAGGGTGCTTCGCAGTGGAAGCGCAAGGCAGGGCACTGCTGACCCCCCAAGTACCAGCCATGCTGGCCGAGGCCGGCGTAGGGTTTGAGCTCCACACAGTCCTGGGGTTGGGGCACATGAAGTCAATGTGGCCCATGCCAGGTGGACTTTTCAAGCCCCTGACCTGTTCAAAATGTATATGTTTTTTTGTTTGCACTAATTAAATCACTTGTTCTTTCCACTTAACACATGGACTCTTTGTGTGTGACATTAGTGAGTATGGTAACAGTTAGCACGTACCTTCCAAAGTATTGGTTTGCAATGTGTTCACATCTCAGTCTGCCTTGATTTGCTATGCTTCTATCCCCATGATGGCGATGTGGTAGCTCTTGCTGTTCATCCTCAGAATCAGGGTCTTCAGGGGTGAGAGGTAGCCCATGTCTGGTGGCAATGTTGTGCAGTATAGCGCATGCGACAACGATCTTGAAAGCTGTTATTGGGGTATACTAGAGGGCACCTCCACTTCTGTGGAGGCATCTGAATCTTGCTTTCAGCAGTCCAAAGGTCCGTTCAATGATATTCCTGGTCCTCCTATGTACACTGTTGTATCGCCTCTCTGTCTCATTGCTGGGTGTTAAGTACGTGGTAAGTATTCAAGGTCAGAGTGCATATGCACTGTCACCTGTTTGGCAAAAAAAGTACAATGTTACCTGGGCATGGATGGTTTCCACATTGACCTGTGTGTACGTCTGCAAGGTGTTTACAGCTCTACCTAATAGATATCCGTCTCCAAACTCCCCACATTCTAGGCGTTGGTGTATCCCACTGTGCCTAAAAATGTAGGAGTCATGAGTACTCCCTGGAAATTTGGCAACCATGTCAGTGATGACATAATGGGTGTCACAAACCACCTGGATGTTGAGTGACTGGGTATACTTTTGATTGCGGAACAGATATTCCAGGTTTGCAGGAGGGCATATTTGTAAATGTGTCCCGTCTACACACCCTATGAAATGGGGGAAGTTGGCAATCCTGTAGAATTCCAACTTGGTGCTGTTGATTTCTGCCTCATTCCTGGGTAGGTATATGTATCTGGACATGTGTGTGAGTAAGGAGTCTAGGAATGCCCTAAAGAACCGTGAGAGTGAACTTTGAGGTGCAGTGAGCATAGCACTTGCACATGCGTAGAGATGGCGCAGCCGCACACAGTCTGGCATTGTAGGTGTGGTTTGAGTAAGTCTATTAAATCTAGTATAGCTGCACTGCTGAGTCTATATTTGTCATAAATCACCTCCTCTGTTTGTTAGAAAAGTGTCTGCCTGGTTCTGTATATCTTCTCCTGTCTCTGGCTCCTCCTCCTCCTCTGCTGTGCGGCGTGGGCTCTCCTCCTCATTCCTATCACATATATCTCCGCCATCTTGGGTAACCCAGATGCCTTCTGGGTCTCCTTTTATACTTTGGTAATGGTTACCACCTGCTCTGAGTTAGTGGTAAATTGGAAGTGCAAAATGGGCTTTTTGCGACTAGTCGCAATTTGCGAGTTGCTATTGCATATGGTTTGCGACTCGCAAATTGCGACTTCCTATTTGCGGGTCGCAAAATGGGGACGCAAATTTTGCGAGTCGGTAATGACTCGCGTCGCATTTTGCGAGTCGGAAATTGGATTTTTGCATCCCATTTCCGATTTTGCGGGGTCGCAAATTGCGATTCGGGCCATTTGCGACTCGCAAAAGTTTCCTACATCTGGCCCTAAGTGTGTTTTTGTGAATAGCAATGAGTGTGTCTATAAAAATGATAGACCATACAGAACCCATTTGACAGAATCTATTGAAAGAATACCCTGCCCCTGTGCTAATAATCCCGTAGTAGAGAGTCTGATTAGACCCTGCTCAACAGGAAGATATAACTTGTCATATCTACCCTCCGTCCCATATCAAATATACGGCTGTACCTTCTCGGACAACCGTAAGAGGATGTTGATATCCAAATGAAACATCCCATATGCCCAACTAACATTTCACAGTAGGACACAACACCTGAAGAAATAATTTGAGACTTTCTTAAACAGGGTCATATTATTACTAATGGTTAAGATATATATGGTTAACCTTTGGCTTTAAGAAGTAAATTTTTACATTTTCATATATCTTTTCAGAACTTTGGAACTTTAAATTTGAGTTTGTTGTTTATTGATGAATATCTAATTTGTGTTGACTAAACCAATGGAATAATTCACTATTTGAGGGTGCCCACCTTCAGCAATATACATCCTAGCCAAAGGACATAAAGGCCCTGTTAAATCTCCTGGTTGACCAATCTTAAGCCCCCTTGCACAATATGCAGATTACTTTATCTGGCCATTCATCATAAATAATCCCACATACATTAGAGACACCACGGCTGTTATCAACTCCATTGAAAAGTATCCCTTTAACTCTCAAGAGGAGATCATGGTTACAATGAATATAGGAAGCCTGTAAACCGATATTCCACAAATTGAAATGTTCAATCTCCTTGACTAACTTTTAGAGACCAGGCCACATCCCCACCTGGTGCCTACATCTTTCATGCTTGAATGCACAGAACTAGCTCTCATTTGTAGTTTCTTCATATCAAGGGAGTAGTGATGGCAGCAGTAGTTCCTCCAGATACAGCGAGCATTTATGTGGCTAATTTTGAGCCCCACTTCATTGAGATGTATTACAATCCATTTTGGTCCATAATAAATGGATGAGATACTGATGACTTTTTTGATCTGGAAGGGTGGTTTAAAGAGCCTTCTGGAATTCCATACTTGGATTAATACATGTAATAATAATCAGGCATTTTCCATTGATAACATTAATGTATAAATTAAATTTTCTTGATATCACCATCAAATCAGAAGCGAACAATTTATATACAATGGTGTACACCAAACCAACAGCCTTTGATACACTTTTGCGATATACTAGCCACCATCTACAATCCCTAAAAGATGATCTTCCATTTGGGCAATTCCCTCACCTCAGGGGTAATTGTCCTAAAAACAATGATTATTTTGCTTGAAGAACAGAAATTGAAAGAGAAACAGCTTGCCCACAGTTATCCACCACGGTTAGTTAAAAGATCACTTAAATGTGCCTGATAGAACCACTGAAAATCTCTCTTAGAGATAGATAATGTACCCAACATTCCAAATTGGTATGTGTCAATCCTTGGGACCTTTTCTAATGAAATTAAGAACATTGTACGCAAATAGGGGAACCTACTGACACCCAGCATGTTAAGAAGTGCATTATCCAACACCAGTCTAGATTGGAGGTGCAGAGTTGAACAAGCGTCCATGGTAGATCATTTTGTACAGTATGTACACATAAAGATATTTTATGGTTGGTTACTGATGTTAAAACCTTGCTTATATCCTCAAATGTTGATCCCACACTAACCATTAAAGAGAATTGATGGATTTGGAGATTGGATAGAGTGCAAAGGGGCTTAAACCCATCCTTAGAATGGTTAACTTTGGCAACCTTATAAACTGGTATTTTTGTTCCTCCGGATCCTATTACATGTTTACTGATATTCATATGGAAGATTTACCTTACATCTGTCTGTTTCCATCCATTGTCAGATCCACATGATGTACAGTTTGAAGGCCACTCATTGATTCATTTTTATTTTAACTTGTTTATGAAATTTGACATTCAGTCACATGCTGTGTTAAATTATTACTGTAGATGGCTTATTTTGTGTTGGCTCCATATTTGTAATGTCATAATGTTTACGCCTCATTAATTTGGATATGATTTTTCTACATTAATTCTCACTTTCTGGTGTCTTTATCTCAAAGTACAGGTGGGCTTTTCCCTATTCCAATGTCTTCCTACTGTTTCTATACCTTTTCTCAACAAGGTAAAATTAAGTTAACTTTTAACCTACTATGCTTGCAAGATGGGCACCATGGTCGGCACGCTATTTTTTGCATACACCAGCCTTATTTCTTCCAGCAGCGTCTGACATGCGGATTCAATCTAAACAACACTTTTTCAGATGCTTGCTTGCAGGTCGTGGAGATGTGTTCCTTTGGGTTGCCTTCGCTGGTCAGTTTCGATTACATTTATGACTGACGCTGAATACAGATGAAGGTAATTTCTATCCCCATCCAATACATTTTCAACTCATGGTGACAATCTGGCACATTATCTTTACTCATTGTATTCATGACATAAACACTGTCTCTATTCAAAGCTTTTCTGCATTCTTAGTTTATACCAATGTGTTGTATTGTTTATATTGCTCTTGAACGCAGGCTGTCCGAGTGGTGCCATTTAGGCCTTCCCCCAGCATTACACCACCCCTGAGAGGTTCCTTTGGATCTACACACTGGTTTTACACATTTGGCATACGACCAGTTAAAATGCAGTTTCTTCTCTTTGTGGACACTATCATTACAAGGAAAGTTTCTTCATTGCGATAACTTAAAAACCTTTCATGAGCACGGTTACTAGCTATATTTTTAACCATAAATTCTGACCCCCATATATTCTATAGGTCCTGTTTGGCTGCAAAGATTTTTTGCCAGGATGGTTTTCTTGCCCATGAATGTGTACATTAAGTAAGTCTGCTTTAGACCACTTTTCTTAGGTACATTTTTCTACAAATCCTCATTTTTATGGGTCCACTTATCTCTTTTGAGCACTCTTGATGCTTTTAAATCTTCAGCCTGGTTTTGAGTAAAGCCCCTTTCTCTATTTATTGATTCTTATGCAGGTGTATATATTTCAAAAGTCTTGATTTATGGACATTTCTATACTCCTAGGAGGACAGCTTTTTGTTAACATAAATCTCAAGTCGTGATGATGGCCTCAACGACAATTGCCCCCAAGATTGATATGTTGATGCACAACCCAGCTCATCTTTAACCATCCAATTCAGTTTGGATCTGCAGGATCACCACTCTTTGAATAATTTCTTTGGACATTTTATTGAGTGGGTTACTGTTACATGGAAAATTTTCTGTTTGAGAAGTCTGGTGACATCATACCTATCATGTCTATGTAACTTTGCAACGTTTGGTTGGTATAGCTATATAAATTGAAAATGGATATTCAAATACACCTGCTGTTTCAATGTTGTTAGAAATGGGTTCTTTGGTTGGCAGTCAGGTTACCCCCTGTCCAAGCAAGGACCCTCACTCTAGTCAGGGTAAGTCACATACAATCCAAATTATCCTGTGCCCACCGTCTGGTAGCTTGGCACTGAGCAGTCAGGCTTAACTTAGAAGGCAATGTGTAAAGTATTTGTTCAATAAATCATGCAATAACACAGTATAGCACCACAAAAATACACAGTGTTTAGCAAAATATATAATATTTATCTGGTTAAATGCATGTCAAAACGATCAAGATTCAATAAGTACTCGTTAAAATATCACTTCAGAGAATGATAGAAAGAGTCTTTTATCTTTAAAAAATAATAAATGTCTCTTGCAAGCACAAAGTACCTGGTTTGCGTTCAAATTCTCCGCAAGGGACCGCAGAGGAGGAGATGTGTGGAAATCGGGGAGGTGTACATCGGTTTCTCCAGGCACACCCAGACGATGCGTCTATAATTCTTCACACAGGGAAGGCTTTGCGTCAATTTTGGCACAAGGACTTAGATACCCTTCAGGTTGCAGAGTTTTCAGACGTCCCGGGGACGATGCGGAGACAACCCTGGTATACAGGACGAAGTCACAGGAGCTGCATTGATCCGGTGGCCGATGCATGGAAATTTCCGTCGCACGGCAGTCACTGCGTCGATTCTTCTCACAGGAAGTCAGGCTACGTCGGTCCGGCTCGAGTTTGCGTCGATACAGTGGGCCATGCGTCGAAGTTCCGGTCAAAATGCTGGCACTGCGTCGATCTCCTCTCCGGGAGCCGGGCTGCGTTGTTCCAGTTCGGCGATTTTCTCACCGCGATGCAGGCTGTGCGTCGTTTCTGGCAGGCTGTGTGTCAAAGTTTTGCTGCAGAAGGTGTTCTTTGCAGGATTAAGTATTTTTGGGCCTGAGACTTCAAGGAACAGTAGGCAAGCTCTACCCAAGCCCTTGGAGAGCACTTCTCAGCAGAGCCGGGGGCAGCCAGGCAGCAGAGCAACAGCAGGGCAGCAGTCCTTTGCAGAAAAGCAGTCAGGTGAGTCATTTGGGCAGCCAAGCAGTTCCTCTGGGCAGGTTGCACGGTCTGGTTCACAAGTGGTATCTTGTCCAGAAGTGCCTGAGGTGGTAGGGTCAGAGGTCCTGTTTAAATACACAAATGTGCCTTTAAAGTAGGGGAGACTTCAAAGAGTGGCTTAGGAGTGCAGAAGGTTCCCTTTCAGTTCCGTCCTGTCTGCCATGGTCCCAGTAGGGGGTTTGGCAGTCCAGTGTGTGTGGGCAGGCCACTGTACTTTCAAATGTAAGTTTCAGGCCCTCCATCCCCCACCCCTATTCAGTGTGCAGATGAGTGCAGGTGTGATTGAGCATCCTGTGTTTGGAGTTGTCTGAGTGAAATGCACAAGGGAGCTGTCAAGTAACCTTGCCAGACGTGGATTTTAAGGCACAGAAGGATTTAAGTGCAGAGAAATGCTCACTTTGTGAAAGTGGCTGTTCTAAAATAGTATTATTAAATCCAGCTTCACTAGTCAGCAGGATTTTGTATTATGATTCTGGCCATACTAAATATGGCCTTGATACTCCTTTCGGATCAGAATCTTCCACTCAAACAGTATATGAGGGTAGACCTAATGTTAGCCTATGAAAGGAGCAGGCCTCACAGCAGTGTAAAAATGAATTTAGGAGTTTTAAACTACCAGGACATATTAAATGCAAAGGTACATGTCCTGCCTTTTATGTATATAGCACCCTGCCCTAGGAGTTACCTTGGGCCTACCTTAGGGGTGACCTATATGTAGAAAAAGGGGAGTTTAAGGCTTGGCAAGTACTTTAAAATGCCAAGTCAAAGTGGCAGGGAAACTGCACACACAGGCATTGCAATGGCAGGCCTGAAGCATGGTTAAGGGGCTACTTAGGAGGGTTGCACAATCAGTGCTGCAGGCCCTCTAGTAGCATTTAATATACAGGCCTATATGTAGCACACTTTACTGGGGACTTCCAAGCAGATTAAATAAGCCAATTGAGTATTAACCAATGTCACCATGTTTTTAGGGAGAAAGCATCTGCACTTTAGTACTGGTTAGCTGTGGTAAAGTGTGCAGAGTCCTAAAACCAGCAAAAACAGTGTCCAAAAATTGGAGGGAGGCAGGCAAAAAGTTAGGGGTGACCACCCGAAGGCTGTGAGGTCTAACAAATGTCATTTAATTTATACATTTCTTTTGGTTTAAATTGATATGGATGTTACTACTTTCTCACCATCTCAGAATCACTAATAAATCACTTTTAACTATTTTGCTACAAATGAGTACCTTGTTGGCATCTTTACATTTATATCATGAACTAAAGAAGGTCAATATTAAAGTGCTGAACAATCTTAAAAACAGCAACCGTTTTGGGGAGGGCATACATCTTCAATCACAGACCCATATCTCACAAGAAAGTGGTAGATCCGACATCCTGGGTGTGCTATTTTACTCACCTGTTATACTTCCCCTCCTCCTGTTTTTCTGAATTTGTCTTTGTTGGCTTTAGTCCTCTGCACACTTTACCTCTGCTAACCAGTGCGAAAGTGCCCATGCTCTGTCCTTCAAGAATGGCAAAATTCGCCTACACCCAATTGCCACAATTACTTTGCTTGTCAGACCCTAGTAAATGGTACTACGTCTACCCAGAGACTGTAAATTATAAATCTACTAGTGGGCCTGCAGCACTCATTGTACCACCCACTGAAGAAACCTTTTAAATCATGTCTCAGCCATGCCACTTCAGCCTGTAGTGCAGCTTTAAATTACCATTTCAATCTGGCAAAATAAACCTTTTGCCAAACCAAAATCTTCCTTTTTATTACACATGTAATCCCTAAGGTAGGCCCTAAACAGCCATAGATCAGGGTGCACTGTACTTAAAATCTGGGACATGTGGGTTTAAGTTTTACATTTTCTTGTTGTGTAAAAACACGAAAGGCGTTTTACATTACTGTAAGGCCTATCTTTCCCATTAACTAATACTGGGTTACCATATTACATTTAATAAGTGCTAACTTTGGATTGGCAGCAGATAGAAATAAGCTGTTTCAACAAATGAATTGTGATTTGAAATGTTATATAGTGGTACAGTCGGATTTGAAGTCAATTATGAAATTACTACTTTTAGAACCACATGTGCCTCCTATCAGTATCCTGGGTCACATGACTGTGAATGACTGCTTCTGGTGTTATGCATTTCACCCAGACAGTGACACAAAAAAAGGGACTGTGTGTAGGCAGGATGGGTTTGTCAGAGTCACCAGATCCTCGGGGTCTGAGCACGTTCCCAACACGTCCACCACTGAACAGCTCCAAGACTCTGATAGATAAATCACAGAGGCTAAGAGAGTTCAAGAGGGGAAGAGGGGATTAGGAAGGGAACAGCTGGGAAGGAGACCTGCAGTAAGAAAAAGGTTAAAACACACAATATGAAAATTACATCTCATGAAATCAATACTAGACTATGACTCTAAGCCTATTCATTCTGAAAACTTGAACAACCTAAGAATTAGGCTTAAAATGACTAAGTTTCAAGATGGCCGGATACCTGTAAGGGAATCAAGATGGATTAAATGAAACTTTCAAATTCAAGTACTTTCCTTTACATGAGAATCAGGAAAACATTCTGAATAAGTTCTAAACCAGTCATATGAATCTTTTTTTTAGAATGTATACTAGGACCATGCAATATTGCATCTAGAAACTCTGGTCTTCTGTGTTCTCTTGAAATGTTTCAACATGAATTGCACACATTGCAGATTTTCATTTATATATATAGTAAACACCATAAAAGGATTGTGCACCATGAATAACATAATATGGATTCTGGAAACAAATCACACAACTTGTCAACTCGAATATTACCTAATAAATGTCTTATAATAGAATGAACAACATGAATTAAGCTCGAAGAGAGAATCGTGCGTCTTGCCGAATCGAGTGCCACCATATAAAATGTCAAGAAATGGTAGCACGCAATGAATATCAAGGTTAAATCACCATTAAACGAATCGCACGTCTTGCCGATTCGTAAGCCACAATGTAAATGGCAAGAATCAATGAATACCAAGATTAAAGAACCATGAAACGAATTGCGCGTCTTTTGCCGATTCTTAAGCTACCATGTAAATGTCAGGAAATGGTAGCGCGCAATGAATAACAAAGTCAAATCATCATGAAACGAATCGTGCGTCTTTTGCCGATTCTTAAGCCACCATGTAAATGTCAAGAAATGGTGGTGCGGAATGAATAACAAAGTCAAATCATCATGAAACGAATCGCGCGTCCTTCATATTTGCAAGCCACCATACAAATGTCAAGAAATGGTAGCGCCCAATGAATAACAAGATCAAATCAGCATGAAACGAATTGCGCATCTTGCCGAATCGCAAGCCACCATGCAAATGTCAAGAAATGGTAGCGCGCAATGAATAACAAGATTAAATCAGCATGAAACTACTTGCACGTCTTGCCGATTCGTAAGCCACCCTGTAAATGTCAAGAAATGGTAGCGCGCAAAGTAATCTGTTAATCATTAAAGAATTAGTCCAAGAATATGAAAGTTCTCGATAACGGCGTCAGGAGGTCAGCCCAACCACCGTCTTACCGCCCAGAACAAGGATCACCAATGAAGAATGTAGGGCAGAGGCCTGGAAGATCAAATAGGCCACCGGGACAGGAGCTCAGGAAGTAGCTGCTGCTCTGCACCGGGACCTCTGAATAGTCACCACTTGGAGCTGGGCTGGCTCCCTTTTATAGAGTCTTGGCCCAGCCCACAACCACACCCAGGCATGCTGCACGGAAAGTCTCTGGAAGGCCCTGGAAAGGGACCACACCCTAACACACTCTGAAAGCCTGCAGCAATACATTGCAAATGAACAGTATTTGTAAACACATTAAAAATAAGTCTTCAGGATTAAACTCTGCAATGTAAAAGGTTAAACAACAACATATCAGCACAATGCATAAATTACATTGTTTTGAGAGTGCTGGGTTTTTGCATTCTAGTCGCCAATAGAGCGCGCACTGCCCTGGTGTTGACAGGGTTAGCCTGTCAGGATGGCTGGGAACAGAGCTGTGTACAGCAACACTTTTCCTTTGTTACTTTCCAGAAGCTGATGTTGGGGTACTATAGTGACTCCCACCCCCATTTCAAAGATGGGCACGAGGTGTATGAAGCTGGCCTGGTGTGCGGTGGACACCTGTGGTGTTTACACCTTAAACAAGTTCCAGGCAACCCCTTATTAGTTAGAAACAGGGTCTAGGAAGCCAGGGCTCTCTAGGGCTAGCTATGGAAGAGCAGTGAAGACTTATCTAGGAGGAGTGTAAAGCACATGCAATACCAAACAAGTCACACAGTAACTTATCACACATGAAAGGAACCACACAATGTTACAAAAATAAAAGGTACTTTATTATAGTAACACCAAACTAGATTACTTATAGACAGTCCCCCAACCGGAGATAAGTACACACTATATATATATACACAATCTGTTTTAGGAATTAGCATACAGTAACAACAATCATTGGCAAGAAATGGTAGGAAATAGCTAGGACCCATGGAAGGCCAAGGTATAAATAGTGGAACGCAAAGTTATATCACCCAACCAAGGATGTGGAGTAGTTAGCAGGGAGCTGGGAGAACTCGAGACCCCAAGAGGTGAGTACTTAGATGACCCTCAGAGACCAGGACAGCAGAAGTAAGTTACCTGCTTTTCCCATAAGCTAAGAAGGGGACTTAGAAAAGGAACTTTGAAAGAACAGGTCCATACCAGAGGAACTCAAAGGTGGATTCTGGAAGAAGAGGACCTGCAAAAGAAGGGGACAGAGTCCAGTTCACAATGCAGTGTCCAGACGGGCAGGAGCCACTGCCCACTCTTCCTTTGGTGAAGATCTGTGTCGACAAAGGAGAATGAAGACAGCTGCGGAGTCCAGGAGCTTCAGAGGAGTCCCCAGAGTCATGCAGAAGATGTCCCATGCCTGGCGTCAGATTGCAGAGTGGTTAGCAGTCGCAGGGGAGTGACTCCTTCACTCCAAGGGTGATTCCATCTTGCTTCTTGGTGCAGCTGAAGTCTCGCCAACCCCAGAGTGGTTGCACAGCCATGTAAATATTGCAGTGCCGAAAGGAGCCAGAAAAGCAATGTTGCAAGATAAGGTAGTCTTGGGAGTTGCAGTCTTGTTCAGTTCCTTAAGTGTCCAGTTGTGGTTTCGGTGGCCAAGCGCAGAAGAGGTCAGTGCAGAGAAGTCCTGGTGGAGTCTTGCATGCCGAATCTGGTGGACCCCATCCACAAGGGAGTCCCTAAATAGCCCTAAAAGGGGGTCTCGTCACTTTGCACGATGACCACCTATCAGAGGGGGGTCACTGATGTCGCCTGCCTGTCCTAGACACTCATGTGCTCCCCTGGGTCTCTGCACATCTTTTTTCCAAGATTGCAGAATCGAGCGGCCATCTAGAGGAGTGGTGCTGGACAGGGGAGCGGTCACTCCCCTTTCCTTTGTCCAGTTTCATGCCAGAGCTGGGACTGGGGGTCCCTAGGCTGGTAAACATCATTTTATGCAAGGAGGGCACCAAATGTGCTCTTTAAAGCAAACCGGTGGCCTGGCGGGGCTACCACTACCCAGCCTTGTAACACCTATTTTCAAGGGAGGGGGTGTTGCATCCCCTCTCCCACAGGAAATCCTTTGTTCTGCCTTCCCCGGCTTCAGCTGGTCAACCAGCAGGAGGGCAGAATCCTGTCTGAGGGGTGGCAGCAGCGTAGGCTTCCTGCCAACCGTGGAAGACTGGCAGGAGCAATACTGGAGGTCCTCTAAGGAGCCCCGACAGTGCATGGGAAGCGATCTTCAGTGATGCCCTCACACACAGGGACCTGAACCCTGCCCTTTGGTTTGAAAGGGCCTGCCGTAGGGATGACTTATAGTGACCTGGGCAGTGACCAGCAGTAAAACGGTGCAAGCATTTTTTTCGCGCAGGCTGCAATGGCAGTCCTGCAGACAGTTTGCATGGGCTCCTATGGGTGAAATAATACATGCTGCAGCCCAAAAGGTTCCCCTGGTGTACCAATGCCCTGGGTAAAAGAGTACCATATACTAGGGCCTTACAGGGGTACACCAGTATGCCAATTGTGGGGTGTAAAAAGCACCAGGGTAGTCAGCTTTGGAGAAGAGAGCATAATCACTGAGGTCCTAGTTAGCAGAATCCCGGTGAAAACAGTCTAAACACACTGACGAACAGGCAAAAAGTGGGGGAAAGCATGCCAAAAACAGTGACTTTTCTACACCAGGTATAAATATTTGACCCCTGGAGCCACTCTTCAGTACACTTCTGGATCTGTAGAGATTCCAGAAGAAGGACTGCCTTGTTTTTTAGAGAACTGCCCTGCTGCTACCAGAGGACTGCCCTTCTGCTTGGGGATTGCCTTGACCCCTGGAGGGCTGCCCTGATACTTGAGGATAGCCCTGATTGCTGCGAAGTAATACTGGGTCTCCACCCTTCAACTCAACTACCAGAGTGACCTCAAGTGTCAGTCGGCTGACCTTCTGTATTGGCTACACCGACAGAACAAGCTCCAAAAGTCTTCCTGCAACTGCCCAGCTGACTGGTTGCACTGATCCTACCTGGGCCTGCAGCCGTTGGAGATTAAACAGTGACATACTGTACAGAGTAATTGCCCCTAAACCTCTCGTGCCACAGTGAACATTTTCACTGAGAATTTGACATAATCAATCATAGGTGTATCAATTTGTTATATAAGCCTATCTGTGCATATTCCATAATATAACATTTGTAGATCTCTGGGACAAAAATAGTAAGAGACAATTACAAATGCCCTATACAAAAAGAAGACAAACACATTCTAAATACTACAAATACCTGCATAACCTGAATAGCTCATTCCCTGTCTGTTCCTAACTATTTCCTCATTTTTAAAGGGAAGAGGTGGTTATATAATTATTCCAACTTTCAGTACCCCAGGAGGGCATCACAAATTCAAGGGAGTTCTTGAGCAACTGCCCTTTGCTTTCTCCCCATGACTGCTCTGATCAAAATCCAATTTATCTCTTTGAACTCCTCCAGCCATAATCATTTAAAGCCTCCTCAGGACTAGGAAGACAAGAGAGTCTGAGCCTGTGTGCTCCCCACACTGTACAAAAAAAATGAAGGCTACATGCTTTGCAAACCTTCACACACATGGAGGTAGCCTTTTTACAAAAATGACCCTGGTCCCTTTAGGTAGATCTCCTTCCTCATGAAATAGGAGGTAAAAGTCAAGGAAGAATCCATGCTCCTTCATCTGTAAGCCCTGTGCCAGTGCTCCAGTCTGCTAATTACTGTGTGTAAGTGAACGACAGCACTTGCAACTGGACTTGCCCGAGTCCTCCTGGCTTCGGCTGGAGTAAGTTCCTGATCCCCAAGAGGTGTCATCCCAGGTTCCTGGGCCCTCAGCTGGCATCCATAGAGCTATTCCTGTAGAAGGTGAAATCTTGACATTTTGTGCTCTTCCCAACTGCAAACAAGCCCATTCGTGTCAAGACTCTTCCTCCAGCAGAGACTGCCAATGCAGTGCTCTGGATAACCCAACGCTTCACAGTACAGTGACCATCAGAGGTTACCGGCAATGTGATATCTGCAATTCACTCTACAGAATGGACAGCATGTGATGAAAGTACCAGCACCCAACCAAATCTTCACACTACAACATCTGTCTGCAATGCCAGACCTGCTCTTCACGCTACAATGATGACTATCCATAATGCTCTCTCTGCTCATCGCCGTCTCCTCCATTGTGATAGAACTCATTGCACTGGACTTAGAGAAGGTAACCTTTTCAGCAAGACTAACCTGGTCCCTATGTCCAGCCCACGCTTAATCGCGGTTGGCTCAGGTTTATGATTTTCCCCCAGTCTCTAGTGGTGTTTTGTGCTATTAGGCTGCATAGCATCCTAAAAATGTGAAAATGAAATAGCCCTGGTTTTACTGATTGGCATTTTGACATTCTCATATCATTTTACTTCTTAACATTTGCTCTATTTTTCCAAATTGGTTTGGGATGTTTATTGTGTACTGTTTTCACTTTATTAAGGTGTGTGTGCTCCATAAATACAATGCCTCTCAGTTATGCTTGACTGCTTTTCTGCCAAGCTACTATAGGGTTAAGCACAGGCTAATTTAGTGACCTTTGTGGTTTACCTGAAAGGATTGTAGTTGTTGCCAAACATCGTGCTGCTGGGCTCCTAAAGGGACTACTGCATCCTCCCAACCTACAGGTTCCAGCAACGAAACCCCAGGCAAACTAGATCTCATCCCAGCAGAAATACAGAACTCACAAATCGTCCTAGAACTGAAAATTGATATTGTGGTCCTGGACCTATGAGTGTTGAGGGAAAACCAACATAAACTGTTAGAAATGGTGCAACACAGTGCATCGTATCTAAAAGACTTCACCTCAATCTTTGAGGAACATACATATCAACTTGCTGAGTTGAGTGAGTCAGTCTGCCTCTTTGAGGGATGTACTGAAAATGCCAACTGGAGGGGATTGGAGGAAACATTTAAGCATTATTGGTCTCTCAGAGGATGCAAAAGCCTTCATAGTACACTGGTTGCAGATGAAGATTGCCCTAGGTGACCCCCCTCCAAAGAACAGATGACTCCCTTTGACGAACCATTAGGAATCTTCCTACTGTTATCTTATACTATCATGTCGTAGTTGAACTCTTGTTAGAGATGACAAAACTTTTGTTTGTAGGCAACAGAGTCACATCTACAACAAGTCGCAACTGTCAGCCCAACCCTCAGAACTCAAAAGCAGTAACTTACCAAAAACCCAAACAGTAAAAGGTGATTTTTGGCAGCCTTACGCATGGACTCTAGATTACGACATCTCAGGGGAGTCGTGGTGGAATGGAAGTTACCTTTTCTCTTGTTAGCAATAAGTCTCAGTCATACACAGGAAATGAATGAGATGCAGGAGAGTTTTTAGTATATTTATGGAAAGGACTGCAATCTACGGTAAAATGCATGAGCTGCAATGATTAGGATAATGCATACTAAACAAAGCATGATTGTACAGATGAATTGTGAATACAGAGACCCCCACGATTTTGCACCAAGCATGAAATGTAAAATCCCTTGCATGGAGAGCCTAATCTCTAACCTAAGGAGAGCTAGGTGTGATAAACCTAATCTGCCAGGACCATGTCCATGAGAAGTGTCCCCCCAACCTTTGTTACCTTAGAATTAGGTCTCTAGGTCAGACTCCGTGGGGACACAGAGGCTGAATTCTGCAGCAGGGTGACATGCAGCTTAGATGGCATTGATAGCATCTGGTAGTAATCCCTCTGATAACTTCATCTGTGTGAGATGTATTTATACAGATCTTGTAGGACCCCTGACGCAGGTATGTTCCCAAACAATAGATAAAGGGGCAATGCTTGTGGTGGCAATTATGTTAGCAATCTCCACCAAAAGTACTTTATGTTCCTGTCTCACGTAAGTGGGAAAGGGACATGATGGAAATACCTACGTAAATCACTTGATTTTGATGCTGATAGTGATGCCTTCACAGAGTGGCACTGATAACGCAAATCAAAATATTGCTCTAATTATAAACAAAGGCAACCATCTTAAAATAAATAATAAAATAAAAAGAGTAAGACAGAGCAGGCTAAGTAGGTTAAAAGTCACTAGGGGACAGGGTCACAGGCCTGCAAGCCAGAAGGCTATACCAAACTCCTGAGACCTATTAAAACTAAACAGGATCCACTACACCCTCCCCATTGCCAGAAAAAGGACAACGCCATAATGATGACACCATAGAAGGTGTGCGAGTCCAAGACTCTGAGCTAAAACAAATGTTAAAACCTTATTAAAAAATAGCTAAAAACATACAAATAGATCAAATGTTGACCATGACAAGCACAGCAGGCCAATGTAAATCTAATTTAAGAGGCAATTTGGCATAAACCTTTAAAAACTTTAAAACTCTGGAATAAAGCCAATGATCAAATTAGTTAACAATGATCATGATCTTGAAGAACGTCTTCGAAGTCATCGAAGGAGAGCACATCCAGGAATGACTCCACATCATCAGATGCCAGATAGATATCAGAATTGGCAGATAGACCAACGGAGCCGAAGTGCTCACAAGCCTCAAACGCAGGATCACCCATGAAGGCAGCACCATCCAAAGTGCCTGAAAGAGCCAAATACAAGGGGTGGCTCATAGGTGGCCCCGCAAATCAGCCCTCACTCTCATGGGGCACAACCGTGAATGAACCCTCATCAGGAACATCAGCAATTCTCTGTCCACAGGAGGCACTGGCGGAATAGCAAGACACACAGATGGTAGACACTCAAAAAGGCATCAGGTGGAATGAAGGACAGGTTGTTCGCACCATAGGACTAGTCGGAATTACAATGACCAATCATGTTTCAATTCTTCCAACAAAGAAGCACCAAAGAACGGTACCATGAGATTGCGCAACAGCTGGGCTGGTGGTAGTAGCTTCATCACTCCACTTAGCTGAGAAGGCAGAACCACTGCGTATTAGGAGCAGCAGCAGCAATATCCTGCCAATCAGTGCCAAAGTCACAGGAAAGCCACCAACAACACTTGAGAAGAGTGTATAGATAGCCGATGGAATGACACCGAAGACAGTCTGGAAGATGGAAACAAATCCTGACCAAATAGCCTTAAATAAATGTACCATCCCAGTAGTGCTTGAAGCATTGAATATTCTGGAAACCAGTTCTCCAAAGTACTTGGGGAAGGTGGTATTAAATAGGGATTGCATCTCAGCTGATGATCTAGCTATCTGGAGAGCATACGTCTCTCTGGCCGATGTCAAAGCCACTTGTTTTTGGAGCAGTAGCACCTTCAGTCTGCTCAGCTTGTCATAATTTACATTATTAGTATCAATGTAAGGCCATATTTCTGCTACTTTTAACTCTCATGGTGGGGGGGAATAGAACATGTCCACAACAAGTTGCAAAATGAGCGACTGAAATTGTGTAGGCAATTCTTGGTCTCATTCCGCAGAAGTTCTGACCTCCCAGGACCACCTGACTTCCATTTGAAAGTATATGAAATACCAGAGGGTTCGAAGAAAAGGAAGTACTGTTCAGTAAGCATACCAAGTTTGAGACCCTCACATTGCAAAAGCTGTGAAGTGACACCTAATTGCAAATCAGTGAATAGGTAACAGTAATCTTGCATTCACTTCTGCTCAAAAAGAACTCTGTTTCACTGTTCAGACATTTGAACTTGAAATGCAACTCACTCTTCCTTAATAAAGCTATCCTATCTCCTAGCTACTCGTATCTGCCTACAGCAAAATGATTCAAACATCTTGTGAAACTAAAAAGTGGAAATTTGGCAGATTTATAATGCCATGTACAAGCCATACTGTTGAGGGATTTTCTGCTACTGTGAAACATAGCTTTTCTAACTTTTCTATGTTAAGTATGGAGTAACTAGCTTCCTTTTTAGCCATTATCTGTTGCTCCCTGAATAAATTAAAAGCAGAGAACAAGTCACCACTGTTAGTGTTTTCATGGGACACACCGCCATTTTTCAGAATCTGTAACGTCCAACCCAACTGCATGATGGAGTGCAGCTGACTTTATTCAGAATAACATGTCCCTTCTATACCATGGACAAAGTCAATTGCAGAAGACACTATGGCCCTCATTATGACTTTGGTGGTCTTTTTAGAACACCACTGAGGCTAAAAGACTGCCATATTACTAGTACTGAAGGAATTCTGCCACAATTAGGGTGTTTTAATGCATGTTTGACTGCGTGTGTGTACGGGTGTTTGAATGCGTGTGTGTATGGGTGTTTGAACACATGTCTCTTGAAGTGAGGGAATGTTTGAATGTTTGTGTGAATCTGAGTATGGATGCATGTGAGTGAGTGAATGCGTATATGGATGCATGTGAGTGAATGTGTGTATGTATGTTGGTGAATGAGTGTATGGAGGGTGCATGTGGGTGTTTTATGAGTGTGTGCATGTATGCGGGTAGGGGGTGTTGTGTGTGCATGCAGGGATGGGGGTGCTGTACTGAAAGGGGGTTGAGGTGCTGTACTGGAAAGGGAGTGCATGGAGGGGGGTGCTATACTGGAAGGGGGTGGGTAGGAATTTGGATTGCAGGAGGATTTGGGGGAGTCATCTACCGGTTGCAGGAAAGAAATTTCCTGTCACCGGTAGCCTTTCCACCAGGGTTTCCGTGGTGGTGCTACTGCCACGGAAACCCTGGTGGAAAGCCAACTCGTGATATCGCTGACGGTCTTCAGTGGACCGCTGGGTCAGAGATGCTAATCTCTGGCCGGGCTGTCCAACCGCCCTGGCGGTACAGACGGGGATGTGGCGAGTTGGCAGAGGCCAACCTGCCACACTCATAATGTGGCAGTCTTCACCGCTGGCCCGTCAGCAGTGAGGCGGTCACTATGGCCCTGGCGGTCTTCGGACCGCCAGGGTCACAATGACAGCCTATGTTATTAAGGGTGCACATTCTGTGGGACAGAGAATTAATGCCATTATCAACACAACTAAAGCCTTTTCCATATTTTCCTCATCTCTCTGCCTTCATGCAGCTGCTTCCATTTGAGAAAGCTTCCATATTTCATTGTATATGGCATTCAGGAATCGTTTAGAGCATGGCTTTCTTGTCCTAGCAAGAGATCTTGCAACTCTACTTCCTCTGATAGGAGATTAGGATGTTCCTTAACTGTTGCTTAGGTGTTAGTCTGTAACCATTGTTGACATACCCACACTGTATGTGGTAATTATACCCGAGTGTTGACCCGAGACAAAGTGAGGACCCAGCCGGCTAATCTTGAAACACCGGAGGAATTAACAAAACGCGCCTGACACCCATTTGAGTCTATTGGCCACAATAACCACACACTGGGACTTAAGTGTAGAATTATAGGTACCGTCCTGAACCCAAGCATTTAGTTCTTCCTCTGTGATGTTTAGGAATGATTGCCAATTGGTGAACTTGGCTGGTGTGGGAATACTGGGCACATTCATTTCCTTTATTTCTGCTAACCCTAGGCAGGATGTTTGTTGAACTGTGTCATTAAAAAATATGTGTACAGCAGTAAGGCATGCTCTACACAAAGCTTCCCTACCCTGAATTTGCCAATCTGGTGTTCCCCATACACTTTTCACATCGATAGTGCTCTTCCAGTATTCATAACCTTCTACAGCAAGTTGGGAAACAAAGAAATCTGAATAGATTCATTTGGTATGCGTTGTCAACATTTTTCACATGTTGCACAGTGTTAATTTGACATAATACGACTCTGCATTTGTAGTGTCATCCCCAGAAAAGTATGCAAATTTGTCTACATAACTTTTGGGGCTCCCCACAGGTGGATTAGAACAGTGTTCCCACTGTGTGTAATGAAATGCTGATCTGTGTTTAGTTGCTCTGTGCAGGTAGTCATTTCCACAATGGTTATAACAGACCATTCCCCATAATTCGCTGTGTTCATATACACATCATCGCAGTCAAATACAGTGTAATTCTACAGCTCAACAAGCATTGAATCAACTGTTTGAACATCCCAGTCATCAGAAAAAACACCAGGTGTAATTACATCAGTAATTACAATTTTGAAGACATATGGAATTGGTATAACCTCAGTATATATGAAAGGGAATTTTATCCCAAACAATTCCATCTGGAATCGATACTGCTGAAATGTTCACAGGGGACAAGTCTCTTTTGACCTTATGTGAGGAAAGATAGGGTGTTAAGACTACATCCACTGATTCGAAAGATGTGTGTTCTGGAAGATAATGACCATTTATCAAAAGAAAGAAAACAGTCACAAAACCAATCCATACTAGAAAGGCAAGCAATGTCAAAGATATCCACAGATAAGACCATGGATAAACCAAATAGTTATCTTTAAGCCATATGTATAGCTTACATGTCTTTGAAACCATTTCAGTGGCAGATGCAGATGAAGTTGAAGAAAAGTCATCAAGGTCAATGAAGTAACCAAAAGCAGTCTCTGCGAATACAGGAGCTGGTGCATTACTGGTGGATGAGTCAACTGAGTGTGGAGGCTCATAGTAGACGGTGTTGTCAGTTTGTGTTGCACTGGAGTAGAAAACAGCCACATCTTGGACAGTTCTTGTCAGTGAGGTGGTAAAAGGAATCAGCAATAGCTTATTCTCCACCCTCCCCATGCTTGAGGTGGCATTCATAGCTTTGTTGTACATGGTGGCATTCAGAAGTGTTGTTGTTTCTTCTTTGAAGAGGTATATCCTGTTAGGTAGTGAGAGGGGACCGGGAACTACTCTCAGTCTACTGTGCAGGATCGGCCACATGCTGCAATTTAATGTTATTGATTGATGGAGACAAACATGTTTCCTTTGGAACCTGGCAGCGGTCGTAGGATGACAGTTCTGGTGCCTTGTATTCCCAGGACTGGAATCGGTGCTCTGTAAGATGGGCCAAATTCCTTCTTCACAGCAATCTTCTCAAGAACCAGATCCCCAACTTTAGGAATCCAGCCCATAGAGGTTGTTGGCAAATCCCTTATTTCTAAGGTGGCAGCACTGGTGGATGGATTATCACAAAATTGCTGAAGCTCCTCTGAGACAGTGAGACATTTATTTATGTCAAAAGTTGAGTCTGCTGTCACCATATCAGAGCCATCAAGATCTGGGACATACATAGGTATCCTAAAGAGGACCTCGTAAGGAGTGCATCTTCCCAAGGACCATCTTGACAGATTATTCAGTGCTCTCTGGACCCCATATAGGTGATGAAGCGAACTGTGGCCTGAACGTGATACTCTAGCTGTTAAGGACTGCTTTAGGTCACGATTCCTCCTCTCCACAACTTAATTTCCCTTAAGATGATATGGGAAGAGTAATGGAGTTCAACACCCATCATCCGCATGATGTCCCTGAATGCCCTAGAGGCAAAAGCAGGGCCCTGGTCTGAGTGGAATCCTGCAAATGCATATGTACTGATAAAGACCAGCAAGTCTTTTATAACAGTTCAAGCGTCAGCCGACCACTGTGGCCATACCCACAGGAATCTAGAAGAAGAATCAACAGCGGCTAAAATGTATATGTATGCACTATCAGTTTGTAAGGGACCACAATGGTCCAGGTACATACATTGTAGGGCCCGGTTGGAGACTAAGATGGATGTCTGCAGTAGATGTTTGATGTTTGAGCCCTTTATTTGCTGGCAAATGTCACAGCAAAGAACACATTGCTTAGTCTGTTTGTATACACCCGGACACCAGAACTATTTCTGTAAGAGTGATATTGTGGCCTCAACACCAGCATAGATAGATGCAACACCCTCATGGACTGCTTTGATGAGATATAATATCTGATCTTGTTTGCAGATCACTTGATCTTCAAACCCAGGAACTGTTGCAAAGGCAACATTCTGTGAACTGATGTTGTAAGAATACTTTGTAGGGAATGCTTAAGAGTGATATTGTGGCCTTAACACCAGCATAGGTAGATGCAACACCCTCATGGACTGATTTGATGAGATCTAATATCTGATCTTGTTTGCAGATCACTCGATCTTCAAACCCAGGAACTGTTGCAAAGGCAACATTCTGTGCACTGATGTGGTAAGAATACTTTGTAGGGAATGCTTTTGGAAGAGGCTTGCCTTTAGCTGAAGCTATCACGGCAGCCAGAAATTTGTTATCCAGTCCAGTGTGAGAATGAGTAACTGTAACAACAGAAGCCGTAGGTACTGCGGATTTGGCCGCTTCATCAGCTGAGGTGTTTCCTATAATGTGTACTCTTACACGTTGAAGTCCCAATGCATGTACTACATGAAACTCTGGTAGGTTATCCTTAAGATCAGCCACCCTCTCCCACAGAGTTCTGTGTTTTGTGGTGTTCCCCTTTGAGCCTCTGAACGTGTTCAACCACCAATGATTGAGATTATCATTGTAGGACTGGACACAATAGTAAGAATCACACACAATCAATGTGAGGTGTCCTGGATCCATATGCTCCAATGCCAAAAATAAGAGCTTTAAGCTCAGCCAACTGTGCTGTGCAGTCCCCTAGGGTCTGCATGTAGGTATTCTGAGGGTGGAATACACCATCCTTCATCACTCTGCTCACGGCTGCACAAGCAGCTGAGTATTGATGTTTTGTACCTATAGCTGGTTGTGCTGAACTGTCACTGTAAATGATAGCTTGGTATCTGTCAAGTGGCAAGATGTTAAGAGGTGTGGGGTACTTCTGCTCATATTGTAGAAATTCTTGTGTTCGGAGTTTTGGGTGAAAAATGTAGTTAACATTGGTGGCAGTCAGGGAGGTTGACCACTGAATCCAACCTGCTTGTAATATTTTAGCATTAGGAACGCTTGCTTTGGTGATTGCCTCTAAAGCCTGCACCATAATGTGTTTCCCTTGGGCAAGTGGCCTCTCTTTGGCGACAGCCATCTGTGCAGCAGTTAGATTTTTTTCTGTGGGTACAAAGTGTTGTTCTGCATTGGAATATAAACGTGATTTATATGCTATGGGCACTGTGTCGCCCTCATTAAAGGTGACATAGGTGAACCGAATGGCACCAGCAATTATTCTAATGACCAAATTTGCTTTGTAGTCATGTGTGTGTAAGTATTTTGCTTCTAGCATGTCTTGCCGCAATCCTCTACGGATGCGCGTGTGTTCAACTGTCCAGTGTCTGCTTGAGAAATCTGGGCGAATTAAATCATAGAGTGCTTTAATGCGTTGTGCATAATCAGGAATGTATATTCTGCCAAAATTCAAGAAACCAGGTAAAGAGTGCAGTTTCTTGATAGTGTTTGGTGGTTGGAGTTGAGCAAATTTTTCTAAAAAGTGCAGGCCTGGCTCTTGCCCTTGTTTGATAGCTCGTATCCCAATATACTGAGAAAGGCTATTTTAGTTTTCCTAAAATTGAATTTGTATGCAAGGGCTGTGAATCCTAATGCGATCGGATCGACCCTGGCAAGATGAATGTTGAGGTCGTAATCTGTGAGATAGATGTTATTCGCATAAGACAGCACCTCAGGATCAATATCATGTAATAGTGATATTACAAGGGCCGAGAACAGCCCTAGGCTGTTCTTATAGCCTTGGGCAAATGACCAAAGTGTTTTTGCGAGCGAAAGGAAAATTCACTCAGGTCCTGACTTTCATATGCTGAGTTCTGGCAGAAAAAATCATTGGAATTATCCAATGTTGTTTTGTAGTTTTTTACGCACCATGTTGTATATTAGTGTGGTGGTGTGTGTATTTTGTATTGTATACATGTGTGTAGAAGTGTTTAAATGGCTTTAGTCTAAGACTATTCTATATGAATGGTCTGGTTTTGCAACAGGGAATAACAAGTTATTCATTGCAGAGGCACAGGGTTGTATTACTCCCTGGTACTCAAGCTGAGTGGGAATCTCTCTCACTGGAACTTTGACCTAGTGTTTAATTGGTGCTGGGGTGCAGACCTGATAGGTATTACATGGTTGGGGGAATCTCTGTCCCACTCCACATGTTTGCGGTATAGCGCGAGTGCCTGCACCAAAGCCCAGTCAACAGCCTAGGCTTCTTTTACTTCTTCTGGAACGAGATCAGAGAATGAAGGCAAAATGACATCTTCCCAATGTGGGAGCTTATGGACGTGTTCGGGTGGCCAGTCTCTTTCTGCCAATAGGATATCACAATCAAGTTACTAATGGTGCGCTCTATCTCTCCCTCGATTTGAATGTTTAAATCATGAACGCTGTTGAGTGGGAGAATGAGCTCGTCCATAGTCTCTACTGCAAGAAAGTCATTAGTTGTTGTTGCATCCAGGTGACATATTGTGAATTCTGCCATGCTGTCCAGCAGGGTCACTGCCCATGTTTTTTTCTTCAGCAATGTTCTCACGTTTTCTGGCATGTTTAATTGAAATTGCTCCAACAAAAGATTGGTGTGCACAGAGCACCCAGACGCACAGCTGAAAACATAATCCATGTGGAATCCAGTTTAATTCAGGTAACTCAACCTTTTATTTTTTTCAAAATTCTCTATTTCAATGTTGAGGCAACATGTATCCAATCTTCAAATGTATGGGAATGCCCATCCAAGCTTACTTCCCATCACGTTGGAATCCAAACATTCTGTATGACCCAGCTGGTATGAACTCAATGCATTTTGGGCTACAAGCCCTTCTTCAGGGGTAACTGCTGGAGTATGCAAAAAACTTTTAAACTTCAGACCCACTGGTTCAACCAAATGGAGTGGAGAGAGATTGAAATTGCTGCAACCTGTTTTTTTATATAATTGTGGCTTTTATTGTGGGGATTTGTCTTCTTTCTTGTCTGAAGACCGCTGTAAGATTTACTTTTCTTTCACATAGTCAGGACATTGCTCTGACCCTCCAACTCTCTCACTACCTCTATCCGGGGTGACCTGAAAGGAACAAGAGGGATGTAGGGAGGCAATAAAGTCCTGATGCCTTCATCAATAGGAGAGCCAATCACCACATACAAATGCGCCATACACTGACTAGAAGGCAAAGAGTAGCTAGGGATTACTACCTTATCTCCCGCTTCCCATGTGTGCTAGGTGCAACCTCGCCGCAATGCACACATCTTCTGCAACAGATACCACTGGCAGGTGCAACCTCACCGCAATGCACACATCTTTTGCAACAGATACCACTGTTAGTCCATCAGCATGCAGGGTGTCTGTGATGCCATTGGTACTTTAGTTGATGTGCATGCAGTGTTCCCAGGCAGTACCCATGACAGCTATGTATTGTGCAGGGCACCGCTTGCTGGAAGATGGCAATGGGAGAAGTTGGCAACATGTGGCTACTGGGTAAGTACCTAGCACCACACAAGGTCTTCGGACCGCCAGGGTCACAATGACAGCCTATGTTATTAAGGGTGCACATTCTGTGGGACAGAGAATTAATGCCATTATCAACACAACTAAAGCCTTTTCCATATTTTCCTCATCTCTCTGCCTTCATGCAGCTGCTTCCATTTGAGAAAGCTTCCATATTTCATTGTATATGGCATTCAGGAATCGTTTAGAGCATGGCTTTCTTGTCCTAGCAAGAGATCTTGCAACTCTACTTCCTCTGATAGGAGATTAGGATGTTCCTTAACTGTTGCTTAGGTGTTAGTCTGTAACCATTGTTGACATACCCACACTGTATGTGGTAATTATACCCGAGTGTTGACCCGAGACAAAGTGAGGACCCAGCCGGCTAATCTTGAAACACCGGAGGAATTAACAAAACGCGCCTGACACCCATTTGAGTCTATTGGCCACAATAACCACACACTGGGACTTAAGTGTAGAATTATAGGTACCGTCCTGAACCCAAGCATTTAGTTCTTCCTCTGTGATGTTTAGGAATGATTGCCAATTGGTGAACTTGGCTGGTGTGGGAATACTGGGCACATTCATTTCCTTTATTTCTGCTAACCCTAGGCAGGATGTTTGTTGAACTGTGTCATTAAAAAATATGTGTACAGCAGTAAGGCATGCTCTACACAAAGCTTCCCTACCCTGAATTTGCCAATCTGGTGTTCCCCATACACTTTTCACATCGATAGTGCTCTTCCAGTATTCATAACCTTCTACAGCAAGTTGGGAAACAAAGAAATCTGAATAGATTCATTTGGTATGCGTTGTCAACATTTTTCACATGTTGCACAGTGTTAATTTGACATAATACGACTCTGCATTTGTAGTGTCATCCCCAGAAAAGTATGCAAATTTGTCTACATAACTTTTGGGGCTCCCCACAGGTGGATTAGAACAGTGTTCCCACTGTGTGTAATGAAATGCTGATCTGTGTTTAGTTGCTCTGTGCAGGTAGTCATTTCCACAATGGTTATAACAGACCATTCCCCATAATTCGCTGTGTTCATATACACATCATCGCAGTCAAATACAGTGTAATTCTACAGCTCAACAAGCATTGAATCAACTGTTTGAACATCCCAGTCATCAGAAAAAACACCAGGTGTAATTACATCAGTAATTACAATTTTGAAGACATATGGAATTGGTATAACCTCAGTATATATGAAAGGGAATTTTATCCCAAACAATTCCATCTGGAATCGATACTGCTGAAATGTTCACAGGGGACAAGTCTCTTTTGACCTTATGTGAGGAAAGATAGGGTGTTAAGACTACATCCACTGATTCGAAAGATGTGTGTTCTGGAAGATAATGACCATTTATCAAAAGAAAGAAAACAGTCACAAAACCAATCCATACTAGAAAGGCAAGCAATGTCAAAGATATCCACAGATAAGACCATGGATAAACCAAATAGTTATCTTTAAGCCATATGTATAGCTTACATGTCTTTGAAACCATTTCAGTGGCAGATGCAGATGAAGTTGAAGAAAAGTCATCAAGGTCAATGAAGTAACCAAAAGCAGTCTCTGCGAATACAGGAGCTGGTGCATTACTGGTGGATGAGTCAACTGAGTGTGGAGGCTCATAGTAGACGGTGTTGTCAGTTTGTGTTGCACTGGAGTAGAAAACAGCCACATCTTGGACAGTTCTTGTCAGTGAGGTGGTAAAAGGAATCAGCAATAGCTTATTCTCCACCCTCCCCATGCTTGAGGTGGCATTCATAGCTTTGTTGTACATGGTGGCATTCAGAAGTGTTGTTGTTTCTTCTTTGAAGAGGTATATCCTGTTAGGTAGTGAGAGGGGACCGGGAACTACTCTCAGTCTACTGTGCAGGATCGGCCACATGCTGCAATTTAATGTTATTGATTGATGGAGACAAACATGTTTCCTTTGGAACCTGGCAGCGGTCGTAGGATGACAGTTCTGGTGCCTTGTATTCCCAGGACTGGAATCGGTGCTCTGTAAGATGGGCCAAATTCCTTCTTCACAGCAATCTTCTCAAGAACCAGATCCCCAACTTTAGGAATCCAGCCCATAGAGGTTGTTGGCAAATCCCTTATTTCTAAGGTGGCAGCACTGGTGGATGGATTATCACAAAATTGCTGAAGCTCCTCTGAGACAGTGAGACATTTATTTATGTCAAAAGTTGAGTCTGCTGTCACCATATCAGAGCCATCAAGATCTGGGACATACATAGGTATCCTAAAGAGGACCTCGTAAGGAGTGCATCTTCCCAAGGACCATCTTGACAGATTATTCAGTGCTCTCTGGACCCCATATAGGTGATGAAGCGAACTGTGGCCTGAACGTGATACTCTAGCTGTTAAGGACTGCTTTAGGTCACGATTCCTCCTCTCCACAACTTAATTTCCCTTAAGATGATATGGGAAGAGTAATGGAGTTCAACACCCATCATCCGCATGATGTCCCTGAATGCCCTAGAGGCAAAAGCAGGGCCCTGGTCTGAGTGGAATCCTGCAAATGCATATGTACTGATAAAGACCAGCAAGTCTTTTATAACAGTTCAAGCGTCAGCCGACCACTGTGGCCATACCCACAGGAATCTAGAAGAAGAATCAACAGCGGCTAAAATGTATATGTATGCACTATCAGTTTGTAAGGGACCACAATGGTCCAGGTACATACATTGTAGGGCCCGGTTGGAGACTAAGATGGATGTCTGCAGTAGATGTTTGATGTTTGAGCCCTTTATTTGCTGGCAAATGTCACAGCAAAGAACACATTGCTTAGTCTGTTTGTATACACCCGGACACCAGAACTATTTCTGTAAGAGTGATATTGTGGCCTCAACACCAGCATAGATAGATGCAACACCCTCATGGACTGCTTTGATGAGATATAATATCTGATCTTGTTTGCAGATCACTTGATCTTCAAACCCAGGAACTGTTGCAAAGGCAACATTCTGTGAACTGATGTTGTAAGAATACTTTGTAGGGAATGCTTAAGAGTGATATTGTGGCCTTAACACCAGCATAGGTAGATGCAACACCCTCATGGACTGATTTGATGAGATCTAATATCTGATCTTGTTTGCAGATCACTCGATCTTCAAACCCAGGAACTGTTGCAAAGGCAACATTCTGTGCACTGATGTGGTAAGAATACTTTGTAGGGAATGCTTTTGGAAGAGGCTTGCCTTTAGCTGAAGCTATCACGGCAGCCAGAAATTTGTTATCCAGTCCAGTGTGAGAATGAGTAACTGTAACAACAGAAGCCGTAGGTACTGCGGATTTGGCCGCTTCATCAGCTGAGGTGTTTCCTATAATGTGTACTCTTACACGTTGAAGTCCCAATGCATGTACTACATGAAACTCTGGTAGGTTATCCTTAAGATCAGCCACCCTCTCCCACAGAGTTCTGTGTTTTGTGGTGTTCCCCTTTGAGCCTCTGAACGTGTTCAACCACCAATGATTGAGATTATCATTGTAGGACTGGACACAATAGTAAGAATCACACACAATCAATGTGAGGTGTCCTGGATCCATATGCTCCAATGCCAAAAATAAGAGCTTTAAGCTCAGCCAACTGTGCTGTGCAGTCCCCTAGGGTCTGCATGTAGGTATTCTGAGGGTGGAATACACCATCCTTCATCACTCTGCTCACGGCTGCACAAGCAGCTGAGTATTGATGTTTTGTACCTATAGCTGGTTGTGCTGAACTGTCACTGTAAATGATAGCTTGGTATCTGTCAAGTGGCAAGATGTTAAGAGGTGTGGGGTACTTCTGCTCATATTGTAGAAATTCTTGTGTTCGGAGTTTTGGGTGAAAAATGTAGTTAACATTGGTGGCAGTCAGGGAGGTTGACCACTGAATCCAACCTGCTTGTAATATTTTAGCATTAGGAACGCTTGCTTTGGTGATTGCCTCTAAAGCCTGCACCATAATGTGTTTCCCTTGGGCAAGTGGCCTCTCTTTGGCGACAGCCATCTGTGCAGCAGTTAGATTTTTTTCTGTGGGTACAAAGTGTTGTTCTGCATTGGAATATAAACGTGATTTATATGCTATGGGCACTGTGTCGCCCTCATTAAAGGTGACATAGGTGAACCGAATGGCACCAGCAATTATTCTAATGACCAAATTTGCTTTGTAGTCATGTGTGTGTAAGTATTTTGCTTCTAGCATGTCTTGCCGCAATCCTCTACGGATGCGCGTGTGTTCAACTGTCCAGTGTCTGCTTGAGAAATCTGGGCGAATTAAATCATAGAGTGCTTTAATGCGTTGTGCATAATCAGGAATGTATATTCTGCCAAAATTCAAGAAACCAGGTAAAGAGTGCAGTTTCTTGATAGTGTTTGGTGGTTGGAGTTGAGCAAATTTTTCTAAAAAGTGCAGGCCTGGCTCTTGCCCTTGTTTGATAGCTCGTATCCCAATATACTGAGAAAGGCTATTTTAGTTTTCCTAAAATTGAATTTGTATGCAAGGGCTGTGAATCCTAATGCGATCGGATCGACCCTGGCAAGATGAATGTTGAGGTCGTAATCTGTGAGATAGATGTTATTCGCATAAGACAGCACCTCAGGATCAATATCATGTAATAGTGATATTACAAGGGCCGAGAACAGCCCTAGGCTGTTCTTATAGCCTTGGGCAAATGACCAAAGTGTTTTTGCGAGCGAAAGGAAAATTCACTCAGGTCCTGACTTTCATATGCTGAGTTCTGGCAGAAAAAATCATTGGAATTATCCAATGTTGTTTTGTAGTTTTTTACGCACCATGTTGTATATTAGTGTGGTGGTGTGTGTATTTTGTATTGTATACATGTGTGTAGAAGTGTTTAAATGGCTTTAGTCTAAGACTATTCTATATGAATGGTCTGGTTTTGCAACAGGGAATAACAAGTTATTCATTGCAGAGGCACAGGGTTGTATTACTCCCTGGTACTCAAGCTGAGTGGGAATCTCTCTCACTGGAACTTTGACCTAGTGTTTAATTGGTGCTGGGGTGCAGACCTGATAGGTATTACATGGTTGGGGGAATCTCTGTCCCACTCCACATGTTTGCGGTATAGCGCGAGTGCCTGCACCAAAGCCCAGTCAACAGCCTAGGCTTCTTTTACTTCTTCTGGAACGAGATCAGAGAATGAAGGCAAAATGACATCTTCCCAATGTGGGAGCTTATGGACGTGTTCGGGTGGCCAGTCTCTTTCTGCCAATAGGATATCACAATCAAGTTACTAATGGTGCGCTCTATCTCTCCCTCGATTTGAATGTTTAAATCATGAACGCTGTTGAGTGGGAGAATGAGCTCGTCCATAGTCTCTACTGCAAGAAAGTCATTAGTTGTTGTTGCATCCAGGTGACATATTGTGAATTCTGCCATGCTGTCCAGCAGGGTCACTGCCCATGTTTTTTTCTTCAGCAATGTTCTCACGTTTTCTGGCATGTTTAATTGAAATTGCTCCAACAAAAGATTGGTGTGCACAGAGCACCCAGACGCACAGCTGAAAACATAATCCATGTGGAATCCAGTTTAATTCAGGTAACTCAACCTTTTATTTTTTTCAAAATTCTCTATTTCAATGTTGAGGCAACATGTATCCAATCTTCAAATGTATGGGAATGCCCATCCAAGCTTACTTCCCATCACGTTGGAATCCAAACATTCTGTATGACCCAGCTGGTATGAACTCAATGCATTTTGGGCTACAAGCCCTTCTTCAGGGGTAACTGCTGGAGTATGCAAAAAACTTTTAAACTTCAGACCCACTGGTTCAACCAAATGGAGTGGAGAGAGATTGAAATTGCTGCAACCTGTTTTTTTATATAATTGTGGCTTTTATTGTGGGGATTTGTCTTCTTTCTTGTCTGAAGACCGCTGTAAGATTTACTTTTCTTTCACATAGTCAGGACATTGCTCTGACCCTCCAACTCTCTCACTACCTCTATCCGGGGTGACCTGAAAGGAACAAGAGGGATGTGAATCAGTATATCTGTTAGGAACCTTCATATTTTCTCGATTTCTGAGACTAAATATCCTTTCAGAGCTCTCCGGTTGTGGAAAGTCTGCTCCCTGACTTCTGTCTTCATTTTGATTTTGTTTATCCTAGCATTTTTTAGAACCCTCTTGTGCTTGTTTAGTACAGTCCTTAGAGGTGGTACTCTGAATTTCAGGCTTCTTTGGCTTGACTCTCAAATTATCTTGTTCTATACTAGTGTAGGTGTTGTAAAATATTTCAGTAGTTGACGCTCCTGTTACAACTGTGAAATCTCCTGGAGCCGCTGGCATATAGCCAATGCTAACACTTCCCCTTTAATGTTACTGAGTATTATTGAGGAGACTGTGTCGAAATTATGCATCACTTTCATCCCCAAATGCAGGACTGGTGCAGCCCGTGATTATTTTGAATTTGTTTTAACACTTCCAGAAAATTGGCAAGTGTAGGGGTACCATGCAAAATAGTGTAAATTGCAGCGAAGACTGTACCACATGTGGTGCAGTTCTCCGCTGAGGGAACCATTCAAAATGGCAAGCACATTGTGAGAATTCTATGTTTATCTTGGGGTCCAATATGGGAAAACACTGCATCCAGTTGGTTAGCTTTTTGTGCTATCCAGAACAGAATCTTCTCGCATTCTGTGGGTACTTTGCCCATGATAGAATGTATTGTTTGTGGGTTAATCCCACTTACAGCCAATTGGTGATCAGCTGGTGCAACCTGTGCTAGGGTGGTGTTCAAGGTCCACATAGTGAACTATACTTATCATCTGTAAAGTTGTACTAGCTCATTGTGGACTGTCTGAGCTCAGGGTCAACTGCACTAAATCCCTTGCTGTTCCTTTCTGAGGGAATGCAACAGGATATATTGATAGGAGCCAAAGAGAGTGTGCCATCTCCTAACATGTCTAAATACTTGGGAGTGCACATCTACCACAAAAAGGAGGATCTTTTCTAGAGTAATTTGGGAAAGACAGTAGATCATGGCGCTTGCAGGAATCTTTTTGGATTACCTTTTCACTCTCTATGGCGGGTCACATTGCCCTTTCCAAAATGGTGATACTGCCATGCCTTCTTTATTTTTATACCATTCTCCAAGACGCTATTCATCTGTTCCATTAGCTGGACTCTCTTCTGATTAACTGGGGGGGGCCAGAATGGGTGCTCCAAATATTTTTAAGCATATCTACCATCACAATTGCAGTGGGCGGCTCTTTGATTGACTAACCACCTAGAGGCCAGATACACAAAGGTAAACTTACACTGTTGTTCTAAGTATAGACCAGAAGTGTACGTTTACGAATTTAAGGTATTCTCAAAGGTAAGTTACGAATAGTATCTTTACGTCCACACTTGGGCCCAGTCATCCGCACTCGGGCCCGGTCAGGCAAAAATGCATACCAATACCCCTGTGTAAGTGCCTACCATCCCCCACCCAGCTCCAGCTGAAACTCCTCAGCCCACTCCCAATCCCAGCCTTGCTCCACACATAAAAGCAAAGCTGCCACAAACAAAACCCTTTCAGATCTTTCAACATGTCGCTGAATGTGTTTGTTGGTTTGCCCCTCGCTATGCAACAGGAATATTAAAGGAGAAATAGGAGAGTAGAGAGGGTCTTTAGACAAAGGATAAACATCTTTAGGATGTCCAGCCAAGATGTCATGGTCAGATACAGTTTGCCCCTGATATCATCTTGAAGATGGTTTGTGGGTAGGAGCAGGATCTTGACTCTGTGTCCTGCCGCTCCCATGCCATCCCAGCCTATATCAAGATCCTATCAGCTCTCCATTTCTTTGCTTCGGGGTCATTCCATCGGGTCTCCAGTGACCTTGTGGGCATCTCCCAGGCAATAAAGTCCTGATGCCTTCATCAATAGGAGAGCCAATCACCACATACAAATGCGCCATACACTGACTAGAAGGCAAAGAGTAGCTAGGGATTACTACCTTATCTCCCGCTTCCCATGTGTGCTAGGTGCAACCTCGCCGCAATGCACACATCTTCTGCAACAGATACCACTGGCAGGTGCAACCTCACCGCAATGCACACATCTTTTGCAACAGATACCACTGTTAGTCCATCAGCATGCAGGGTGTCTGTGATGCCATTGGTACTTTAGTTGATGTGCATGCAGTGTTCCCAGGCAGTACCCATGACAGCTATGTATTGTGCAGGGCACCGCTTGCTGGAAGATGGCAATGGGAGAAGTTGGCAACATGTGGCTACTGGGTAAGTACCTAGCACCACACAAGTATGATATGTATAATTGTTTCTGTACATGTGCACAACCATTAGACAACACTAATCCCCATGCCACAATCATGCCATTAACAGAAGCAGTATGTACCATTTCATACAGCATGTGCTGTACAGACACATGAAGGGCTTTTACAAATATCCCTCTATTTCCTTCCTCAGGTGATGCTGCATATGCACTCTCCCTTCATCTCCACACCTTACAGACCTACAACCACTGTATCCAAGCAGAGGTGCAATAGGGCACACAGACACATACACAAGCCAAAATTGAGCGCAGTTTTGGGCTTCTGAAGTCAAGAATCAGATGTCTTGACTGTACAGGGGTGGCTGGGAGGGGATGCTGCTGTACTGCCCTCAAGTTGCGTGCAGGATTACAGTAAATGTTTGTGTTAGCTCAACATAGCAATAAAGCATGGCTTACACATACCCCTGGACCCTCAGCTAGGTCTGAATCCAGGCAAGTGGGCCATTGTACTTAAAAGAGGGCAGGGTATGTTGGTGAGCGACGAGCTTGTTAAAACTTTCTTCACCTGAACAACATGGTGTGTCATGGCCTTCATGTGGTTTGCAGTCTGTGGTCAATGATGATTGGTGGACCATTAACATTGTCCACATATGCCATCCTGAGATTGTTTTGTAAGCCATACATGATGTCTGTATACAACAGCTGTTCCCAAGAGTCTAAATATTGGCTATACATTGTCATGTGCACAGGTCATGGACTCGCAGGGACAACGTCTCATAGGGCTTCCTTGACTCAGGGGAACAAATGTCTGCATGTGTGAGACGTCCCTGGACAGTGTCACAAGAAGGATCTGCTTCACAAAGGGCCCGTTCATTGGGGTGAATGTGCCACATCAGAGGGTGAGTACCTGTACCCAACAAGGTATTCCTGCTATGAGATTTCACAGTATAGTGATTGTAACCCATGGGCAATGATTGAGGGGCCTCTGCCACTAGTGTGTAGGTCGTGGGCTTGTCCAGAGGGGTTATTGGACTTTTGTCAGGGGCGCTAGTCTCATTACTGTGTTTTGGTGCAGAACTGGCATGGTAATATGTGCCCCCGTTTCAAAGCAGCAATCCTGAATGATCCACACACTTGCGTTTACTGTTAATGTGTTAAGGCTGGTGTGACAAACTTGCAGTGCTGCTATGGCTTCCCAGTCTTGCTCTGTACCTCTGGCCCTTGGTGTACTTAGCACTATGTTTCCAGGGATTGACATCACTACCTGCTACTAGATTGGTGATACAGTACAGTCTTCCTAAATGTAAGCAAGATATTTGGACCACATGTTTCATAATGTAATGCAAAGGGCCGAACTGTCATGGGAAGTCCTGTAGCATAGAATATCTACAAAACCTTCCTTAGTATTCTTGCCCTTCATACATGTTTGCAGATATCATATTCATCATACTTTTTCTTTTATTACGCAATGATTTCTGATTCTACATCCCATATGTGGAGCATCGGTCCCACATGCAGGCTCCGTAAGCAGAGCGTACACTTCAGGTGTGGATAATCCACCCTAGGGGCGTGGAATCTGGAGATGGGCCAGAACCCAATGATATTAAACAGGAAATGAAACAGAGGAAATGCAAGGGTGGACGTCCATGACAGGAAGTGGCAGGCAGCCATTTCCTAGTCATTCTGAGTCATCCTCACATACAGACGGGATCCTCTGCTATCTTGCTGCTCTGTTGACCCTAATTGCACCCAACATGGCTGTGGGAGTTGAGGAGAGGGAACCCCCCCTTCAAGGAGGCCGAATATGACATTTTAGCTGGGGGTTGCTAGACAATTACTTTCAGTGTTATGGGGGCCGTGTGGACTAGTTGAGCAATGCAGCATGTGCCCTACTCTAGGAGGAGATTGCACAGCACTACAGTGCAGTGTGCGTCTACCACCAGCGAGCCAGCACATGCTGGAAGCACTGACAGGACATGAAATGGTGGGCCAGACTGAGGGCCCAAGAACTATTGGGACAGTCCTTCCGGCCCCACGTGCACCTGCCCCACCTCATACCACTGTACAAGAGGGTCCTGAGTACAGCCTGGCTGACCCTCGATGCCCAGCTAGAGGAGTTGGAGCAGTGGAGATCTGGTAAGGGCATGGGCTGCATACTTTGTCCAGTAGCATGGTGCGAGTGGTTACTGAGCTGTACCAACCTGTATCACATGTTACCCTGTGCACAATCAAGGAAATTGCCACAGCAGACAGAAGGCCAATGCCCCATGGGATCACTTTGGAAGCATTGACCAAATTGCACTGTGGGACTTGTAGTGTCCTGAACACTACAGCGGATAGTCATCACTCTTGCATTTACTTGAAGAAATGCAATGCCAACACAATGACTGGTGAAGCAATGGCCTTATCACTGCTGGGTACAATGGCAAAGGGATGGTCTAGACACTGTCCATTGTGGGGTTAAGAGGTTAAATGTCTTGTGTTGGATGCTGTAACATGCATACTCTGTTGTGAGTTTCATCAGTGTTAAGTATCATTTCATGTATCTTGGAGTAATAGCTCACTTTGGAATACTTGTCTCACATTAACCCCTTCGCTGCCAGGCCTTTTCCCCCTCCTCTGCCGAGCCTTTTTTTGGCTATATGGGGCAGTTCGCGCTTAGGCCCTCATAACGTTTTGTTCACATAAGCTACGCATGACAAATTTGCGTGCTTTTTTTCCAACATCCTAAGGATTCTAGAGGTACCCAGACTTTGTGGGTTCCCCAGAAGGAGGCCAAGAAATTAGCCAAAATACAGTGAAAATGTTGTTTTTTTCAAAAAAATTGGAAAAAGGGGCTGCAGAAGAAGGCTTGTGGTTCTTTCCCCGAAAATGGCATCAACAAAGGGTTTGCAGTGCTAAAATCACCAGCTTCCTAGCTTTCAGGAACAGGCAGACTTGAATCAGAAAACCCAATTTTTCATCACAATTTTGCCATTTTACTGGGACATACCCCATTTTTACGATTTTTTGTGCTTTCAGCCTCCTTCCAGTCAGTGACAGAAATGGGCATGGAACCAATGCTGGATGCCAGAAACCGAAACATTTCTGAAAAGTAGACAAAATTCTGAATTCAGCAAGGGGTAATTTGTGTAGATCCTACCATTGAGGTGAAAAAATCTGCAATTTTTCTCTATGTTTTACTCTGTAACTTTTTCCTGCAATGTCAGATTTTTTAAAGCAATATACTGTTACGTCTGCTTGACTCTTCTGGTTGGGGGGATATATAGGGCTTGTAGGTTCATCAAGAACTCTAGGTACCCAGAGCCAATAAATGACCTGCACCCTGCCTTGGGTTTTCATTCTATACCGGGTATACAGCAATTCATTTGCTGAAATATGAAGAGTAAAAAATAGCTATCAAGAAAACCTTTGTATTTCCAAAATGGGCACAAGATAAGGTGTTGAGGAGCAGTGGTTATTTGCACATCTCTGAATTCCGGGGTGCCCATACTAGCATGTGAATTACAGGGCATTTCTCAAATAGACGTCTTTTTTACACACTCTCTTATATTTGGAAGGAAAAAATATAGAGAAAGACCAGGGGCAATAACACTTGTTTTGCTATTCTATGTTCCCACAAGTCTGCCGATAAAAATGATACCTCACTTGTGTGGGTAGCCCTAGCGCCCGCAACAGGAAATGCCCCAAAACACAACGTGGACACACCCCATTGTTTGACAGAAAACAGAGGTGTTTTTGCAAAGTGCCTACCTGTAGATTTTGGCCTCTAGCTCAGCCGGCACCTAGGGAAACCTACCAAACCTGTGCATTTTTGAAAACTAGAGACCTACGGGAATCCAAGATGGGTTGACTTGTGGGGCTCTGACCAGGTTCTGATACCCAGAATCCTTTGCAAACCTCAAAGTGTGGCTAAAAAAACACATTTTCCTCACATTTCGGTGAAAGAAAGTTCTTGAATCTGAGAGGAGCCACTAATTTCCTTCTACCCAACGTTCCCCCAAGTCTCCTGATAAAAATGGTACCTCACTTGTGTGGGTAGGCCTAGCGCCCACGAAAGGAAATGGCCCAAAACACAACGTGGACACATCACATTTTTTTACAGAAAACAGAGGTGTTTTTTGCAAAGTGCCTACCTGTAGATTTTGGCCCCTAGCTGAGCCGGCAACTAGGGAAACCTACAAAACCAGCACATTTTTGAAAACTAGAGACCTAGGGGAATCCAAGATGGGGTGACTTGTGGGCCTCTGACCAGGTTCTGTTACCCAGAATCCTTTGCAAACCTCAAAATCTGGCTAAAAAAACACATTTTCCTCACATTTCGGTGACAGAAAGTTCTTGAATCTGAGAGGAGCCACAAATTTCCTTCCATCCAGCGTTCCCCCAAGTCTCCCGATAAAAATGGTACCTCACTTGTGTGGGTAGGCCTAGCGCCCACGAAAGGAAATGGCCCAAAACACAACGTGGACACATCCCATTTTTTTTACAGAAAACAGGTGTTTTTTGAAAAGTGCCTACCTGTAGATTTTGGCCCCTAGCTCAGCCGGCACCTAGGGAAACCTACCAAACCTGTGCATTTTCGAAAACTAGAGACCTAGGGGAATCCAAGATGGGGTGACTTGTGGGGCATTGACCAGGCTCTGTTACCCAGAATCCTTTGCAAACCTCAAAATTTGACAAAAAAAACACATTTTCCTCACATTTCGGTGACAGAAAGTTCTGGAATCTTAGAGGAGCCACAAATTTCCTTCCACCCAGCGTTCCCCCAAGTCTCCCGATAAAAATGGTACCTCACTTGTGTGGGTAGGTCTAGCGCCCACAAAAGGAAATGGCCCAAAACACAACGTGGACACATCCCAATTTTTTACAGAAAACAGAGGTGTTTTTTGCAAAGTGCCTACCTGTGGATTTTGGCCCCTAGCTCAGCCGCCACCTATGGAAACCTACCAAACCTGTGCATTTTTGAAAACTAGAGACCTAGGGGAATCCAAGATGGGGTGACTTGTGGGCCTCGGACCAGGTTCTGTTACCCAGAATCCTTTGCAAACCTCAAAATTTGGCTAAAAAAACACATTTTCCTCACATTTCGGTGACAGAAAGTTCTGGAATCTGAGAGGAGCCACAAATTTCCTTCCACCCAGCGTTCCCCCAAGTCTCCCGATAAAAATGATGCCTCACTTGTGTGGGTAGGTCTAGCGCCCACAACAGGAAATGCCCCAAAACACAACGTGGACACATCCCAATTTTTTGACAGAAAACAGAGGTGTTTTTTGCAAAGTGCCTACCTGTAGATTTTGGCCTCGAGCTCAACCGGCACCTAGGGAAACCTACCAAACCAGCACATTTCTGAAAACTAGACACCTAGGGGAATCCAAGATAGGTTGACTTGTGAGGCTCTGACCAGGTTCTGTTACCCAGAATCCTTTGCAAACCTCAAAGCTTGGCTAAAAAAACACATTTTCCTCACATTTCGGTGACAGAAAGTTCTGGAATCTGAAAGGAGCCACAAATTTCCTTCTACCCAGCATTCCCCGAAGTCTCCCGATAAAAATGGTACCTCACTTGTGTGGGTGGGCCTAGCGCCCAAGAAAGGAAATGGCCCAAAACACAACGTGGACACATCACATTTTTTCACAGAAAACAGAGGTGTTTTTTTGCTAAGTGCCTACCTGTGGATTTTGGCCTCTAGCTCAGCTGGCCCCAGGGGGGGCAGAAATGGCCTAAAATAAATTTGCTCCCCCAGCCCCCACCCCCGGGGAGCGACCATTGCCTACGGGGTCGCTCCACTTGCGTGGCGGCGCAAAAAAAAGATCCCCAGTGCCTAGTGGTTTCTGCCCCCCTTGGGGGCAGATTCACCTAAAATCGGCCGATTTGCCCCCAAGGGGGGCAGAAATGGTCTAAATACAATTTTCCCCTCCAGGGGAGCGACCCTTGCCTAAGGGGTCGCTCCCCATCTCTAAAAAAACAAACAAACAAAAAAAAAACACAAAAAATAATTAGCCCTGGCGCCTAGAGGTTTCTGCCCCCGGGGGCAGATTGCCTAATATCAATAGGCCGATCTGCCCCCGGGAGGGCAGAAATGGCCTAAAATAAATTTGCCCTCCCACCCCCCGGTGAGCGACCCTTGCCTACAAGGTCACTCCGCTTGCGTGACGGCGCAAAAAAAAAGATCCCTGGTGCCTAGTGGTTTCTGCCCCCCTTGGGGGCAGATTGACCTAACATCGACCGATCTGCCCCCAAAGCGGGCAGAAATGGCCTAAATACAATTTGCCCCTCCAGGGGAGTGACCCATTACGTCTGCGGCACAGAGGTTAAATGATTCCAACATTTCAAAAGATAAACAAATGCACGTCTTTACAACAGTGGCTTGTATATTTTCTGGAACATCTAGCTAACTGAGCCAACTTTGCACATGTGCCAACTGGTGTACAGCACCAACAGTCAGTCTTGAGCTGGCTAATGTGGTGCATGCCATATTTATTGGTGGATAGTTTCAGGGATCCCCAATACATGTATTCATAGCTTAGCAAAGCTCAGAACCAAGGGTCGTTTTTTAGATGTACACCCATTCAGGCATTTATGTGGAATCAGACCATGCTACACAGTAGATCACATGCAATAGTTTGAGACTGTAAAGTCTGCACTTGACAGGCTGATCATAGACACATGCTTTGGGGCAGACAGCTCCATCCAGACTATGTCCCATCTCCACTTGTACAATGAGGTGTGAAGATGAGTAGGTAACAATGACAGGAAACCATTGGCACAAATTTCCTAGGTAAATTTTAACTTCTGTCCAATCTTTCACACGTACAGCTTTTATGGCCCTTAAGAATCATATGGCCTAGTTATGAAATCTTGCTTACAGTTAGGCTTTGTCACTACAGAAGGGTATACCACACACAACTGTGACATATGTCAATGTGTGAGTTGCGTCTGGACATCTCAGTGATATTATACATACATTTGGGATCAAAATCACCTGGAATTTCTCAATAAGATCAGAAGAGAACAAAGCCAGCATTTGCTTATTGTACTCATGCACCTTGCGTTGATTTGGACAGCAACTACATAATGTTCTCACTTCTATTTCAGTGGCCTCGTCTGGCCAGGAAGATCAGGGAGAGGACTGGGGACTGAGAAGAGCTTCCCGAGGACACCTGTATGCACGGCCTCTTTCATCTACGGAAGAACAGGAGGGGGGGACAAGAAACATGCACAGGCAGGGGGGGGTACACCCATCTGGATGGACTCAGACGACAACTACTGGGCGGAGGTTGGGGGGGCCTTGACCTGGACACCTCTGGTCAAGGGAGGGTGGCAGCAGACTGTCACCTTTCCCCCAGAAAGTGGAGAATAGAACCTGCTGGAGGTGTCCGCAGAGGGGGAAGTTTCGACACTTGTGCCCGCTTCTGACCCCTCCCTACCACATGGTGCACAAGAACATTGGGGCACCAGCTGCCACCCCTGCCATCACTTCCCCATTAAGTGCCTGCCTCAGTCCCACAAGGAGCTCACATGTCCCCGACACCCAACATCCCTCATGTTCCACATAAACCCCGCCCTGTGTTGTCACCTCTGTGGCTGCATCCCATGAAGGGATGGTGGCATCTGAGAGGGAGCAGGGTCTCTCCTCTCGTCTCCTACAGCAGATCATTGAGGAACTGCATAGATCCTGAGAAAAGGATGCTCGTGCCTTTGCCACCATCAATGCCACCCTCTCATCCTTGGGTCACAGGGTCCCTTCCAAATCACCCTCCATGTGTCTCCCTGTACCTCCTCCCACTCTGTTTATCCCTACTCCTCGCACCCCCGTATGCCTCAGTCCTGTGGGTTGTCAGGTCCTCCAATGGCCAGGCAGGGAGAGACCACCAATGCTGAGGATCTGGTAGTCATTGAGAAGGAGGATGACTAGAATGACATTTGACTGGACATCATACTTTGACTGAACTTTTCCTTTGCTCCTTGTGCTTAGAATGATTTCCTTGACATGTTATTTTTTTTGTTGTCCTACCCCCTCCAAGTCCCCTGCTCCATGAAGAGTATTACTTAATTTTGTTTCTCCCTTCCCAATGGACGGCTTTTTTTTTTTTTTTAATATTACCATAAAATGTATATTAAAAAAAAGAAAACCAAAAAAGTGTGTTGTGTAGTTCATTCTCTGTGCTGTAAGTAAAGCATGAAAGTATACATCTGGAGTTGTTTAGCTATGCCTTCCACATGCCAACTGCACACAGATGGTTCTAGTGATGAACATGTCTTACCCATGTTGTTGGCACATAAATGGCCCACAGCCACATTAAGGATTTGAACATCATCAACTAATGCCCAACTCAATTTAATATTGAAATATGTCTTTGATTTACACAGTGCTCTGCAAGCATGTTACAGTGCTCATGGGGGATCTCACTGGCATCTTCTCAGTTTTGGTAGTGGTGATCATTGCAGTGTGGTTCTTTTTCCTGGGGCTCCTTAGTTGCAGGTGGGTGTGGTTTCTGTACAGTGTGGGGGTCTGTCTGGACAGGGAGTGTCTGAGCCTGTACAGTGTGGTGGTCTGTCTGGACAGGGGGTGTCTGAGCCTGTACAGTGTTGTGGTCTGTCTGGAGGGGGGTGTCGGAGCATGTGCAGTATGGGGGGGAGTCTGTCCACACAAGGGGTGTCTGAGCCTGTACAGTGTTGTGGTCTGTCTGGAGGGGGGTGTCAGAGCATGTGCAGTATGGGGGGGAGTCTGTCTACACAGGGGGTGTCTGAGCCTGTACAGTGTGGGGGTCTACCTGGACACAGGTGTCTGAGCCTGTACAGTGTGGAGGTCTGCCTAGACAGGGGGTATCTGAGACTGTACAGGGAGAGGACATGACTGTATAGTAGAGGGTGTGTGCAAGGGAGTGTTCCCATTGTGGATTGTGGGGGGGGGGAGGCTTGCAGGTTACCTAACCAGGTGTTGGGGATGACATGGTGCAGGTAGATGTGTTGGCTCCCCTCCATGCATTGACTGTGAAGGATTGTGGTATAATTTTGAGTATCCCCTCCATCATCTTCGTAGCCAATGCATGGTGTCTTACACTCTCTTCCTTCTGTAGAGCCATGATGTCATCCAGCCTCTTCTCCATGTCTTTCCAGGCTCTATCCATCCTCTCCAATACCTGGGTCATTCTGTGCACCAACTGAGGGAGTCGGCACAAGTCCAGCAGTGAGGCGGGCATGTCAGACAGTGTAGCCCCTATCTCACAAATATCCTGCCTGACATCTGACTGTTGCTGGAACAAATCTTCCTTCCACTCTCAAACATGGAGATCTGTCAGACCTCTCCACCTGGGATGGCCTCAGATGTGACCAACAGGTCTACCAGCAAGAGGGTGAAGTTGGAGGTTGTGAGGAGTAGATTTGTGCCTAGGAGCTGCTTGCTCCTCACCAGGGCTGGCATGCCCCTCAGATGTTAGAAAGAAGGCCTAGGACACACTTTTGGAGTGTGTAGGGAACCGAACCTGCCTGACCTGGATGTGAGGGCTGTGAAGAGGTAAGCTTTGGGTTGTGGTGTGTGGGGAATGGGCAGTCCTTTGGGGTGTAGGATGAGGCACCACGCCAACCACAGCAGCTGTAGGTTTTATTGTTGAGATGCATGGACCAATAAGAGCAGTCAGGAGATTGGCCTCCACATCACTTAAAATAAGCCCCTGATCTTTTGTCTCCTCTACTTCTTCTTCCTGTGCTGTTCTGGCAAATGACAAGGCAGCTTGGAAAAGGTTTTGGGTTCCTCCTTTGGATTGTCCTTCACTCGTCACTAGTAGATGGTCTTTCCTAGAGATTTAAGTCTTCGTCCACACCACCTGTGAGACAGAGGTACAACATGATGAGGTGCAACACAGGGATTGAGTCAAATTATCGTCACATCAACAGAAGTTACACATGTGACCTGGTTTGTGTACCACTCCACACTTTAGCTCATACTGTGGCAATGAAGTGTTCAATGCAGATGTGAAATGCAAACTCACCAATTCCAACCACAGGTCTGTATGGTATTGAAATCCCCTAGATGGCAGCTGCTGGACCCGGCTCCTTGAGTGTGGAGCAGATGAACTGGTCTGTGATCCAGCAGCTTTGAAATGAAGTGTCACCATGGTTAATATTCTGCATGTATCATATGCGAGTATGCACACCTAACATACACATCACTGATCTTGTTGGGTACATTTCACACACCAACAACAGGAGTAATGCTAAAATGGCATCTGCTTATCACCTTCGACAAGGACTTGGTTCTTGTTCATGGTTATGGTATCAATTGACTACAAGACTATATGGCACACTTACCTGATGGACAGATGGCAGTGGGTTTCACTGCTACAGCCAGGATGTCTCCTAAACCCCTGGATGGTATCATCCATATCACTGAAGTAGTCCTGGTAGCAGCTGTGATGTAAAATACATATCTATTACTGAGTGGAAAGGATGATGATTCTACATGTATATGTCAGGGGTATGTCCCAGTGAGCTAAACGTTACAGGCATTCCTCATATCAACCAGGTTTCACAATTACAGGCAAACATGTATTTGGAGATTGCTGAGAGCTATAGGATGGAAACAACTATGGTGTCCTGCACTGGCAACATTCGGACAATCCTACATCTTATTTGGCATTATGCATCCTCCGTCTGATGTGGCATCTGCTAATTTGTAAAGGAGTCTTCAGGAACATGCATAGCTGGTCAATCATTGCACATCAGATTTTGTCACTACATTGGCAAGTGCATGCTTGATATACACAACTATCAACCAAGGTATGGAGAACATTTTTTCAACCACCCTCCACCAGTCAATATTGCTAATTTTGGACTGTGAGGTCAACCATTTCTGCTGTGCACTTTTGCTTTAGCCTGTGTTTCCAATCTAAGTGTACAACATCTTGGTCTATTTTACCAGACACTGAATGCAGCCATGTGCAGCACACATTCTGTAGTCCTTTATTCAGAGGTTCACTTATTTGCGATCATAGTGGCAAAAAGAAATAAACATTGTTCTGGGATCTCACATTTTGGTCAAGTGGAAAAGCTGGGCTGATCCCTACCTTTAATTTTTTCATGTTCTGCAGTTCAACCACTAGATGTCTGGGCTTCCCCTCCTCTACACCCAACTTGACAGCCACTACCATAGTATCAAAATGCAAACCTGCTGGTATCAGTACATCCCTCCACCAACATCATTATTTTAGCTTCCTGGCATTTTGGAAGCAATTATCCATGCCGTGAACTTTGGGACAGGTTGTGACACCATCTCTCCATGATGGAGTTGGGGACAAATTTATGAGCCCCTCAAGGCAGAGGAGGATCACTCTTTGTGTAACTCCAGCTGCAGACACCAGTAAACCATGTTTATGAGGTCACAGCACACCACTTTGCATGGTTTGAAATTGCCTCCTGGACTGAGTCAAGGCTGAACAAATCACTGAGTTGCCTTACTGTCCACTTGAGTGACATTCCCAGAACAACAGGGACACTTGTGATAGTTCCCAAGAGTGACAGAACCATGTAAACCTCAGAGGGCACAAGCACTTACAGCAGACATGTAACATAGACTTGCTGCACTGACCAACGCATAATGAACCTTCATGAGAGACAATATCAACCCTTAGGACATCCACAAATGTATGTGTACAGCGCCTACCTATCATTGACCAACATGTCAGGATGGTGTGTGGTATACTGTTATTAGCCATATCTGAGTACATGGGGATGAATGCCAACAGTGACATTAGATGCACACCACATACAGCTGACATTTACACCACAGTTTAGGAACATAAGCATTTGGTAAAGTCATTTTCATGTATCCTTACTGTTGTCTCGGACATCCGTCCAACGTTTGGTGCCTGACAAGATGTCTCACCCATACATATTGTAGAGGTTACTGCAGGCTGTCCCTTTCTGGACAACGTCACAGGGCCTACAATGATGTGTGTGTGTTCAGTCAACATACTAGTTGACACATGTGTACATAACATTACCTTGTTCATTTCACAGGTTTACCACAGTTTAGGAATTACATGTACTATAAGTATGAATTGACTGGTAACAAAGTTGGAGATAATGGCCTACCCTGGCCATGTTTATGTATCAGTTTGTGCAGATGGTATGGGTTGTTGTGCTCCGTGACGTTGCCTCCCTGATGGTGTTAAGACCTGTGCTCTACTGTGTGACTGTTCTCTGGCTGTATGTTGCAACCAAAGGGAAAGGTCATCAGACATGACCAAGATGCAACCTGTTCAAGTGCTACCTGTCACATAACCACACCTTTGCATCTACATGCCAACAGCAATGGTAAATGAATGAGGGACATTATCCATTGCCATGCCCCAGTGTTAAGTGGATGAGGCAGCAGTGATGGGTCACTGTTTGGGACTACTGGTTTGTAATTTGGAATTGCCATCACAAAGGATTCTGGTACTTTTAGTGTAATGGATAAGATGAGACATGAGGGTCTAAGTCACCATGCAGATTTCTCTTACTTGAGACAACATTCATGGTCACATTTTTTGAGTATCACCAACAGTCATTGGGTGTCATTGTTAGTATCATTGCATATTACCTGGCACCACATTGCGGTCATCAGTCACAGGCAGCCCATGGAGCAGGTGGGGGTCTATGGTGGTGAGGACATCCCTCTCAAGTGGGGGTGGTTTTGATGTGGGTTCCAGTTTGTACACCTAGGAGAGCTCTGGCCACCTCTATCCTGGTGTACTTCTCTTTCACCCTCCTCTTCTCATCCTGCCACTTCTTCTTGATGTCATTCACAGTCTAGATGTCCTTCTCCAATGCAGTGACTGCTGTGGCCAGCTGCTGTCATAGGTTTGCCTTCTGTGAGGAACTGCTGCTGTAGGGTGGGAGACCATGCAGTCTCTTGTAGTTCCTCACAATAAATTTCAGGACCATGGTGGTCTCCTTCTCTGTATAGTGTCTTCTCCTCCTAGTGGGCCGCATGGCTTCAGGATATGCAGCGCGGACGGGCACAGTGTGGTTGTGGACAAACCAGAGCCCTCCTCGTTTGCTGCTTTTATCTGGTTTTTGGATCTGGCTTGCAGGTGGGATTGATAATGTGCAGGTGCATATAATTACACTGATTCCGCCCCGAGTGCAGATGTAAAGATACTATTCGTAATTTAACTTTGTGAATACCTGAAATTCGTAAATGTACACTTTTGGTCTAAGCTTAGAACAAAAGTGTAAGTTTACCTTTGTGAATTGGGCCCTAGGTTGGAAAACTGGGCTTACCTGTTTCTGCCTTTGGGAAAGCTATCTACATGGCCTTTTATTTCCCAGTACAGTCAACCTTGGTCGCCATTCAATCCTGATGCACACAGCTGTAGAATGTCTGAGGCAGGGATTGCTATGCACCATGAAATTACATTTTTATTCCCTAGTCCTACAACTTATGGGTCTTTCAATTAGGGTGGCATTCTCACAAGAGGCACTCTGGTGGCCTGGGATCACCACGATCGGTGACCTGTTCTTGGATAGCGCTCCTATAAAATTTGCAGTATGGTCTACAGGGTGGAGCCTTCTTGACCTATAGTGCTATCAGACAAACACTGATCATGCACTGTGACATTAGAAATCTGAAACCTGCCTTGAATCCATTACTACACATGATATACACCATGGTCATGGCAGGAACGTGGTAACATGGCTATACAGGGCATTTGGAAAGGATCACTTAATGGCCTTGGTGTATCTCAGAAATAAATTTGAGGATTCTTTAGGACAGGTATGTAATGACTCAGATTGGCTCAAAGACCTAGAATAACCATGTAAGGTTTCTAGAAGTGCCCAGTTTGGATGCATTCAATTCCCTATCCTGCACAGTGCATATTTACCCACCTAATGTTTGTACATTATTTGCCCAGCTGCAACACTCACATTTCCCCAGTGTCGGTCTCTGTTGGCCCATGTGCTATACATGTTCTGGACATGTGGGGAACTGCAAACTTTCTGGAAATAGTACTCTCCGACATCACACAAAGCACAGATCACCCGTAGATCTCCACTGCACAACACTGCCTCCTGGACCTATACTCTTTTCCTGAGAATAAAAGACTTACAACAAAATTTGTTGAGATAACTTTGCTTTCAGCTAAATGGGCAGTGTTGAAGAAATGGAAATCAAACACATCTCCTCTGGTTGCAAGATAGAGAACTGAGGTTCTTAGGTGGGCACATATAGAGAATGCGTCTCTCCACAGGGAAGGAAAACTGGGACTGCAGAGGCATTCCCTCGTGATTTATTGGAATGCAATCCTCCACGGCTTTATAGAACATGCCAAAAAGGATGCTCAACCACCAATGACACCTGGATTAGATTGCTGATGTGTTCTTGACATTCAGGGACTCTGAGGGGGAGCATCTTCCTTCTTTAAACCCAGCCCTCTGTGCTGTAGTTTAACTATATGTACCCCACCAGACCTCATCCTGCAGCTGTCTGGTGATGTTGAGCCCTCTGCGGACACCTCCTGCTCCCTTACCCCGCTGAGAATTTTTGACTTCCATTTCAGAGACTAATGAAGGAAAGCACTCAGAAGAAATTTCAAGATATTGTGCATTGTTTTTGAGTAGTATCTTTATGTTCACTCACCTGTTTTACTCTTGTTTGTGTATGTGTTGTGTGTGTGTGTGTGTGTTCAGGAGTGGTTGTAGCAATGATTGTTGGTTGTAATTTCTGTTAGAATGTGTTTAGGACATACAGAATCTGGACAGTTAGGTGGTGCAGTTGCTTCAGGGACCTGAGTCTTGTCCATTGCAGTGTTTTACTTCAATAAAAAAGTTAAACTTTCTTGAGAAAAATAGTGTCTTTACTTCACTACAATGCTTCAATGAGACACGCAGTTTCCATATTCAACAATAGCCAATGAGGGAAATTGTTGACCTAAGGAAATGATGTGGCTGGCCAGCAATAGCAGGCATATGTACAGAAATGTGTGTGTCATGATAAATACTCCATTTTCTGGATAGTATATACTGTGCTTCCAGAGCAGCAACCCTTACCCCTTCACTTCACAAACATGGAAGTTCCCTAAACAATGTTCCTTTATTTAATATATTGACACCACCAAACAATTCTAAATAACTTAGTTCTTCCTCTTTTGCTTCATGCCTATTCCTGTCCTCTTTAGGTTACACTGGAAAACTCCATCGTGGAAGACACTGATGAGCTTGCCAAGTCAATCAGACAAAAGGTGTGTCGCTGCTGGGACAGAATTCAGGTTACGCCAGCACAGAGCTTTTCAGCAGCTGCAAATTAAATTCAGTGAGATCTTGCAGAAAAGTTATCCAGCCTCATGAAGCCCTTTTCAGCTTCCGACTGCAGCCTTGCCCCACTGAGAGAATCTGAGCTCAAAAAAGTGAGTATGGGTCTGATTGTAAGTTTGGTGGAGGGGGTTAGTCTATCACAAATGTGACGGATATCCCATCCTCTGTATTACATTCCCATTATAGCCTATAAAGATCTTAATACAGTGGACAGGATATCCATCACCCCCTCTGCCAATCTCTAAATCAGGCCCTATGTCCAAAGTTAGCAATCTACCGAGGGTGAAGGTTCTAAATACCCAGCTGGCGAGCGAACTTCTCTTGGTTTGAAACTCAGATTTCTCTCGCTAAAAAGGTTTCCTAGAGAAAGTTAATGGCTTCAAGAGGACCCCGTCCTGCAGCTGTCTGTGTGGAGCCCTGTCTGCCACCTCCTTCTGCCTTGCCCCGCTGAGGATTTTTGACTTCCTACTCCTGAGACTTAGGGCCTTATTACGACCTTGACGGAGCAGTTTCCTCCATCACAATTGTGACGGATAGCCCGTTTGCCATATTACGATCTCCATTGAATATAATGGGATCATAATATGGGGGACAGGATATCAGCCACATTTGTGATGGAGGAAATTCCTCCGTCAAGGTCGTAATAAGGCCCTAAGTCAGAAGGTAAAACTTTCCACTGGGTTGAATCTAGTTCCTCTATCCGGCCCAAGTCCCATGTCAGTTAGCTTTAACCGGTTCGGTGCCTTGGACGAGATGATCTCGTCCAAGGCTACAGTTCCCCTGTGCCTTGGACGAGATCATCTCGTCCATGGCACAGGGGAACTTGGGGGCGCACTAGGGCGCCCCCCGTGCACCCCCCTCCCCCCCAAGTCGGGGATGGAAGGGGAAGACCTTCCCCTTCTACCCCCGACCCCCACCCCACCCCCCCTGTGACGTCAGCACGCAAGCGTGCGCTTATTTGTCACAGGGGCCTCCCTCGTTGCGCTGGAAGCTCTGCTTCCAGCGCGATTGAAAGAGAAATGCAAAAGCATTTCTCTTTCAATCACTGGGGAGGCCCGGAGGGGCTTCAAAGGGAAGGAAAAGTATTTCCTTCCCTTTGAAGTCTCTCCGAGGGTTTCAAAAGCCGGATTGCTTGCAATCCGGCTTTTGAAACCCCACTAGATACCAGGGATTTTTTTTTTTTTGTTTACAAAAATTCACATAAGGGAGCGACCCCTTGGGCAAGGGTCGCTCCCATGGGGGGCATTTTTTCTGGAAGGCCTTTTCTGCCCCCCCTGGGGGCAGATCGGCCTATTATTAGGCACCACCTCTAGGCACCAGGGACCCTTTTTTTTTTTTTTTTTATGTTTCATTTTATTTTTTGGGGTGGGGAGCGACCCCTTAGGCAAGGGTCGCTCCCCTTGGGGGAAAATTATATTTTGGCCATTTCTGCCCCCCTTGGGGGCAGATTGGCCTATTTTGATGAGGCCAATCTGCCCCCAAGGGGGGTAGAAACCACTAGACACCAGGGAGTTTTTTCTTTGCGTGAATTTCACGCAAAGGGAGCGACCCCTTAGGCAAGGGTCGCTCCCTGGGGGGGGAGGGCAATTTATTTTAGGCCATTTCTGCCCCCCACTGGGGTCAGATCGGCCTACTATTAGGGGGGGCAGAAAAAGCCTCTATGCGCCACAGCAATTATTATTATTTTTGTTTCTTTTTTTAGAGATGGGGAGCGACCCATCAGGCAAGGGTCGCTCCCCTGGGGGGGCAAATTGTATTTAGACCATTTCTGCCCCCCTGGGGGCAGATTGGCCGATTTTAGGTCAGAAACCACTAGGCACCGGGAATTTGTTTTTTGGCACCAATGTCACGCAGGGGGAGCGACCCTGTAGGCAAGGGTCGCTCCCGGGGGGGGGGGGGCAAATTTATTTTAGGCCATTTCTGCCCCCCCTGGGGGCAGATCGGCCTATTATTAGGCCGAACTGCCCCCAGGGCGGAGCAGAACCCTCAGGGCACCAGGGCAAATCTTTTTGTTGAGGTTTTTTTTTTGTTTGTTTGTTTTTTTAGAGATGGTGTCGCGCCGCGCGGTGCGGCGCGAGCCGAGAGCTCGACTCAAGCCGGGCGTTCGGCTCCGGCCGCGCACCGCGTTGCTAGGACGCGACGCGCCCCCAGCCTCTCCTGCGCATTTCGAGGCCCCAGACTTGCATGGGGCCTCGTTCTACCTTCTGCTTTCCGCTATACTAGGGGTCTATGACCCCTCTGACCTGTTTTTTCGTTTCTTTCCCTTTTTTCTTCTTTTTCTTCTTTTCTGCAGTCTTTTGTTGTGCCTTTCTTTATGTCTTTTCCCGCTTCCCAGATTCCTGTTCTTTCCCAGCATTCCTTGTTCCCTATTCCCTATGGTTCCTGTTCTATTCTGTTCTATGTGTTGTTTCCCTGTCTAAGATGGTGTCCTTTTACTTCCTGTGGGTCACTTCCTGTTTTTTAGTATATAAGGGCTGTGTTTTCTTCTTTCTTTGCGCTGCAACACTTTCTGCTCAGTTAGTGTCTTCGCTCCTGATTTCCTCACCTTTTGGTTCTGGATTTCAGCATTCTGTGTTTCCTGACTTTTGCTCCTTTTGGATTCCTGTTTGTTTGTTCTTGTTTTTTCCAGGAATCTTCCTGTTTGGAGGTTTTTCCCCTTTTTCTAAGGGTTTTTTTCCCTCTGGCGCTATTTTCTGAAGGGCACGGTCTGTTCTTGGCGTCTCCATTGCCTACAGCACCGTGGCTACCAGAAAGAGTCGCCCCTTTTTGGGCCAAAGTCGAACATTGAAGATCCACGCCACCAGATCTGCAAATTCCAGGCGCAAGCAGCACATGAGTCGTGACAGATGGGGAGCGACCCATCAGGCAAGGGTCGCTCCCCTGGGGGGCAAATTGTATTTAGGCCATTTCTGCCCCCCTTGGGGGCAGATTGGCCGATTTTAGGTCAATCTGCCCCCAAGGAGGCAGAAACCACTAGGCACCTGGGATTTGTTTTTTGGCGCCAATGTCACGCAGGGGGAGCGACCCCGTAGGCAAGGGTCGCTCCGGGGGGGGGGGGGTGGGGGTTAGGGGGGCAAATTTATTTTAGGCGATGGGCAGATCGGCCTATTATTAGGCCGAACTGCCCCCAAGGGGGGGGGGGCAGAACCCTCAGGGCACCAGGGCAAATTTTTTTGTTGTGTTTTTTTTTTTGTTTGTTTGTTTTTTTAGAGATGGGGAGCGACCCATCAGGCAAGGGTCGCTCCCCTGGGGGGCAAATTGTATTTAGGCCATTTCTGCCCCCGTTGGGGGCAGATTGGCCAATTTTAGGTCAATCTGCCCCCAAGGGGGCAGAAACCACTAGGCACCTGGGATTTGTTTTTTGGCGCCAATGTCACGCAGGGGGAGCGACCCCGTAGGCAAGGGTCGTTCCTGGGCAGGGGGGGCTTGGGGGTGGTCAAATTTATTTTAGGGCATTTCTGCCCCCCCTCCCGGGGCGGGCTGAGCTAGAGGCCAAACTCCACAGGTAGGCACTTTGCAAAAAACACCTCAGTTTTCTGTGAAAAAATTTGTTGTGTCCACGTTGCGCTTTGGGGCGTTTCCTGTCGCGGCCGCTAGGCCTACCCACACAAGTGAGGTATCATTTTTATCGAGAGACTTGGGGAACGCTGGGTGGAAGGAAATTTGTGGCTCCTCTCAGATTCCAGAACTTTCTGCCACAGAAATGTGAGGAACATGTGTTTTTTTAGCCAAATTTTGAGGTTTGCAAAGGATTCTGGGTAACAGAACCTGGTCCGAGCCCCGCAAGTCACCCCTCCTTGAATTCCCCCTAGGTCTCTAGTTTTCAGAAATGCACAGGTTTGGTAGGTTTCCCTAGGTGCCGGCTGAGCTAGAGGCCAAAATCTACAGGTAGGCACTTCGCAAAAAACACCTCTGTTTTCTTCCAAAAATGTGGATGTGTCCACGTTGCGCTTTGGGGCATTTCCTGTCGCGGGCGCTAGGCCTACCCACACAAGTGAGGTATCATTTTTATCGGGAGACTTGGGGGAACGCTGGGTGGAAGGAAATTTGTGGCTCCTCTCAGATTCCCGAACTTTCTGCCACAGAAATGTGAGGAACATGTGTTTTTTTTAGCCAAATTTTGAGGTTTGCAAAGGATTCTGGGTAACAGAACCTGGTCCGAGCCCCGCAAATCACCCCTCCTTGGATTCCCCTAGGTCTCTAGTTTTCAGAAATGCACAGGTTTGGTAGGTTTCCCTAGGTGCCGGCTGAGCTGGAGGCCAAAATCTACAGGTAGGCACTTCGCAAAAAACACCTCTGTTTTCTTCCAAAAATGTGGATGTGTCCACGTTGCGCTTTGGGGCGTTTCCTGTCGCGGGCGCTAGGCCTACCCACACAAGTGAGGTATCATTTTTATCGGGAGACTTGGGGGAACGCTGGGTGGAAGGAAATTTGTGGCTCCTCTCAGATTCCAGAACTTTCTGCCACAGAAATGTGATGAACATGTGTTTTTTTAGCCAAATTTTGAGGTTTGCAAAGGATTCTGGGTAACAGAACCTGGTCCGAGCCCCGCAAGTCACCCCTCCTTGAATTCCCCTAGGTCTCTAGTTTTCAGAAATGCACAGGTTTGGTAGGTTTCCCTAGGTGCCGGCTGAGCTAGAGGCCAAAATCTACAGGTAGGCAGTTCGCAAAAAACACCTCTGTTTTCTTCCAAAAATGTGGATGTGTCCACGTTGCGCTTTGGGGCGTTTCCTGTCGCGGGCGCTAGGCCTACCCACACAAGTGAGGTATCATTTTTATCGGGAGACTTGGGGGAACGCTGGGTGGAAGGAAATTTGTGGCTCCTCTCAGATTCCCGAACTTTCTGCCACAGAAATGTGAGGAACATGTGTTTTTTTTAGCCAAATTTTGAGGTTTGCAAAGGATTCTGGGTAACAGAACCTGGTCCGAGCCCCGCAAATCACCCCTCCTTGGATTCCCCTTGGCCTCTAGTTTTCAGAAATGCACAGGTTTGGTAGGTTTCCCTAGGTGCCGGCTGAGCTAGAGGCCAAAATCTACAGGTAGGCACTTCGCAAAAAACACCTCTGTTTTCTTCCAAAAATTTGGATGTGTCCACGTTGCGCTTTGGGGCATTTCCTGTCGCGGGCGCTAGGCCTACCCACACAAGTGAGGTATCATTTTTATCGGGAGACTTGGGGGAACGCTGGGTGGAAGGAAATTTGTGGCTCCTCTCAGATTCCAGAACTTTCTGCCACAGAAATGTGAGGAACATGTGTTTTTTTAGCCAAATTTTGAGGTTTGCAAAGGATTCTGGGTAACAGAACCTGGTCCGAGCCCTGCAAGTCACCCCTCCTTGGATTCCCCTAGGTCTCTAGTTTTCAGAAATGCACAGGTTTGGTAGGTTTCCCTAGGTGCCGGCTGAGCTAGAGGCCAAAATCTACAGGTAAGCACTTCGTAAAAAAACACCTCTGTTTTCTTCCAAAAATTTGGATGTGTCCACGTTGCGCTTTGGGGCGTTTCCTGTCGCGGGCGCTAGGCCTACCCACACAAGTGAGGTATCATTTTTATCGGGAGACTTGGGGGAACGCTGGGTGGAAGGAAATTTGTGGCTCCTCTCAGATTCCCGAACTTTCTGCCACAGAAATGTGAGGAACATGTGTTTTTTTAGCCAAATTTTGAGGTTTGCAAAGGATTCTGGGTAGCAGAACCTGGTCCGAGCCCCGCAAATCACCCCTCCTTGGATTCCCCTAGGTCTCTAGTTTTCAGAAATGTACAGGTTTGGTAGGTTTCCCTAGGTGCCGGCTGAGCTAGAGGCCAAAATCTACAGGTAGGCAGTTCGCAAAAAACACCTCTGTTTTCTTCCAAAAATGTGGATGTGTCCACGTTGCGCTTTGGAGCGTTTCCTGTCGCGGGCGCTAGGCCTACCCACACAAGTGAGGTATCATTTTTATCGGGAGACTTGGGGGAACGCTGGGTGGAAGGAAATTTGTGGCTCCTCTCAGATTCCAGAACTTTCTGACACAGAAATGTGAGGAACATGTGTTTTTTTAGCCAAATTTTGAGGTTTGCAAAGGATTCTGGGTAACAGAACCTGGTCCGAGCCCTGCAAGTCACCCCTCCTTGGATTCCCCTAGGTCTCTAGTTTTCAGAAATACACAGGTTTGGTAGGTTTCCCTAGGTGCCGGCTGAGCTAGAGGCCAAAATCTACAGGTAAGCACTTCGCAAAAAACACCTCTGTTTTCTTCCAAAAATGTGGATGTGTCCACGTTGCGCTTTGGGGCGTTTCCTGTCGCGGGCGCTAGGCCTACCCACACAAGTGAGGTATCATTTTTATCGGGAGACTTGGGGGAACGCTGGGTGGAAGGAAATTTGTGGCTCCTCTCAGATTCCCGAACTTTCTGCCACAGAAATGTGAGGAACATGTGTTTTTTTAGCCAAATTTTGAGGTTTGCAAAGGATTCTGGGTAGCAGAACCTGGTCCGAGCCCCGCAAATCACCCCTCCTTGGATTCCCCTAGGTCTCTAGTTTTCAGAAATGCACAGGTTTGGTAGGTTTCCCTAGGTGCCGGCTGAGCTAGAGGCCAAAATCTACAGGTAGGCAGTTCGCAAAAAACACCTCTGTTTTCTTCCAAAAATGTGGATGTGTCCACGTTGCGCTTTGGGGCGTTTCCTGTCGCGGGCGCTAGGCCTACCCACACAAGTGAGGTATCATTTTTATCGGGAGACTTGGGGGAACGCTGGGTGGAAGGAAATTTGTGGCTCCTCTCAGATTCCAGAACTTTCTGACACAGAAATGTGAGGAACATGTGTTTTTTTAGCCAAATTTTGAGGTTTGCAAAGGATTCTGGGTAACAGAACCTGGTCCGAGCCCTGCAAGTCACCCCTCCTTGGATTCCCCTAGGTCTCTAGTTTTCAGAAATGCACAGGTTTGGTAGGTTTCCCTAGGTGCCGGCTGAGCTAGAGGCCAAAATCTACAGGTAAGCACTTCGCAAAAAACACCTCTGTTTTCTTCCAAAAATTTGGATGTGTCCACGTTGCGCTTTGGGGCGTTTCCTGTCGCGGGCGCTAGGCCTACCCACACAAGTGAGGTATCATTTTTATCGGGAGACTTGGGGGAACGCTGCGTGGAAGGAAATTTGTGGCTCCTCTCAGATTCCCGAACTTTCTGCCACAGAAATATGAGGAACATGTGTTTTTTTAGCCAAATTTTGAGGTTTGCAAAGGATTCTGGGTAGCAGAACCTGGTCCGAGCCCCGCAAATCACCCCTCCTTGGATTCCCCTAGGTCTCTAGTTTTCAGAAATGCACAGGTTTGGTAGGTTTCCCTAGGTGCCGGCTGAGCTAGAGGCCAAAATCTACAGGTAGGAAGTTCGCAAAAAACACCTCTGTTTTCTTCCAAAAATGTGGATGTGTCCACGTTGCGCTTTGGGGCGTTTCCTGTCGCGGGCGCTAGGCCTACCCACACAAGTGAGGTATCATTTTTATCGGGAGACTTGGGGGAACGCTGGGTGGAAGGAAATTTGTGGCTCCTCTCAGATTCCAGAACTTTCTGACACAGAAATGTGAGGAACATGTGTTTTTTTAGCCAAATTTTGAGGTTTGCAAAGGATTCTGGGTAACAGAACCTGGTCCGAGGCCCGCAAGTCACCCCTCCTTGAATTCCCCCTAGGTCTCTAGTTTTCAGAAATGCACAGGTTTGGTAGGTTTCCCTAGGTGCCGGCTGAGCTAGAGGCCAAAATCTACAGGTAGGCACTTCGCAAAAAACACCTCTGTTTTCTTCCAAAAATGTGGATGTGTCCACGTTGCGCTTTGGGGCATTTCCTGTCGCGGGCGCTAGGCCTACCCACACAAGTGAGGTATCATTTTTATCGGGAGACTTGGGGGAACGCTGGGTGGAAGGAAATTTGTGGCTCCTCTCAGATTCCCGAACTTTCTGCCACAGAAATGTGAGGAACATGTGTTTTTTTTAGCCAAATTTTGAGGTTTGCAAAGGATTCTGGGTAACAGAACCTGGTCCGAGCCCCGCAAATCACCCCTCCTTGGATTCCCCTAGGTCTCTAGTTTTCAGAAATGCACAGGTTTGGTAGGTTTCCCTAGGTGCCGGCTGAGCTGGAGGCCAAAATCTACAGGTAAGCACTTCGCAAAAAACACCTCTGTTTTCTTCCAAAAATGTGGATGTGTCCACGTTGCGCTTTGGGGCGTTTCCTGTCGCGGGCGCTAGGCCTACCCACACAAGTGAGGTATCATTTTTATCGGGAGACTTGGGGGAACGCTGGGTGGAAGGAAATTTGTGGCTCCTCTCAGATTCCAGAACTTTCTGCCACAGAAATGTGATGAACATGTGTTTTTTTAGCCAAATTTTGAGGTTTGCAAAGGATTCTGGGTAACAGAACCTGGTCCGAGCCCCGCAAGTCACCCCTCCTTGAATTCCCCTAGGTCTCTAGTTTTCAGAAATGCACAGGTTTGGTAGGTTTCCCTAGGTGCCGGCTGAGCTAGAGGCCAAAATCTACAGGTAGGCAGTTCGCAGAAAACACCTCTGTTTTCTTCCAAAAATGTGGATGTGTCCACGTTGCGCTTTGGGGCGTTTCCTGTCGCGGGCGCTAGGCCTACCCACACAAGTGAGGTATCATTTTTATCGGGAGACTTGGGGGAACGCTGGGTGGAAGGAAATTTGTGGCTCCTCTCAGATTCCCGAACTTTCTGCCACAGAAATGTGAGGAACATGTGTTTTTTTTAGCCAAATTTTGAGGTTTGCAAAGGATTCTGGGTAACAGAACCTGGTCCGAGCCCCGCAAATCACCCCTCCTTGGATTCCCCTTGGCCTCTAGTTTTCAGAAATGCACAGGTTTGGTAGGTTTCCCTGGGTGCCGGCTGAGCTAGAGGCCAAAATCTACAGGTAGGCACTTCGCAAAAAACACCTCTGTTTTCTTCCAAAAATTTGGATGTGTCCACGTTGCGCTTTGGGGCATTTCCTGTCGCGGGCGCTAGGCCTACCCACACAAGTGAGGTATCATTTTTATCGGGAGACTTGGGGGAACGCTGGGTGGAAGGAAATTTGTGGCTCCTCTCAGATTCCCGAACTTTCTGCCACAGAAATGTGAGGAACATGTGTTTTTTTAGCCAAATTTTGAGGTTTGCAAAGGATTCTGGGTAGCAGAACCAGGTCCGAGCCCCGCAAATCACCCCTCCTTGGATTCCCCTAGGTCTCTAGTTTTCAGAAATGTACAGGTTTGGTAGGTTTCCCTAGGTGCCGGCTGAGCTAGAGGCCAAAATCTACAGGTAGGCAGTTCGCAAAAAACACCTCTGTTTTCTTCCAAAAATGTGGATGTGTCCACGTTGCGCTTTGGGGCGTTTCCTGTCGCGGGCGCTAGGCCTACCCACACAAGTGAGGTATCATTTTTATCGGGAGACTTGGGGGAACGCTGGGTGGAAGGAAATTTGTGGCTCCTCTCAGATTCCAGAACTTTCTGACACAGAAATGTGAGGAACATGTGTTTTTTTAGCCAAATTTTGAGGTTTGCAAAGGATTCTGGGTAACAGAACCTGGTCCGAGCCCTGCAAGTCACCCCTCCTTGGATTCCCCTAGGTCTCTAGTTTTCAGAAATGCACAGGTTTGGTAGGTTTCCCTAGGTGCCGGCTGAGCTAGAGGCCAAAATCTACAGGTAAGCACTTCGCAAAAAACACCTCTGTTTTCTTCCAAAAATGTGGATGTGTCCACGTTGCGCTTTGGGGCGTTTCCTGTCGCGGGCGCTAGGCCTACCCACACAAGTGAGGTATCATTTTTATCGGGAGACTTGGGGGAACGCTGGGTGGAAGGAAATTTGTGGCTCCTCTCAGATTCCCGAACTTTCTGCCACAGAAATGTGAGGAACATGTGTTTTTTTAGCCAAATTTTGAGGTTTGCAAAGGATTCTGGGTAGCAGAACCTGGTCCGAGCCCCGCAAATCACCCCTCCTTGGATTCCCCTAGGTCTCTAGTTTTCAGAAATGCACAGGTTTGGTAGGTTTCCCTAGGTGCCGGCTGAGCTAGAGGCCAAAATCTACAGGTAGGCAGTTCGCAAAAAACACCTCTGTTTTCTTCCAAAAATGTGGATGTGTCCACGTTGCGCTTTGGGGCGTTTCCTGTCGCGGGCGCTAGGCCTACCCACACAAGTGAGGTATCATTTTTATCGGGAGACTTGGGGGAACGCTGGGTGGAAGGAAATTTGTGGCTCCTCTCAGATTCCAGAACTTTCTGACACAGAAATGTGAGGAACATGTGTTTTTTTAGCCAAATTTTGAGGTTTGCAAAGGATTCTGGGTAACAGAACCTGGTCCGAGCCCTGCAAGTCACCCCTCCTTGGATTCCCCTAGGTCTCTAGTTTTCAGAAATGCACAGGTTTGGTAGGTTTCCCTAGGTGCCGGCTGAGCTAGAGGCCAAAATCTACAGGTAAGCACTTCGCAAAAAACACCTCTGTTTTCTTCCAAAAATTTGGATGTGTCCACGTTGCGCTTTGGGGCGTTTCCTGTCGCGGGCGCTAGGCCTACCCACACAAGTGAGGTATCATTTTTATCGGGAGACTTGGGGGAACGCTGCGTGGAAGGAAATTTGTGGCTCCTCTCAGATTCCCGAACTTTCTGCCACAGAAATATGAGGAACATGTGTTTTTTTAGCCAAATTTTGAGGTTTGCAAAGGATTCTGGGTAGCAGAACCTGGTCCGAGCCCCGCAAATCACCCCTCCTTGGATTCCCCTAGGTCTCTAGTTTTCAGAAATGCACAGGTTTGGTAGGTTTCCCTAGGTGCCGGCTGAGCTAGAGGCCAAAATCTACAGGTAGGCAGTTCGCAAAAAACACCTCTGTTTTCTTCCAAAAATGTGGATGTGTCCACGTTGCGCTTTGGGGCATTTCCTGTTGCGGGCGCTAGGCCTACCCACACAAGTGAGGTATCATTTTTATCGGGAGACTTGGGGGAACGCTGGGTGGAAGGAAATTTGTGGCTCCTCTCAGATTCCAGAACTTTCTGACACAGAAATGTGAGGAACATGTGTTTTTTTAGCCAAATTTTGAGGTTTGCAAAGGATTCTGGGTAACAGAACCTGGTCCGAGGCCCGCAAGTCACCCCTCCTTGGATTCCCCTAGGTCTCTAGTTTTCAGAAATGCACAGGTTTGGTAGGTTTCCCTAGGTGCCGGCTGAGCTAGAGGCCAAAATCTACAGGTAAGCACTTCGCAAGAAACACCTCTGTTTTCGTCCAAAAATTTGGATGTGTCCGCGTTGCGCTTTGGGGCGTTTCCTGTCGCGGGTGCTAGGCCTACCCACACAAGTGAGGTATCATTTTTATCGGGAGACTTGGGGGAACATAGATTAGCAAAACAAGTGTTATTGCCCCTTGTCTTTCTCTACATTTTTTCCTTCCAAATATAAGAGAGAGTGTAAAAAAGATATCTATTTGAGAAATGCCCTGTAATTCACATGCTAGTATGGTCACCCCGGAATTCAGAGATGTGCAAATAACCACTGCTCCTCAACACCTTATCTTGTGCCCTTTTTGGAAATACAAAGGTTTTCTTGATAGCAATTTTTTACTCTTTATATTTCAGCAAATGAATTGCTGTATACCCGGTATAGAATGAAAACTCACTGCAGGGTGCAGCTCATTTATTGGCTCTGGGTTCCTCGGGTTCTTGATGAACCTACAAGCCCTATATATCCCCGCAACCAGAGGAGTCCAGCAGACGTAACGGTATATTGCTTTCGATAATCTGACATTGCAGGGAAAAGTTACAGAGTAAAACGTAGAGAAGAATTGATGTTTTTTTCACCTCAATTTCAATATTTTTCTTTTGCAGTTGTTGTTTTCTGTAGGAAACCCTTGTAGGATCTACACAAATGACCCCTTGCTGAATTCAGAATTTTGTCTACTTTTCAGAAATATTTAGGTTTCTGGGATCCAGCATTGGTTTCATGCCCATTTCTGTCACTGACTGGAAGGAGGCTGAAAGCACAAAAAATTGCAAAAATGGGGTATGTCCCAGTAAAATGCCAAAATTGTGTTGAAAAATTGGGTTTTCTGATTCAAGTCTGCCTGTTCCTGAAAGCTGGGAAGCTGCTGAGTTTAGCACCGCAAACCCTTTGTTGATGCCATTTTCATGGGAAAAACCACAAGCCTTCTTCTGCAGCCACTTTTTCCAATTTTTTTGATAAAAACGACATTTTCCCTGTATTTTGGCCAATTTCTTGGCCTCCTTCAGGGGCACCCACAAAGTCTGGGTACCTCTAGAATCCCTAGGATGTTGGAAAAAAAGGACGCAGATTTGGCTTGGTTAGCTTATGTGGACAAAAAGTTATGAGGGCCTAAGCGCGAACTGCCCCAAATAGACAAAAAAAGGCCTGGCACAGGAGGGGGAAAAGGCCTGGCAGCGAAGGGGTTAAATCGGGCATATGTATGGGTCACTTGCAAGCAGATGTCCAAAGTTGGCCCTTAAAGCTTTTGGTGCTATTTTCACCTTTAAACTTTAAAAAACATCATAGGTCAGGTTTTGCTTATTGGATTGGACATTGGTGTGTCATTTTGGGTAGTAAAATTAACACTTCTTCTAAATAGGCTTTGGATTGTTCTTGCATTTTGACTTTATTACTATTTTGGTACTGCATTAATAATTTACACTTTGCCTATAAGTTAAGCCTGCATTCTCTCTACCATTGCTAACAGGGCTTGACCTCAGATTAATATAGTGACTAAAGATTCACCCAGACAGGGGTTGTGGTTAATACTTGAGGCGAGTACTTAATCTACTTAAGCAATGCCCCAGTTTTTTACATTTGTCATGCAACTTCACAATTCTGGTTGACCTTAACTTTCATCTTGAAGCAGTTGAGCATACCGACATGACAACTCTCCTAAAAGTGTGGTTCTCAATCAATATTTATCAATGTATTATGGTCACTATTCCATAGTGGATGTCATATTATTGACCTTATCCTTTCTCCATGTTGAGGCTTCTTCTTCATTCCTCCACTTCCTCTTATCTAGACTGATCATTTTGCATCCCTTTCAAAATCTGTTTCTCCAAACACTTTAACAATCACTTATATCACTGGCCACTTTTCTCTGAGAGACAATGGCCTAAGGTCTACCAAACGAAGTTCTCTAATCCTTAGGTGACCTATTTATCTCGTGATTTCTTATCTAGACAAATACCAGTCCTCAACAATGCTCTTGATCTGATCACCCCCATTCCTATTGTAAAACTCCCACTGCAGCATGGCTAAATGAAAAGCTTAGAGGTGTGAAACTCCTTTGAAAATCTCTAGAACATTTCCAGAAGACAGGAGCTACTCCTAGTGCCAACCAAATCCACTCTACAGCTATTAAAATGTATAAACAACTTAGTAAGGCTGCTCACTTCTCCGTTTATACTTTCCAGATTGATTTAGCCAGTAACTCAAACATGGAAATATTTTGTATTGTTAAAGGAGAGTGCAAACCTCTTCCTGAAAAGAAAAAAAAACACCATAGCTTCTCTCAGGAGCTATGCTCTGCACTAGCTAACTTATTTTAAGAAAAAATATCTAAGATTAATTCTGACGTCATTACCTCTATTCACTCTTCCACTATCCCTGTACACCCTTTAATGAACCGTAGTAACCCAGTCCCAGTCTCTATAACTCTATCTTGTGTCTATATTTTATGCATAGAGATTATTCAAGTCACATTCATGTCAATTAAATTGGGCTATTTTCTTGATCGCTGTCCACTTCACGTTCTATCCCTAGCTTCGAACACTATCAATCCTATATCTGTGTAACCAGTATTTGGTATGTGCCTCTGTCTTTGTGGCTTTGAAACAAGTCCTATTTATTCCCTTCCTTAAAACTCCGTCCACTAACCTACCAGTTTTAAGTAATTTCCATTCCATCTCCCTTTTCCCCTTCTGTATTGATCCAGGAAAAAGAAACTGACCTCCAGCGTTCCCGCCATCTACAGAAAAATGCTCTTCTGGACCCCACTTAAGTCGGATTTCGATGTGGGACTCAGACTATCCTCGTTGCTATTTCCGATTACATCTGATCAATCTTGGATCATGATGGCACCAATTCCCAGTTCCTTCTTGACTTATCACTGGCATTTGTTACCATCTCTCATGACATTATAATTTCCCAACTCAGTGCTCTTGAGTCCATAATTAAGCACTTACTTGGCTGCAATCCTTTCTTTGAGACAGAGGTCAAATGGGTCATCTCCCTCCTTTCTGTAGCTCTCACCCTCTGTCACCTGTGTTGTCTCTCAAGGCTCCACCCTTTCCAATAATTATTCATCTCTTATTGCGTTTTTTCATTTGATCTTTTGCCTTCAGCCTCATGTCCTCAGCAGATGACACCAAAATCATGCTATCCATCAATAAAAACTCCAGGGTCGAGTTATCCAGTTTCTACTTTGTCTTTATACTTGGGGAAGCCAATCCGTTTCTCATTTTTTCCAGTAGGAAAACGGTCCATTAAGTCATTATAACATCTCAGCTCAACTATTGGAACTCACTTTAATTTGGTATCCCCTATCTCATCGTACCTTCAAGTTGTCCAGAACACTACCGTCCATCTCATTTCGACTAAGCCGTTGTTCATCCGTTTTCATCCAGCTCAAAAATATGTACTGGCTTCCAACCGCTAAACATGCCATTTGTAGAGCACTCCATATCCGTCATTGTGACCGTCATAACACTGCTCCTGTCTATCGCAGGAACAAGATTCTACCTTATCATGCACATCGCTCCCTTCATTAGTCTTTCGCCAATATGATCTTTTGAAATAGGTTAACGCGGCTGCTCTTTCTCCTTTCTTGCAGCAGAATTCACCCCATATCTAATCACCTTTCTTTCCAAACAATTTGAAGACGTGATTCTCCCATCCTGAGTAACTCTTCTGGCAGCCTGCTCCGATCTATAAACTGTTCCATTCATCAAGGGGCCCTTCAGGCTGGGCATTCTGTACAACAAACACTTTTTTTTTCGTTAGTCCGACAAGGACTACTCTCACCAAAATATCATAAAATCAAAGAATTAGTCTGACCCCAAAATGGGAGGGTGAACAAGAAAACATAATGCGGTAAAAGAAGGATTTCGACTACATATTCGTGTGTCCGTTCGGATAACAGACGTGTGCTCTGAGCTTGGCTACCGGAATACTTCAGATTACAGGCACAATAGCGCTCTTTAAATGTTCTAGGATAGATTTTCAACAGCCTCAGAACGCCCCTGGAGGAATACCTACAGGAGGAGTTATTGCACAACATCAGCAGGAAGTTGCTGAATTGTTTCTAAGAGGTAATCTACTTATTAGAGGAACTGAGAATAGTGTTAAATGTGGCGCTCTAAATTAGACTTGTCCACAATGACTTCACATGTACACCTATACCAGACGTGATTCAGATGGGCAAAGTGTCTAATCAGTCCAATGACCGGGGGCAGAAGTCATTAGCATCAGAACACCATTAGTCAATGGCAGTCTGCTCGAGGCAGTGCTGCTGAAGTCTGCAGCTTTCCTGGGCTAACGCGTGCAGTCTCTGTGGACTGTGTCAGCTGCACAGCGAAATATCAACCAGTGCCAGCAAAGCTTTACTGCTACTGCAAGTATTAAGCTTTTACCTCGTCAAATAGGCAGGAAAAAACAGTAAACGTAGGAAAATATGTCGCAAAACGGGGAAGTTAAAGAAAAACTATACAAGTTCAGAACAATATTAAAGAGAAGCCTCAATTTCTAAACTTAAGATTCAGAAATAGTACAATTACAGGTATTCCTAATCCACCTTTTACCTCAAGTAATGATTATAGCCCCAATGCACAAAAGCCAATATACAGGTCGTAGTCTTACAACTTGAAAACAAGCATTGCAAATCAAATGGCTCTAGTGTCATTTTTTAACACATTGTTAGACATGGGGTCTTTGGTTGGCAGTCAGTTTACCCCCTGTCCAAGCAAGGCCTCCCCTTCTAGTCAGGGTAAGTCACCCACAATCCAAATTATCCTGTGCCCACCGTCTGGTAGCTTGGCACTGAGCAGTCAGGCTTAACTTAAAAGGCAATGTGTAAAGTATTTGTCCAATAAATCGTGCAATAACACAGTATAAACACCACAAAAATACTCCACACAGGTTTAGAAAAATATTGAATATTTATCTGATTAAATGCAGGTCAAAACGATTTGATAAGTACATGTTGAAATATCACTTTAGTAAATGATAAAAAAGAGTCTTAAGTTCTCAAAAGCAATGTGTCCCTTCCAAGCACAAAGTACCTGGTTTGCGTCTAAATTATCCACAAGGGACTGCAGAGGAGCAGATTCATGGAAAACTGGGAGGTGTGTGTCGGTTTCTCCGGGCGCACACAGATGATATGTCGATATTTTACATGCAGGAAAGGCCTTGCATCAATTTCCGGCGTGCAGACTTGGATCCTCTTTGTGTTGCGTGGTATTTGGATGCCCCGGGGATGATGCAGAGAAATCCTGGGCATGCAGGGCGAAATCACAGGTGCTGTGTCGATCTGTTGTGTGATGCGGGGAAATTCTGTCGCACGGCAGATGCTGCGTCGATTCCTCTCACAGGAAGTCGGGCTGTGTTGTTCTGGCTCAGCTATGCGTCGATCCACTGGGCCGTGCGTTGAAGTTCTGGTCGCAACGCTGGCGCTGCGTTGATCTCTACTTGGGGAACCGGGCTGCGTCGTTCCAGTTCAGCATTGCAGTGATTTTCTCACTGCAGGGCAGGTTGTGTTTTGATTCCAGCAGGCTGTGCGTTGATTTTCGCCGCACAAGGAGTTCTTTGTAGAGATGAAGCCTTTTTGGCCCTGAGACTTCAGAAAACAGAAGGCAAGCTCAAGCCAAGCCCTTGGAGAGCACTTCTCAGCAGAGTCAGAGGGCAGCAGGATAGCAGGGCAACAGCAGGGCAGCAGTCCTTCACAGCAAAGCAGTCCAGATGAGCCCTTTGGGCAACCAGACAGTTCCTCTTGACAGATTGCAGATTCAGGTCTAGAGGTGTCAGAGTTGGAAGGGTCAGAGGCCCTGTTTAAATACCCAAATGTGCCTTTGAAGTGGGGCAGACTTCAAAGAGTGGCTTCGAAGTGCTCAAGGTCCCCTTTCAGTTCTATCCTGTCTGCCAGGGTCCCAGTACGGGGTTTGGCAGTCCATTTTGTGAGAGCAGGCCACTGTCCTTTGACATGTAAGTGTAAGGCCCTCCACTCTCCCAGCCCAGGAAGACCCATTCAGTATGCAGATGTGTGCAGGTGTAACTGAGCGTCCTGTGTTTGGAGTTGTCTGAGTGAAATGCACAAGGGAGCTGTCAACTAACCCTGCCTGACATGGATTGTAAGGCACAGAAGGATTTGAGTGCAGAGAAATGCTCACTTTCTAAAAGTGGCATTTCTAAAATAGTAATATTAAATCCAACTTCACTAGTCAGCAGGATTTTGTATTACCATTCTTGCCATACTAAAATGACCTTCTTACTCCATTCATGTCAGAATCTACCACTCAACAGTATATGAGGGTAGCCCTAATGTTAGCCTATGAATAGAGCAGGCTTTACTGCAGTGTAAAACAAATTTAGGAGTTTTACACTACCAGGACTTATAAACTACACAGGTACTTGTCCTGCTTTTTTCCTACATAGCACCCTGCCCTATAGGTTACCTAGGGCCTACCTTAGGGGTGACTTATATGTAGAAAAAGGGGAGCTTAAGGTTTGGCAGGTATTTTTAAATGCCAAGTCGAATTGGCAGTGAAACTGCACACACAGGCCTTGCAATGGCAGGCCAGGGACATGATTAGGGGGCTACTTATGTGGGTTGCACAATCAGTGCTGCAGGAACACTAGTAGCATTTAATCTTATAAATCCCTTTTACTAGGGACTTATAAGTAAATTAAATAAGCCAATTGGGTATGAGCCAAAGTCACCATGTTTTAAGGGAGAGAGCACATGCATTTTAGCACTGGTTAGCAGTGGTAAAGTGCGCAGAGTGCTAAAACCAGCAAAAACAGTGTCAAAAAGTGGAAGGAGGCAGGCAGAAAATTGGGGGTGACCACCCTAAGGCTGTCAGGTCTAACACATGTTGTATAGCAGCGAGGCTGCAGTGCAGCATGGCTGAAAAAAGTGAAAACACACAATATTTGGAATGGTGAGCCCAATTATTAAAAAAGTCCAGGATCTTGAGTATTTTTTAATTTGATTCCTTTACTTCATTAAAACAGCACAACAGCCATAGACAACACATTTTATTCAATTATCTTGAACTTTCTCAGGGGTGTAAACCATCTTGATAAAAACAATAAATTAACAACTTTCTCTGTACACATAACACCTAATGTCAACTGTGAAACATCCGGTCCCGAAAAACAGCCTCAATCCAACCCTTCACAATTAAAAACTTCAAAAATGCAAATTCAACTAATGTTAATTAAACATGTTTTATCCAGTGTGGCGTCACGTGACTCTACCGGTAATAAGTTACTTAATCTTTCACGAAGATGAGAGAAAAATGAAAAATGTAAATATATTTTCCTATAATAATCAAACCACCCATTAATCCCTGCGAGGAACTGGCAAGAGAGAGCAAGATAGATCTGTACATATTAAGCCTGAGCAATACCTGACCCCTCTCCTTAATCTCAAGATAAGAGAATACTCCAACTACATGAAAGAAAAAGGAACAAAGGAGAATGATGTTCCTACACGAAGTCAAAAACTCTTTCTTGTAGTTAATTTCCCTACAAGATACCAAACCCTTTTGCTGTTGGGGGAAAAAAGTATCATGTGTTTAATCTCATGCACAAGTATGCTAAACCTACCTCTAAATATAAGACCATAAATTATATTATGCTCTAATCCAGACCAACAACCCATTTGGCATGTAAATCAAGATGAGATCAGGTAATCTCTCCTGATTCACAACTGGGGAATTTCATCCCAGTTAAGGCACATATTGCCACATGTACAAACACATTTTCCCATAGACACAGAATGGGTAAAAACCTTTACTACATCTGGCCCATCAGGGGAAATTAAATATTGCATTCATTGGAGCATTCACACAACCTCCCAATAAAAAGGCTGTAAAATGTGAGAAAAAATGAATACAAATCTAAACTGAAGAGCACTATTGAATAAGTGTAAAGGAGCATGTCATAAAACTAAAAAAAAAAACAGAACTCCCTTTTCACCCATTAATATGTTGTGTTGAAACCATGGACCGGATTGCATCAAACTCACCTCCTATTGTTGTGCAAGGAAATAATAATCAAAAATTCCCCACACACACACACATTTCACAGATGTGTAAAGAATGCAGTCCAGGTCTTTTCAAACATACCTCATATCCCTCTGCAGCCCAATTGCAAATAGAATATCAAGTTGGATCAAAATAACTACACTATAAAATAAAATGCAAGTGCCTGAAAACAAGGACATACATGTTATGTAAATACACACAAAGCGTCCTTTGAATCCTTATTTCATGAGAGATAATAATATAGCACAGACTCAAACAAGCTCTGTCTCCACCGACTCCTCGTCTGTCCCCGTTCTCTGCATTCTAAATTCCCCAACACACACGCAGATCTAGCATATTTGTAACACATCCCTCCTTCATAGAAACACAAACACATTTCCTATTAATGAACATAACTATTACAGTAAACATTTACCTAGGAACATATCATTATTAACAGATAGCTATGTATACAAAACTATGAAATAAGAATTACATAAAGCTAAATACAGATGAACATTTAAACATTACATTCATAATCTTTTAGTCTTTTAGACCTCATTCTTTTCCAACCATATTTACTGACATCGGCATAAGCTCTTGATCCCACCTCCACATTGCTACATGATTGAACAGCAACATCAGTTCCCTATCTTTGTCATGTAAACCCAAACGGACTCATGTTCTCCTGCAAGTCTCTCTCCTTATCCAACCTTTGTGTCTTTTGTGTTTTATCATTAATCATTTCATCCCTCAACCACGTATTATCATGTGCACTATCACATTTTCCACCCTTATATGGTGCAACCCTACTTACGTGCCATACTCTTCCATCACTAAGTAACACTGAGTTACATAAAACTTTTTTAACCATTAGTGGTGGATAGAATATTCCTGCACCTTTACCTTTAAAACCAGGAATCTTCACTCTGACAAAATCTCCTGCACATACTTCCTCTACTTTGCATTTGTGTTTAGCATCATACATTTCCTTAGTATGCCTCTGTTTGATACTTATATTCCTCTTGATCACATCTGGGGACCAATCACTTCTTCCAGTCTTAGCCATCCAAACCACACTATCCTTACCTAACGGGATCCCACCCCTCATTATTTCAAAAGGACTATGACCCGTGATCTCACTAGGAGTAATTCTGTATGACCATACTGTGTTCCACACCTCTTTTTTCCACGGTAAACCCGCACTGTTGGCTAACAGAATGGCATTCTTTAGAACTCTATTAAAGCGTTCTACCACCCCATTACCAACTGGGTGATAAACTGATGTTGTGTTGTGTCTTATTCCATTCCTTTACAAAAACATTTTAAACTCTCCAGACAAAAATTGAGGTCCATTCTCCGTCAGGATAAACTTAGGCAACCCTTCTCTCACATATATTTCATCCTAAAATTTCACAATAGTTGAGGCATCCATTCTTGTTGTGATCTTCATCTCTGGCTCTTTTGAAAAATGATCCATTAATACTATAATATACTTAGCATCTCCACTCTCATAAATTGGTTTCGTAATATCTAATCCTAGTTAACAGATACAGAGGTGCTTTAAATGTTAACAAATTATTTTCTGATTCATTGCATAAAGTACAATTTCTCACTTTCCTCTCAATGGCCACATCAAATACAGGCCACCAATATAATTATTTGACTCTATTCTTTATTTTAGAAATCTCCTAGGGCCAGATGTAGCAAGCCTTTTGCGCCTCGCAAACTGCGAAAAACGAAGTTTGCGAGGCGCAAAAAGGCAAATGCGATGCACAACCGCAAATTGAGAGTCGGTACCGACTCGCAATTTGTGGCTGCGACTCGCAAATAGGAAGGGGTGTTCCCTTCCTATTTGCGATGCATCGCCCTGCAGAGTTGCTTTGGGACTGCGAATGCGGTCGCAAACCAACTCGCAGTTACCATCCACTTGCAGTGGATGGTAACTCATTCGCAAAAGGGAAGGGGTCCCCATGGGACCCCTTCCCCTTTGTGAATGCCCCAAAAAATATTTTTTCAGAGCAGGCAGTGGTCCTATGGACCACTGCCTACTCTGAAAAAAACGAAACTAAATGGTTTCGGTATTTTTTCTTTTTGCAGCTTGTCTTCCTGTAAGGAAAACGGGCTGCAAAAATAAAAAATAAAAATGCTTTATTAAAAAAGCAGTCACGGACATGGTGGTCTGCTGTCTCCAGCAGGCCACCATCCTGTCAGTGCCCTAGACTCGCTATGGGGTCGCAAACTGCGACCCACCTCATAAATCTTCATGAGGTGGGTCTTTGCGACCCCATAGTGAGTCGCAGAAGGTGTCTGAGACACCTTTCTGCATCTCGTATTGCGAGTTGTAATTTGCGAATCGCTATGATTCGCAAATTGCAAGTTGCAATTTTTTACTTACCTACATCTGGCCCCAAGTTCCCTTCATCTAACAATTTGTCCCTAAGACTTTCCGGTGGAACAAGACTGCCCCTGCGTAGTACCACATTATTTTCTAAAGACAATTCTTGTTTTAACTTTCAAAATATATGCAAAAATCCTTCCAGATCATTCTTGTTGGGCCAACCATCCACAATCAAAGAATGTACCTTTGATAAAATGTGATCTTCCTTTGTGGCCTTGGACCATTCCTCATTTGAAGTTCCTTGAATCTCTTCCATAATTTCTGCCACACACTCACCTCCCGTCTCACCCCAGGTCGTGCTTTGTGTCTGTAGAGGTGACCTGCTCAAAAAATCTGCAATAATGTTTTTTACTCTTCTAACATATTGTATTTCATACTTATAGTCTAAGAGCTTTATAGATAACGGTCCAATGCATGGGAAAGCTTTAAACAATCCACTTGTAAGAATTTTTGTGAATGGTTTATGATCACTTCGCAAAAGTACTTTCACACTCCAAATGAACTGTCTAAAATGTTCCAAACCCCACAAGCATGCCAAAGTTTCACGTTCAATAAAAACAGAATATCAGTTTCAGTTAGCGAACGTGAAGCAAATGGAATCACACACTCCTTTCCACACAAATCAACTTGGAGGAGCACAGCTCCTATCCCTCTGTTGCTTGCATCAGTAGTTACAATACTCTGCAAGTCGGGATAAAACCCTTGAAGGGCTGGTGCACTTCTAACATTATCTTTGATCATTTTGAATGCTTCTTGGCACTCTTCCGTCCATTCAAATACCATTTTGATTTTCAAAAATTGCCTGATGGGATACGTCTTACTGGCAAAATTTGTACATACTTAGCATAAAATTCTGCCAAACCTAAAAATGCCCTTACTTCATCCTTATTAGTGGGAACTGATGCACCTCGGACAGCCTCCACCAATTCTGTTTTAGGTTCAACTCCTTTCACACTTATCACATGCCCAAAATACGTAAACTTCTTTTTTCTAATTTAGCATTTGGAATATTCAGTTGTGAGACCTTTGACATTAAGAATATCTAAAACTTCTTTCAATTTGGTATCATGTTCCATTCTTGATTTACCCATGACAAGTATATTGTCTTGAAAAAACATGGCACTTTGTACATCCTTAAATAATTTGAACATCAACCTTTAAAACATGGCTGCTGCTGACGCCAAGCCAAATGGTACTCTTGCAAATTGGTAGCAGCCAAATGTAGTAATAAATGCAGTAGGCCTGTGACTATCCAGATGTAACAACACTTGATGGTAAGCTAAGGTTAGGTCGACGGTAGTGAACCAATTCATGCCTTTTGTAAGCACAACCATCTTGTTAATTTTTGGTAATGGAAATTGGTCCACCAATATATTTTTATTTAAATCTCTAAGATCTACATGTAGCCTCAACTTGCCATTGGCTTTCTTTACCACCACCAAAGGAGCAACCTAATCAGATGAATCAATCTGTTCAATGATGCCTGCCTGCAATAATTTCTCAAATTCCTTGCTTACATCAGCTCTAATCCCCATAGGAATATTTCTAGCTTTGTGTGTGACTGGTATAGCATCCTCTTTCAATACAATTCTGTGTTGGAAACCGGTTAGCCTACCAATTCCACCCACAAAGACCATAGAATACCTTAGCTTGTTATTTTCCTCATCCACATTTTCTTTCTATACCACAGAAACAGGTTCAGGACTACTAGGATTTAGAATAATACCTAGTGTACCTTGGTACCACCATCCTAAAACTGACGGTCTCAACTTTGAAACATATAATTTACACTTTGCTTCTCTGGTTTTAAACACACAGCACAACTTTCTATACCCTAAAATGTCTATAGGTTCTCCTGTAAAACTCTTTGGGGAAATGTCTGGAAGGATCCAACTTGTTTCCCAGTTTATGTTCAAGTTTCTCCAACCACACGCTTGGCTGATTATAGGATATGGAGAACCCGAATCCACGATAACAGTAGCCACAATTCCTTCTATACACAGGTTACACTTAGGTTCTTTCCTTGAAGTGCACAGATGATTTTAAACACACACATATTTAAGTCGTTATTGTCCGAAATTGATGACTCCGAGTCCGAGTTGTTCTTCAATAATTTTATAGATTTCTCTTTCTTCTTTCTGCATACTTTTACGAAATGACCCACAATTCCACATTCAGAACATTTCTGGTTACGTACAGGGCATTTCTTGTCATTCACATAATGACCAGCAAGTCCACATCTATAACATTTCACTGTGGATTTGTATGCTTAATTTCCTTTTAATTGTACTTTGCCAGACCTGTCTAGTATCGTAGTATTGTTTCGTAATGTTTTTGAATTCTTCATACCACCTTTAATTTTATTAATCCGTTCCTTATCCTCACCCTCCTTCTTGATTTCAAGAAGCACAGCTTTTGCACATCTGCCCATTAGTTCTGCTTTTTTTACTACTTCAACAATTTCTGATTACGATGCCTCTCCTTTCATACAATACATCTAAATAACCAACATGCACATCCCACTGATTCATCCCTGTTAAGAAAACACAGTCCGAACTCTTTGAACTCCCATTAATATTCTTCACAATCCAAATCATTCTATCTTAAAAATAGAAAATATAGAAGTAGCATTCTGCGCATTAAGCCATGTAATTAACTAAGTCACACGGCGGTGTGAAACCACTATCACATATTTGATAGCCTCAGATCACTATAGCTTAGTAATACAAAATAACTCCTGAGAGGCACATGTGGCGCTTTGATCAACAATATTTGAGCCTGTTTAGTCAGATACATTATACATTAGTTAGAAATACAATCTGCATGTTGGACAGTTTAGTTGTGGTAACCCCACAAGATTAATTGCAGGTATTAATATAATCTGCCTGTTGACCAATTTGGTTGTGGTATCCCCACATGATCAATTGCAGGCACGAGTCTATCCATTGTGCATAAGGCAACAAGGTAAAAACACACATATATAGCCAGCAAGTCATATGAAAAATGATCATACGTACACTCACTAAAGGCAAACACTCCAATTCTCAACCATGTCCAAAAAAAAACAAGCAATTGCAATGCAATTAGTCTTGTGTTTGCTTGAGTTGTATTAGCGTTGTAAATTCCTAACTGGACTTTTCTTGCCACACAAACTGAAAATAAAAAGTAAAACAGTTGACATAAGCAAGCTGATTCAAAAGTGCCACGGCCGCCATGAGCGTGAGCGCAAAGTAGAGACACAAAAGGAAAAAGAAGTTTGCTTGTGGTCAAAGTTATAGGCAAAAGTGCAATTATCCACGTAACAGGGTCGATGTCTAAGGCAGTAACCAAACCACCCCAAGGATGGACAAATGGAAAACATTTAACAATGATAACAAAGGATTTTTTAAAGGAAGCCCATGAATAAATGATAGTGATGGGCGTGCGGTGGGCCTGGATAAAAACCCAGATACATACCAGCACACGCTGCTATGCTGAACCTAAAGATATAACATTACAGAAGAGGCCCAGCTAAAGAACTACCACAGGATGGACAGGAAAACCGTCACCACAGTGGTAGGCGGCATTTAGCGCCATTGACATAATTAGGGCCTATGTGTCTTAAAAACGCATCTGGAAAACGGGACAGAAGTTTCAAAATAGAATTGATACCTGATACGATGGGTCTACCAGGAGGTAATCCAAGGTTTTTGTGAATTTTAGGGATAGTGTAGAAATAAGGAATTACTGGATTTTTATTAATTAGGTAATCTCCTTCTTTCTGGGAAATCCAGTTGTGCGCTAAAGCATGCTCCACCATGCTGTGGATCTTCGTCTTTAGGAAATCAGTGGGGTCCTCCCTGAGTTTTTCGTAGTTACGTGTGTCACCCAATTGTCTTAAATATTCTTTACAATAGTTTTCTACGGTCTGGATTACTATAGCGCCTCCCTTGACTGCTGGTTTTATTACTATGTTGTTGTTGTTAGCTGGTTCCTGTGAGGCTTTTTTCTCATTCTTTGTTGTGTTATGGAACACCTTCAAAGTGTTAGGATTAATGTCACTGATATCCTTCAGAACCGCTTTTTCAAAGGTGAGGATTTCTATTGGGATAGAAGTGTGGAGAGGTGTGAAGGATGATTCTTTGCATAGACCTGTGTCCCCCAGGGTCCCCAAAAAGAGAAGGAGGAAAGGCCGATGTGTATCACAACATTTAACATAGCCTCCAATCAAGTAAGCAAGATCATCAACAAACATTGGCGCATCCTCAATAGTGGCTCATTAAACGTTCCCAAATCCATGTTTTCACATAAATGGGGAAAGAGTCTTAGAGACATGCTTGTGCACACCCGCCCACAGCATCTTCGTAGTAAACCAGGAGATATCAGCTACCTACTATTACCCAGTGGACATTATCCATGTGGAAACTGTAGTGTGTGCCATCTAACAAAGGTCACTAAACAGGTCACCTTTAATGTCAGCACAACATGGGACATTAGAGATTTCTCCAATTGTAACACTCAGCGAGCATTATCCTTGTCCATGCAACCTACTTATGTGGGGTGACCACCTTCAAAGTTAAGACTCACATCTGCAAACACTGCAGTAACCTGAGATGTGGCCGGGCTACGACTACAATGTCCACTCATTTCAAAGAGAAAGCACACACAGTGGAGGATTACCAGTGGGTTATCCTAGAACACCGTAAAGAGATTAATTGTGAGTCTACACTGTTTGAAAAAGAACAACAATGGGTTTATAAATTACGCACACACCAATTTTGACTCAATGAAAACATACCTTTGAGCCAGCTGATGAAGTAATAACATCACATTAATAATTAGTCGGATATACATCTCCTGAAATTAATGGTACACCTTGGCAGCACAAAAGGTCCTATGTCCATCTCATTCCTTTACATTCCATAGTGTTACAAAGAGCAAACTCTCAACAATAAATATTAGCCACTCACCTATATATCACCATCACAGTAAGAAGGGAACGAGTAACCCTTTGTTAAACACAAGAAAGTAGCTCCCAAATAAATTTCAAAACGATGTGGGAATTCTGAGTTCTTCCTCTGTAAGGCCATGAAGCCCCAATGACCTCTGTGCAATTACAGGCACCCATAAGGGATACCTACTTTTAGGGTTCTCGCGGACCCCCCTTCATTCCACTGGAGGCCGCCGTCTTGAGGAATTTAGCTTCTAGTTCTGCACGCTTTAGCATGCCGAGATGCAAGAGCTGCTGTACAGTTCAACTTGGCTCTGATGTGAGCATTCAAGTTTCAGACTCCAGGAAGGTGAGCATTATGTACAGAGCGGGAGTGTCACTTTGAGGAAGTAAGGGCCAGATGTATTAAAGGGTTTTACCCATTTTGTGTCTATGGGAAAAAGTGTTCATACATATGGCCCTAAGTGTCTTTTGAACATTGTTTACATGGTGCTACAGATACGGTAAGATCAATTGATTCTAAAATTTGTCAAATCTTCAGAGTGTGACTGCAAGCACACAGCCCTCCCGGAGGATCTATCATATGAGAATCGAAATACTACAGAGAAGGTTACGCATGCTGTTCTGTGCTTGCTGTTTGGTATATTTCACATGGTTACATGTTTAAAAGTTTTAAATGTAGTATGTCTTGTACTGTTGATTGCGAGAGCACTTTAGTCTCTCAGTCCAGATATTCACGAGTGCTGTCTCCCATGAGTGGGGTGCAGATTGCAAATAGGTAGCTCACCCACAAACAACATATATAGCGGCCCATTACAAATGGGGGCTATGATAGCTATACCTCGCTTGTATTTCCACAGATATCAATGACAGACACCACACCATAAATGATAAGTATCATCTTATGACACCACATTAGTAAGGTGAATTGCACCATTTCACAGAGCATGTATTATTTATGCTTTCATTAGAAGTAGTCAAACAAGGAGTGTCTCCAGGAAGTCCACCTTGGTCCGAAACATGTAGACTAGGAAGTGAGGTACATTACATCCCCCACTTCTGCAGCCCCTTTTTAATCATACTGCCTCCAAGAGATCTATTAAATCATTAGAATTTCTAGGAGACAGGTATTTAACTCACCCAAGACCCACCACTTCTATCCCTCCTGTGATTCACATTGACGAGACTACATCAGTGCTCCCACATATCACGTAGGTCGTAGCTCGCCCCGCTCCGTAGCGGAACGGGAAGAAACCCAATGATGAAGCATGCCACCAAAGGGTAACCCTGGTGGGTGAGGGTTTTTCTAATGGGAAAATCCTTTTTTCCTGTCCATCCTGTGGTAGTTCTTTAGGTGGGCCTCTTTTGTAATGTTATATTGGCTATAAGGAGGACAGACCCAACCCCACAACTTCCTTCTCCCTCTTTCTTCTTGTCAACCTAAAGATATGACATAGTCAAAGCTGGCTGCCTCATAGAGCCTTTTATTTAAAAAAAAAAAAAATCAACCATGCTGCACAGCAGCCATATGTGGGATTTGATGGTTTTGCCAATCCTTAAGGGGGAAATGAGCAATAACATGTCATAGCGCTTTTTTTGTTTCTGGCGGGAGGTGATGGGCGTCTTGAAGCAACAGCGAGGGGAGTGGAGATGGTGAAAGCAATGACGTGGACCAGGTCTGAGCATTGAAGCAAGACGGGGAGGGGCAGGTCTAAGCAACACCGCAGGAGGTGTGCTGGAAGAGGAAATACAGTCTTATGGAGTGCAGTGGAAGCAACAATGACGACTCGTCTCTCATCAAGCTGAGTAGTCTATCTGACTGAAAAAAAGTTTCCTCAGTCACGACATGGCGCACCTTCCAGTGGGCTGCAGGAGCCTCGTCTGCATAAAACAAACATTTAAATAGGGCGGCATTGAGAACAAGGTGAAAACCACAAGTATTATTGGTTACACACTTTTGGTCTTTGGTAATACTACTACTACTGGGGGTGAGTCCAAGCAGCAAGGTGGGATTGTGGGGGAGATGTCCGGCAAATAGATGCAATTAGGTACGTGCTAGAATTTTTTTTTTTTTTAAAAGTACCCTTAGAAGCGCACAACTAGTGAAAGGACACTGGCTGAAATCAGGAAGCTGTACTTGGTTCTTGCAGTACTGAAGGGACAAACACATGAAGAGCAAGTAAAATCAGCATGCATTGACAAATGAGAAGCAAGGAAATGACACTCACCATGAGGCCAACTAACAGTAAGTTTGGGGCCGGATTTGGGCCCTTTTTAGGTCGAGCATGCAAGCACTTTGACCTGTTGTAAGTATTGTGGGCTTTTAAGCACGCCCACCTCATGCCCACCTCACGCCCATCACTTTCACCCCTTGGTGGGCTTGCCTTTCAAAAGTCCCTTGATGTAATTTGTAATTACTTTACATTTGTTCCGCCTTGGGGTGGTTCTGTTACCGCCTTGCAGACCTACCCTGTTACATGGATTATTGAACGATTGCTGACATACTTGCGGGAGGACAAACTACTTTTTAGGGTCGAGCACGCAAGCACTCTGGTCCCTTTTGTAATCTCTATGTGGGCTTGTAATCATGCCCATGTCATGCCCATCACTTTCGTTGGTTCGTGGGGTTGCCTTTTAAAATTTGCTTAATTTCATTAGTTAAAGGTATGCATAGGTCATGCCTTTTCCAGTGTTTAGCCCTCCTCAAGAGCACCCTTAAACTACTAAAAACAAACGAGGCTCTGTGTTTTCCACATTGCTTCTGGAATACTTTTTATTTTTATTTCCTAGGCAGCACGATCTTGCTGGGTTGTGGTCCAGCACTTTGCATGACTACCAGTTTAATTGCATTGTTTATCCTAGCGCTCCTTGGAAAATTCAAGGTTTTGCACAGCGCGTTCGCGCCCGTTACTTATCTGTAATTTTCTTCGTCCCTATACCCACCCATGCCCCCTCCTCCCATTGTTGCTTTTGTTTCTCCTCTTTCACACGCCATGGAGGCCATGGCATTTTGAGGCCGTTTCATATCTAAAATAAAAGAGAAATCCTCAATGCGGCTCTCCCGGTACAGCGGGAGAGCCGATCCTACAATATTCACAGCATTTGTGGAAACTCGCCCCTTAATGCTTTGAGGGGCAAAGTCAACAAGCCACGGAACACTGAACCAACTTCATTTTCAAGCAAGGCCGCCACTTTGGGATGCTGTGCATCTTTCCTTTTTTATGTACACACCCTCATGTTACATTTTGATAATGATCAGCACAGCGCTGATTCACATCTGCCGCGCTTCCGCTTCAGTAGGCCGCGCACCTCAAGACAAAAACACGTACACACTTTTATCGGAGGAATGAAAACAGTGCCTTTGCAGGTAGAGTTTTGTCTGAAATAACGTACGATTGTTTTCTTCAACTGAGGTGGGCGTGGAGGGGTAGGTAGAGGCCTTACGCAGAAACATAGCTCACTTTACCACGTTTAAGCATTTTTGCTTGACTATATAGACCAGCATGAATGCAAGTTTTATTTAAAAAACATTCTTAGTTTGCAATGACATGGTGATTCTGCTTTGGTCACTCATTGAACCTTTTATCTAGTGTCATTACCATGTCGCTCTTTATTATAGGTCCTTTCATTTAGGGGTGGATCTGATTAATAAGACCCATTTGACTGCATATACACGCCCTCGCATCCAAGCACACACATACACCCAAGCGTCTGTGCTTCACAGACGTACAGGCAGTCCTTATGCATGAAGATCTGACACTGTACCAAATAACACGCCACAACTCTGTGTTTGATGAACACATGCTAGTCTGAATGTGCGTGAAGCTCACTAAAGTGAACTTGTAACCAATGGAAATATGTTTGTAAAAACATTGCCACCGCCGTTAAGTAATAAGTGTTAATGCAGTCACTACTGCATTTAAACCTCATCTGCACTAATATATATTACTTAAGCGTTACTGCATCATCTAACCGACTTGTAGCTCACCTGAACCAACGCTGTAGCTGAGGTCAACAATATACACCTCTTGCCCTCTGTTTCTGTGTTGCTCTGCCTCGAACTGTGCTTCATTGCTCCACGTGTTGCTTTATCTCGTGTGCTTTTCTGGCCCTCCAGTATTGTTTCCAGCGCCCCTGTTTATTCACCCCTGCCAGCAACGTTGTTTTGCTTCGCCGATCGCATCCCCGTTTTGTTTCCGCTACCCAATGTAGTTTTTTTTAGTTACCAATTGTAGGAGGCTGGCCTGGCTGATAGTGGGTACCTAGTGGTACTTACACCTTGTACCAGGTCCAGTTATCCCTTATTATAAGTAGATTAGAAGTGTTCTAGCAGCTTAGGGTGATAGAGGTAGCTATAGCAGGGCAACTTAGGCTGAACTAGGAGACATGCAAAGCTCCTACTATACCACTTACATCATATAGCACTATATCATAAGAAACCCAGTACTCAGATGTTGGACCTGGCTTTTTGAGAGGAACATCCCCAAACTTTTTGCCTCCTTCCTCCTATTTTTTCTGACCTGTTGTTGTTGGCTTTTGACCTCTGGGCACTTTACCACTGCTAACCAGTGCTAAAGTGCATATGCTCTCTGGGTAAATTGTACTACTGATTGGTTTATCCATGATTGACTATTTAATTTACCTGTAAATCCCTAGTAGAGTGCACTACATGTGCCTAGGGCATGTAGATTAAATGCTACTAGTGGGCCTGCAGCACTGGTTGTGCCACCCACCTCAGTAGCCCCTTAACCTTGTCTCAGGCCTGCCATTGCAAGGCCTGTGTGTGCAGTTTCACTGCCACTTCGACTTGGCATTTAAAAGTACTTGCCAAGCCTAGAACTCCCCTTTTACTACATATAAGTCATCCCTAATGTGTGCCCTAGGTAACCCCTAGAGCAGGGTGATGTGTAGGTAAAAGGCAGGACATGTACCTGTGTAGTTATATGTCCTGGTAGTGTAAAACTCCTAAATTCGTTTTTACACTACTGTGAGGCCTGCTCCCTTCATAGGCTAACATTGGGGCTGCCCTCATACACTGTTGAAGTGGCAGCTGCTGATCTGAAATGAGCAGGAATGTCATATTTAGTATGGCCAGAATGGTAATGTAAAATCCTGCTGACTGGTGAAGTCGGATTTAATATTACTATTCTAGAAATGCCACTTTTAGAAAGTGAGCATTTCTTTGCACTAAAAACTTGTTGTGCCCTTCAATCCATGTCTGGCTAGGTTTAGTTGACAGCTCCTTGTGCATTCACTCAGACACACCCTAAACACAGGGTACTCAGCCTCACTTGCATACATCTGCATTTTGAATGGGTCTTCCTGGGCTGGGAGGGTGGAGGGCCTGCCCTCACACAAAGGACTGCCACACCCCCTACTGGGACTCTGGCAGACAGGATTGAACTGAAAGGGGGCTTGGTGCATTTCTTAGACACTCTTTGAAGTCACCCCCACTTCAAAGGCACAACTTAGTATAAAACAGGGCCTCTGCCCTACCTCATGAGACACTTGCTGGAGAAGAAAACTGAACCAGAAACTACATCCTGCCAAGAAGAACTGCCTGGCTGCTCAAAGGACTCACCTGTCTGCTTTCTACAAAGGACTGCTGTCTTGCTGTTGCCCTGCTGCCTTGCTGAACTCTTGTCTGGCTGTAAAAGTGCTCTCCAAGGGCTTGGATAGAGCTTGCCTCCTGTTCCTTGAAGTCTCAGGACCAAAAAGACTTCTTCCTTTCACTTGGACGCTCCGTGCGTCGAAAATTTCGACGCACAGCTTGTTTCGCGGCGAGAAAAACGCCGCACACCGACGCTGATCGACGCAACGCCCTCGGGACGATCGAGACTTCGACGCACAACCTCGCAAGGACAAAGCCGCCCGACTTTCCAGGAGAAATCGACGCGACGCCTACCGTGAGTGCGAAACTTTGACGCACGGCCTCGCAAGGACAACGCCCGACTTCCAAGGAGAAATCGACGCGACGCCTGCCGTGAGACCAAAATTTCGACGCACGGCCTCGCAAGGACAACGCCGCCCGACTTCCAAGGAGGAATCGACGCGACGCCTACCGTGAGATCGAAACTTCGACGCGCAGCCCCGCAGAACGACGCGCAGCCGGAAAATAAGCAGGAGAATCCACGCACAGACCCGGGACATCTGGCAATCCCCGCGATCCACAAAAAGAGACTGTCTGCGCGCCGGAAAACGACGCCCGACTTCCCCGCGTGGAAAAGAACGACGCAAGTCTGTGTGTGCTGAGAGGAAATCGACGCACACACCCCTTTTTCCACGCATCTCTTCTCCTGTGGCCCTCTGAGGAGATTTCCCACCAGAAACCAGGTACTCTGTGCTTGAAAGACACTTTATTGCTTTTTAAAGACTTAGACACTTAATATCACTTCTCAGTGATATCTTTACAAATTCGTATTGCAACTTTGATCGTGTTGACCTACAATTATCCAGATAAATATTCTATATTTTTCTAAACACTGTGTGGTGTATTTTTGTGGTGTTATACTATGGTGTTGTATGATTTATTGCACAAATGCTTTACACATTGCCTTCTAAGTTAAGCCTGACTGCTCGTGCCAAGCTACCGGAGGGTGAGCACAGGCTGATTTTGGATTGTTTGTGACTTACCCTGACTAGAGTGAGGGTTCTTGCTTGGACAGAGGGCAACCTGACTGCCAACCAAAAACCCCATTTCTAACATTGGTGATCAGCGGTGAGGATAGGACTTGTGTTTGTGCAGTGACATACAGTAGCTAAGTATTTCACTACCTACCCACAGTTGAAGGTTAACTTGATTTTTCATCTTTTTTGGCTTTGGTTCTCTGATGTCCTCCTGGATATACTATTGATATTTTGGACTTTGGATTTTGGTTTTTGCTAGTAAGATCTTATCAGAATGGGATTGCTTACCTACTCATTCTTTGTTCGTACTGACCACCTCACTAAGGCTGACCTAAGGAAGCTTTGCAGACAATGGGGCCTTCCTGTAGCAAGGAGATCTACTAAAGCAGAGATGCTCCATCACTACATAGTCTGGGGGGAGGAAAGATGGGCAGAGAGAGAGGCAGCAAGAAACCAAATGACTAAGTACCCCTCAGATGAGGAGGAAGACTACTCAGATGAGGAGGAAGGCTACTCAGAGTTGGACAGTGACCCAGAAATAGATGAATGGCTCCGAAGTCAAAGGCGACAGGAGCAACAATTAGAGGAGTATCTTGCAGAGGTTGAGGCAAAAAGACTTTTAGCCCTGGAAGAAGAAAAGATTGCAGCTCAAGAGCTGAGCTGTAAAGAGCTGAAACTGGAGGCCGGAAGGGCTGAGTCCAGTTCAGATGGTGGCAGCAAAAATCTTGCATCTAGTACTGCTGAAGAAGGGCACAAGCCCAGAGATGTGGTGCCCAACTTGAAGAAGGGAGTTGACACACCCCAGGCAGTTCAAGGGTATGAGGTAGTTCCCGTTATGCACAGGGTCCCTGAGAAGGATTGGGGAACTGGCACAGGGAGTCATATTCCTACTGGGGGGAGGGACACTTTACTGACTCTAGCAGAGAGTGACAGAGAAAAGGGTTCCCCCCTGGTGGACGTCCTGGATATAGAGTGTAGAGACATCCCAGAAGAGTTTGGGTTGAGTGTCAGGGACAGACAGATACTGTCTCACCAGTCTCAGGAGGGTGAAGTAGAGCGCTTTTCCAAGGTTGAGTTACTGGGTGGTTGGGTGAAGGGTACTGTGGTTAATACATGTGAAGGGCAGAGTGATGTAATTGCTGGAGAGCATATGTCTGGTCCTTATTTTCCAGAGCTACGCCAACACCAGGTGGAGTGTGAGTTCTCTGACCCCAGGGGACTTACAATGGAGGCAGACTTCTGGGTGAGTACCAGAGAGTCTGAAGAGGCATTTGGGGGTGCTCCTGAAGGGAGTGGTCTAGGTGGTTCCCAACCGAGTGTGGTGGGAGAGGATTGTAGTGTCCCAGGTAGGTCCCAGGTCCTAGAGGGTTCCATGAGGGAACACCAGGAGGGAAGCCTAGCCTGTACCGTAGGGCCACCTTTTGAGGGAAGCCCCGCAGTGTCAGAAGAACTTGGGGGGGTGACTGTAGCCAGCATCCCAACAGTTCTGGTGTCTGGCAGTACCCCTCCTAGTGAGGGGGTGCAGAAGTCCAGACATAGGGTTGAGAGGGGGTTGCAGACCCCAGTGGAGGACCTTGAGAGTCAGGGGACAGCTCTGAGAGCAGAGCCCCCCAGGAATGACCCAGGTGAAACCGTTTCTGGTTTGGGGGAAACCCAGACTCTGCCGGATGGGCAGAGGTCGGGAGACCTGCGCCAACCAGACTCTTGTGTGGCCCTTGGGGACGGTGTGTCCCTTGTGGGGGGTGAGAGTGCCCCCCAGGAAGTCCTGGCATGCCAGGCAAAGATTCAACCTCAGGGTGGTGACTCTGGGTTGGATACCCAGGTTCAGAGGTTAAACTCTGACCTGGTGGGAGGTAGATGTGCCTCCCAAGAAGTCCTGCTGTGCCAGGCAATTGTCCAACCTCAGGGTGTTGACTCTGGATTGGATGACCAGGTTCAGAGGTTAAACTCTGACCTGGTGGGGGGTAGGTGTGCCCCCCAGAAAGTCCTGGCGTGCCAGGCAATTGCCCAACCTCAGGGTGGTGACTCTGGGTTGGATAACCAGGTTCAGAGGTTAAACTCTGACCTGGTGGGGGGTAGGTGTGCCCCCCAGAAAGTCCTGGCGTGCCAGGCAATTGTTCAACCTCAGGGTGGTGACTCTGGGTTGGATACCCAGGTTCAGAGGTTAAACTCTGACCTGGTGGGAGGTAGGTGTGCCTCCCAAGAAGCCCTGCTGTGCCAGGCAATTGTCCAACCTCAGGGTGTTGACTCTGGGTTGGATGACCAGGTTCAGAGGTTAAACTCTGACCTGGTGGGGGGTAGGTGTGCCCCCCAGAAAGTCCTGGCGTGCCAGGCAATTGCCCAACCTCAGGGTGGTGACCCTGGGTTGGGGAACCAGGCTCAGAGGTTAAACTCTGACCTGGTGGGAGGTAGGTGTGCCTCCCAGAAAGTCCTGGTGCGCCAGGCAATTGTTCAACTTCAGGGTGGTGACGCTGAGTTGAATGGGCAGGTGCAGAGGTTAAACTCTGACCTGGTGGGGGGTAGGTGTGCCCTCCAGGAAGTCCTGGCGTGCCAGGCAATTGTTCAACTTCAGGGTGGTGACGCTGAGTTGAATGGGCAGGTGCAGAGGTTAAACTCTGACCTGGTGGGGGGTAGGTGTGCCTCCCAGGAAGTCCTGGTTTGCCAGGCAGTGATCCAGTCTGAGGGTACAGACCCTGGGCTAGAAGACCAGGTTCAGGGTGTCCCCCCGGACCTGGAGGGAGGGGCTACTGATAACAGTGCCCCTACCATGTTGTCTTCTGAGGAGGCCACTCCTAGTTGGAGGGTGCTGGACCCCAGAAGGGAGGGCAGGGGGAGGGAAGCCTCACCCCGGGCCCTAGTCCAACCTGAAGGTACAGGCCCCAGGTTGGAGGGCCAGTTGCAGGTTAACAGCCCTGCACTGGTGGAGGAATGGTACAGGGTGACTTCTGGAAGCACCCTGACCATGTTGGACTCTGGGGGTACCGCTCCAAGAGGGAGGGTACAAAGCCCCAGAGGGGAGGACCAGGTTCAGGCTGTCATCCCTGACCTGGTGGAAGGGAGAGTGGTTAAAGGGTGCCCAGCACCTGGGGCTACCGCCCCCCACTCTCCACAGCCACAGTGGTTGGAGAGCTTTGAGAGGCCTGGGGCCTGGCTCTCATCCCTGGCAGCTGTCAGTAATCACTGTGGCTTGCTGTCCGGGTGGACAGAGTTATCCCTGGGGAGGGGACAAGTGTCACACCCCAGGGGTAGAGTGGGCAACACCACTGTGTTGGTCATGGTGGTACTATCCTGCTCCTGGGATACATCTGTGAGCAAAGTAAGGTTAGGTGCTGCACAGATGGGATCCGCAGGTAAGGAGAAAGGTTCCCCATGGGTTGGCTTAGTGGGCCCTGAGAGTATGGACAGAGTGATCCAATTGGAGTCAGGAAGGCGAAGAACTGGAGCATGCCCCTGCTGTTGTGGGCCTGGGTCCTTGTTCTGTCGCCTCAAACAGGGAAGTACATCAGGATAGTGATTGTTCTCCCCTGGCTTTAGGCTGGTAGGGGGTCATGTTGGACCTGGCTTTTTGACAGGGACATCCCCAAACTTTTTGCCTCCTTCCTCCTATTTTTTCTGACCTGTTGTTGTTGGCTTTTGACCTCTGGGCACTTTACCACTGCTAACCAGTGCTAAAGTGCATATGCTCTCTGGGTAAATTGTACTACTGATTGGTTTATCCATGATTGACTATTTAATTTACCTGTAAGTCCCTAGTAGAGTGCACTACATGTGCCTAGGGCATGTAGATTAAATGCTACTAGTGGGCCTGCAGCACTGGTTGTGCCACCCACCTCAGTAGCCCCTTAACCTTGTCTCAGGCCTGCCATTGCAAGGCCTGTGTGTGCAGTTTCACTGCCACTTCGACTTGGCATTTAAAAGTACTTGCCAAGCCTAGAACTCCCCTTTTACTACATATAAGTCATCCCTAATGTGTGCCCTAGGTAACCCCTAGAGCAGGGTGATGTGTAGGTAAAAGGCAGGACATGTACCTGTGTAGTTATATGTCCTGGTAGTGTAAAACTCCTAAATTCGTTTTTACACTACTGTGAGGCCTGCTCCCTTCATAGGCTAACATTGGGGCTGCCCTCATACACTGTTGAAGTGGCAGCTGCTGATCTGAAAGGAGCAGGAATGTCATATTTAGTATGGCCAGAATGGTAATGTAAAATCCTGCTGACTGGTGAAGTCGGATTTAATATTACTATTCTAGAAATGCCACTTTTAGAAAGTGAGCATTTCTTTGCACTAAAAACTTGTTGTGCCCTTCAATCCATGTCTGGCTAGGTTTAGTTGACAGCTCCTTGTGCATTCACTCAGACACACCCTAAACACAGGGTACTCAGCCTCACTTGCATACATCTGCATTTTGAATGGGTCTTCCTGGGCTGGGAGGGTGGAGGGCCTGCCCTCACACAAAGGACTGCCACACCCCCTACTGGGACTCTGGCAGACAGGATTGAACTGAAAGGGGGCTTGGTGCATTTCTTAGACACTCTTTGAAGTCACCCCCACTTCAAAGGCACAACTTAGTATAAAACAGGGCCTCTGCCCTACCTCATGAGACACTTGCTGGAGAAGAAACCTGAACCAGAAACTACATCCTGCCAAGAAGAACTGCCTGGCTGCTCAAAGGACTCACCTGTCTGCTTTCTACAAAGGACTGCTGTCTTGCTGTTGCCCTGCTGCCTTGCTGAACTCTTGTCTGGCTGTAAAAGTGCTCTCCAAGGGCTTGGATAGAGCTTGCCTCCTGTTCCTTGAAGTCTCAGGACCAAAAAGACTTCTTCCTTTCACTTGGACGCTCCGTGCGCCGAAAATTTCGACGCACAGCTTGTTTCGCGGCGAGAAAAACGCTGCACACCGACGCTGATCGACGCGACGCCCTCGGGACGATCGAGACTTCGACGCACAACCTCGCAAGGACAAAGCCGCCCGACTTTCCAGGAGAAATCGACGCGACGCCTACCGTGAGTGCGAAACTTTGACGCACGGCCTCGCAAGGACAACGCCCGACTTCCAAGGAGAAATCGACGCGACGCCTGCCGTGAGACCAAAATTTCGACGCACGGCCTCGCAAGGACAACGCCGCCCGACTTCCAAGGAGGAATCGACGCGACGCCTACCGTGAGATCGAAACTTCGACGCGCAGCCCCGCAGAACTACGCGCAGCCGGAAAATAAGCAGGAGAATCCACGCACAGACCCGGGACATCTGGCAATCCCCGCGATCCACAAAAAGAGACTGTCTGCGCGCCGGAAAACGACGCCCGACTTCCCCGCGTGGAAAAGAACGACGCAAGTCTGTGTGTGCTGAGAGGAAATCGACGCACACACCCCTTTTTCCACGCATCTCTTCTCCTGTGGCCCTCTGAGGAGATTTCCCACCAGAAACCAGGTACTCTGTGCTTGAAAGACACTTTATTGCTTTTTAAAGACTTAGACACTTAATATCACTTCTCAGTGATATCTTTACAAATTCGTATTGCAACTTTGATCGTGTTGACCTACAATTATCCAGATAAATATTCTATATTTTTCTAAACACTGTGTGGTGTATTTTTGTGGTGTTATACTATGGTGTTGTATGATTTATTGCACAAATGCTTTACACATTGCCTTCTAAGTTAAGCCTGACTGCTCGTGCCAAGCTACCGGAGGGTGAGCACAGGCTGATTTTGGATTGTGTGTGACTTACCCTGACTAGAGTGAGGGTTCTTGCTTGGACAGAGGGCAACCTGACTGCCAACCAAAAACCCCATTTCTAACATCAGAGTTACTAAAAATAAAGGTACTTTATTTTAGTGACAATATGTCAAAAGTATCTCAGAGGATATACTCCCTTAGGAGGTTAGTAAAATACACAAAATGTACACAGAAACCAAAATCAGGTAAGTAAAACACTTAGAAAAGTAGTGCAAACACTGTAGAACACAATAGAATGCAATAGGAGACAATAAGCCTAGGGGCAACACAGACCATATACTCCAAATGCTGGGAGTGTAAGAACACTAGGGGTGTCCAAGATACCCCACCCCAAGTCCCTGAAAAGTAGGAATAAAGTTACCCTACTACCCCAGAAAGACAGTAAAGTCGAGATATGGGATTCTGAAAGACAACAACTGACTGCAAAGCACTGAAGATGGATTCCTGGACCTGAGGACCTGCAAAGGAATGGGACCAAGTCCAAGAGTCATGCAAGTGTCCAGGGAGGGCAGGAGCCCACTAAACCCCGGATGAAGGTGCAAAAGGGCTGCCTGTGGGTAGAAGAAGCCAAAGATTCTGCAACAATGGAAGGTGCCAGGAACTTCTCCTTTGGTCAGAAGATGTCCCACGGCGTGCTGGAGGATGCAGAGTTGTTTCCACACAGAAAGACAGCAAACAAGCCTTGCTAGCTGCAAGAGTCACAGTTAAGGATTTTGGATGCTGCCAGAGCCCAGGAAGGACCAGGAGGGCGCCCCCTGGAGGAGGAGACAGAGGGGGCATGCAGCAACAGAGGGAGCCCATGCAGAAGCAGGCAGCACCTGCAGAAGCACCTGAACAGGCATTCAGAAGATCTGAGCATGGCAGTTGTCTCAGCACAACAAAAGAGGGTCCCACGAAGTCAGAGGTCAACTCAGCGAGATGAGCAATGCAGGACAAAGTGCTGGGGACCTGGGCTAGGCTGTGCACAAAGGAATCCTTGCAAACGTGCACAGAAGCCCTAGCAGCTGCAGTTCACGCAGTACACAGGATTACTGTCTGGGGTGGGGAGGCAAGGACTTACCTCCACCAAATTTGGACAGAAGGACCACTGGACTGTCGGAGTCACTTGGATCCAGCTCCTGTGTTCCAGGGACCATGCTCTTCAAGATGAGAGGGGACCCAGAGGACCGATGATGCAGAAGTTTGGTGCCTGCGGTAGCAGGGGGAAGATTCTGTCGACCCACAGGAGATTTCTTCTTGGCTTCCAGTGCAGGGTGAAGGCAGACAGCCCTCACAGCATGCACCACCAGGAAACAGTCGAGAAAGCCAGTAGGATTAGGCGCTACAATGTTGCTGGTAGTCTTCTTGCTACTTTGTTGTGGTTTTGCAGGCGTACTGGGGCAGTCAGCGGTCGATCCTTGGCAGAAGTCGAAGAGAGAAGTGCAGAGGAACTCTGGTGAGCTCTTGCATTCGTTATCTGACGAGGAACCCACAGGAGAGACCCTAAATAGCCCTCAGAGGAGGATTGGCTACCTAACCAGGTAAGAGTCTATCAGGAGGGGTCTCTGGCATCACCTGCTGGCACTGGCCACTCAGAGGTCTCCAATGTGCCCTCACACCTATGCATTCAAGATGGCAGAGGTCTGGGACACACTGGAGGAGCTCTGGGTACCACCCCTGGGGTGGTGATGGACAGGGGAGTGCTCACTACCTTTCCTTTGTCCAGTTTCGCACCAGAGCAGGGGCTGGGGGCTCCCTGGACCGGTGTAGACTGGTTTGTGTGAGGAGGGCACCATCTGTGCCCTTCAAAGCATTTCCAGAGGCCAGGAGAGGCCAGGAGAGGCCAGGAGAGGCTACTCCTCTCAGGCCCTTAACACCTATTTCTGAAGGGAGAGGGTGTAACACCCTCTCTCAGAGGAAATCCTTTGTTCTACCTTCCTAGGACTAGGCTGCCCAGGTCAGGGGAGCAGAAACCTGTCTGAGGGTTGGCAGCAGCGGTAGCTGCAGAGAAAACCCCAGAGAGCTAGTTTGGCAGTACCCGGGGTCCATGCTGGACCCCCGGGGATGCATGGAATTGTCCCCCCAATACCAAAATGGTATTGGGGTGACAATTCCATGATCCTAGACATGTTACATGGCCATGTTTGGAGTTACCATTGTGACGCTACACATAGCTATTGACCTATATTCACGCGTGCAATGGTGTCCTCGCACTCACAAAGTCCGGGGAAATTTCCCTGAACAATGTGGGGGCACCTTGGCTAGTGCCAGGGTGCCCTCACACTTAGTAACTTTGCACCTAACCTTCACTAACTGAGGGTTAGACATATAGGCGACTTATAAGTTACTTAAGTGCAGTGTAAAATGGCTGTGAAATAACGTGAACGTTATATCACTCAGGCTGCAGTGGCAGTCCTGTGAAAGAATTTTCTGAGCTCCCTATGGGTGGCAAAAGAAATGCTGCAGCCCATAGGTATCTCCTGGAGCCCCAATACCCTGGGTACCTAGGTACCATATACTAGGGAATTACAAGGGTGTTCCAGAGTGCCAATCAGCATTGGTAAAATTAGTCACTATCCTGCAGTGACAATTTTAAAAGCAGAGAGAGCATAAACACTGAGGTTCTGGTTAGCAGAGCTTCAGAAACACAGTTAGGCACCACACAGGGAACACATACAGGGCACAACTTAGGAGCACTGGGGTTCTGGCTAGCAGGATCCCAGTGACACAAGCAAAAACAAACATACATATAAGTAAGAAATGGGGGTAACATGCCAGGTAAGATGGTACTTTCCTACACCAAGCCAACGTTCATCGGTAACTAAAGATAAAAAATGCATCTGTGTCGTTATTTTTTATCTTTGCAGTATCTAGACTAAAATAACTACCTTTGCTAATATGCAGTGAGTCTTTGCAGGCAAAGACTCACTGTTTACACATACGATCTTCGTTTTTGATCAATTCTAGCTATAAATGCTCATGATCGAGGTGTTTGCAATGGCGTAAAATATGAATTTAAGTTGTTGGATCTGCTCACATTTCATTCCATTCACCACTAGTTTGTTTTAATTACATTGATGTGTATATCACTGGTGCGCTTAAAGCAAACAAATTATATCCTATACTTACTTTAAGAGGCTTGGGTCAGGCTCATGTAACCTTTAGCTTGTTTTGCTCTGGAACTGTCATCCATTGGCGTGAAACATCGTCAACCCCCCTCACATAGGACAGTCTTGCCATTTTTAATTGGCTGTTTGGGTGTGTTCTTCTGCCTCCATTATAATGCATGAGGGACTGTTCAAGAGTCTGTGATCAGCCCTATAGCACTGAGAGGGAGCAACCCTTGACCCTGCTCCTGCAGGCAGGTCGCTCCCGCTCCGCCGCCCACGCCACCTCCTCACCACTCTCTTTCTCTGTTTATTCTCCATTTCCCTGCTGCTGCCTCCCTTGCGGCCCCTCCCCACCTTCCATTCTCTTTCTCTGTTTATTCTCCATTTCCCCGCCCTCCACTCACTCAACCCAGGCGCCCGCCCCAAGTGCACCCCTTCCAGCCCCACACACTCACGGCCCCTTCACCTGCCACACCTGTCATTTGTCCTGCGCCACATCCCTCACATCACACACCAACCATAGCGACCCCCCTTTCAACAAACACAACACCCCCAACGCAATACTCACCTGCTCTGCCCCCACCCCCACCAACCAACCCCGCCGCACACCAGCCCACAACCAGAACACACCCTGCAACAACACCCTCATGCACCACAACCACCTCAACTGCCTGCTCCTCAACACCCGCTCCCTTCACAAACAAGCCATAGAACTATGGGACCTCCAATGCGTCCACTTCTCCTTCACCAAACCCCCCACACACCACCATCAACACACCACACCCTACCGCATGTGGGACAAGATCCCCACAGAACGACTAAACTCCCAACTGGCTCACAACCCCCCCCACGCCACCAACCCCAACACAGGAGCACACAACCTCTCCAAATGGATCATCACCTGCGCAGACACACTAGCCCCCTCAGAAAACAAATCACCACCCGCAACATCAAGAACGCCCCTTGGTTCACCCCCGAACTCCAAGACTCAAAGCGCAAATGCCGCCAAGTGGAGAAAATATGGCGACTAGAACCCTCCACAACCAACTTCTCCACCCTCAAAACCACCATTTGCACCCATCAGCAACTCATACGCACCGCCAAAAGAGATCTCTACAAGACACGCCTTGACAATAACTCTCAAAACAGCAAAGAACTCTTCACCATCATTAACGAACTTGCCAAACCCAAAGCCAGCAACATAGACCCCTCACGCACACAGCCCCTATGTGACGCCCTCTCCAACCACTTCCACCACAAAATCCTGGACATCCACACCAGCTTCATACCACACACACCCACCGCACACACCCCTCAATCACCCAACCCAACCCCCACTCATGGACCCCCACCACACTCACCACCTTGACCCCCACCACACACACAGAAACCGGAAAAAACATGAACTCCATCCACTCGGATCCCCCTCTCACCCCTGTCCACATCGCATATACAACAAAGTCAGCCCAACCATCGCCCCGATACTCCGCAACATAATCAACTCCTCTTTCGACTCCGCTCCGCCATCTACCCAGATCCCTGGAAGCACGCGGAAATCACCGCTCTCCAAAAAAAAACCAAAGCTGACCCGGAGATCCTCTCCAACTATCGCCCCATCTCCCTCCTCCCTTTCCCCGCCAAGGTTGCTGAGAAACTAGTCAACGCCCGCCTATCCCACTTCCTCGAAGCAAACAACACTCTTGACCCCTCACAATCCGGGTTCAGCAAGAACCACAGCACGGAAACCGCCCTCATCACATGCACTGACGACATCAGGACCAAAGTCGACAAAGGCGAGACCGTCGCACTCATTCTCCTAGACCTCTCCGCAGCCTTTGACACTGTCTGCCACCACACACTCTGCACACGCCTCCACAACATAGGAATTCGCCACAAAGCCTTAGACTGGCTCACCTCCTCCCTCACCGACTGGACCCAGAGAGTCCGCCTCCCACCTTTCCAGTCCCCCAAGGGTCCTCCCTGAGCCCCACACTCTTCAACATCTACATGATCCCTCTAGCCAACATCGTCCGAGCACACGAAATCACTATCCTCTCCTACGCAGATGACACCCAACTCATCCTCTCCCTCACCCGCAACCCCACCACCACCAAAACCAACCTACAAACTGCTCTCCTCGACACCGCCAACTGGATGACTACTAACCACCTCAAGCTTAACTCCAACAAAACCGAGATCATCATCTTCGGCCCCAACAAAACCACATGGGACAACTCCTAGTGGCCCACCGCCCCAGGCCCGCACCCACCCCCGCAAACCATGCACGCAACCTCAGCATCATCCTAGACCCCTCCCTCTCCATGACACAGCAAATCAATGCCCTAACCTCCTCCTGCTTCCACACACTCCGCACTCTAAAAAAATCCTTCAAATGGATTCCCCCAGAGACCAGAAAGACAGTCACCCATGCACTCATCAGCAGCAGACTAGACTACGGTAACTCCCTCTACGCCGGCACCACACTCAAACTCAAACGCAAACTCCAGAGAATCCAGAACACAGCCGCACGCCTCGTCCTTGGCCTCCCCCGCCACAAACATATCTCACCACACCTCAAATCCCTTCACTGGCTCCCCATAGACAAGAGAATCACATTCAAGATCCTCATCCACGCTCACAAATCCCTCCAAAACACCGGCCCAACCTACCTCAACGAAAGAGTGAACTTCCACACTCCCACACGCAACCTCCGATCAGCCGGCCTCGCCCTAGCCACAGTCCCCTGCATCCAATGCACCACCACAGGAGGCAGGTCCTTCTCCTACCTCGCCCACAAAACCTGGAACTCCCTCCCCACCAACCTTCGCAAAACCAAAGACCTCCTGCTCTTCAGAAAGAGCCTCAAGACATGGCTGTTCGAACAGTGACCCTCCCTGCTCCCCTCCGCCCCTTTTTTTTTTGTCCCCCCCCCAGCGCCTTGAGACCCTCACGGGTGAGTAGTGCGCTCTATACAAAAAAATATGATTTTGATTTGATTTTGATTTGAGAGGTGAGCGGTGATAAAAGTGTTTGTATAGTGGATGCTATTAAAAAAAAAGCATTGCCTTATTTTTTTTGTATAATTCATTTTAGATGATTTAGCCTGAGGTCATGCGTCAGCACATAAAGAAGTATTACTCAAAAACAACACATCTTTTCCAGTGGTGTTCATTTTATTTTTGCAACCAAATTCCAATTGGAAAAAGGGCATAACTACCCTAATTCTGGAACCGTTGGCTCCTTTATAAATTAGATGCTGGTGGACTATTATGAAAAGGCTTTTTGGCTTTGAATTGTGGTAGGCATTAAGATACAATGAACATTGGTGATAGGTGTTCTATGCATCCAGTTTTCATAGTGATTCTTGCAGCTGTGTTTTAGACTGTCTGAAGTTGGCTGTCTTCCCATGCCCTGTACATGACTCATGTGTAACCATTTATGTTCCCTGCTAGTATGTCTTTCTGTTGTGGCAGGTTGCTGTTCACTTTTACTCCCCAGGTAGTTAGCACAGTAGGAGGCATCCACATTGATACAGGGGAGGATACCATTGTAGTTGAATGATGGTCTCAAGCTCTTGGGGTTGATAAGTGGGGTGTCAGTGTGTGACTTAAGCAAATCTGTTTCACTTACCCGCTCCTGGATCCCCAACCCTCTTCCACCTTTTCTCTAGCCGTGCAGTACCATTTTCAGGGTTTCCCTTCAGTAATACTATAATGGAAGTGCTTTAGTTATATGCAGGACCACTTGAATTATGTGGTAGAGAGAGGATCAAATTATGTGGCAGGGTTAATCAGTTTATGTGGCACAAAGAGTCCAGTTATGCATTTACAGCGCCAATAGCTCTAACTCGAGCAAATGTGAGACTCATTGCATTGAAAATGCTTGTTTCTTTTGTCTCTCCCGTTTGTGCTCCATGGCAGCCATCTCCATCAGTGGTATTGGAGCACTGGTCACATTGTTCACACTGTTAGCTAATCACAGTCATTTCTTTTGGCTCTCCCCTAGCACTGCATTTCTTTGTGTCATTCTGGTTTCATGTGGTTGTGCCCTCTAGGGGCTAATTATATGGTTGCATGCCCATGTTTCTTACAAATTATTTTTTTATTGTGGTGTCCTCCATGGACTGTTCCGAGCATTACAGTCAACATTCTACAATGTTTGCTGCATCCGGTCATCCCATAATGCTTTGCAGGGCAGCTTTTACAAAGCATTTTTGCTCATAACTCACCCTGTGGTGGTTCTAGCACAACGGGCCATCTTCAAAACGTTCACCACAACCTGATTTTTCTGTCTAGATCATCTCTGAGTCCCCATACTATGTTAGTGAGGACTCCAAAATATTAACCATTTTCATGGCTGGAAACTTTTGTTTTGCAGCTGAGAGTAATTTGTGTTTTAAGGGTTTTGTTTGTAATATCATGCAGTAGGCCTGATAGCCCTGAAAATGTATAATGTGCTACGTCTTGTAGGGGCTAAATATATGGCCTCACTTCAATGCTTTCAGTCATTTTCTTTTCATGTGGTTATGCTCTCTAGGGCCTTACCTTATGATAACATAACCATGTTTCTTACAAATGCTATTTTCATTGGGATGTCCTCTACTGGCTCTTCACAGCATTACAGTCTAATGCCAAACATCTATTTCAGATAAAGGTTTTAATTGGGTGTATATGATAATTGTGTACATTTTATTAATCTCTTCTTATTGCAATTATGACCATGATTCAGGCCAACTTAACATCCGTATTACAGTATAAATGTTTGAACACTCTTGATATGTTTTGATGACCCTTCTAGTTTATTTTTCTTGTTACTTCTCTGTGGCTGTCTTGTTTTGGGAATTGTGTTAGCCAGCCAGCAACTCTAATGGTGGGGTGATGAAAGTGATATTCTATTGGAATTAGCATGGCAGATTTAAATTAGGATGCTCAATTACAACATTTTCATGTTTGGCTGCAGATAGAGGAAGACGGTAAATGGAAATGCTTAAGTTAAATGCAGGGCCACTGGTACGGTTGACCAATTTATGTGGCAAGAAAAGTTCAATTATTAATTTACAACACCAATAGCTCTAACTCAAGCAAATGTGAGACCCACGGCATTGCAAATGCTTAAGTATTTTTAGTTAACAAAATATCTTGTGGGTTACAGTTGATCTAAAATAGTAATTTTAGACTTTGGCGGGTTGCCTGACACCTAGCACAGTCAGTGAAGGCCTTGACCTCTGCCCCCTGCCATAATACTGCCCACTCTACTTTGACATTCTGGCATACCTAGTGGGCATCCCCTAGCTTTCAGAGCACCTTCTGAGGCTATGGTTACCCCAGAGGCTAAACTGTTTGCCCTATGGGGCACTTTAGTGGCTGTGCCCACTCCGCAAACTGTGCCCGGAGGCTCTTAGAGTCCTCTTTGCCCAGAACAATGACTCCTTACAAGGTGGTCCTGTACTCAGAAATCAACAGCCACCCCACTCTAAACATGCAGCATGCAGACAACTGTCACTATGGCCTGTCGATCCAGTGGTGGATGAGCCATCACATCAAACATTTCTGACCTGGCAACCTGAGCCACTTGAGGCTCTGCCTCCAGAAATCCTTCAGAATCATCTCTAAATGGGCTAGCAGAAACTGCAAGAATAGCAGAGTCAGAGTACTGTTCATTCATAGTAATTCTCCCACTCCACTAAACTCTAAAATAACTTGTATCTTATTAGAAGTGACAGTGTTCCCAAAAAAATCATCTTATCCACTCTTGCAAACTGAAGTGAAGAAGTGAGTTTCTCCACAGAGTACTATAGAAATAAGGAAATCACATATGTCAAGTAGAATTGTCCTAGGCGTGCCCATAGGGACACCACAGAGATTAAAGTACGGATTCAGGAATGTGTAAATGAGCCAACAGGGGTGTTTAATAGCAAAACTTGAGGTGCACCTTCATAATGCTTGTCTGTCATAATTTACATTGACTCAGCCCTAGAGTAGCTTCCAGAAGTGCCAGATATTAGGTGGGAGCACCAATACAGATCTTGCATAACACTGAATTGGCACACAATGCTAAGTAAACATGCATTGCAACAAACACATGACTCAGAAGTAATATATATGTCACAAAAATAGTAGTGTTCCAACTTAATTTCTCATAAAGAAGGACTATGGAGAAAAACGGACACAGCTATGCATATGAAACGATTTCCAACACCAGTCTGGTGAAGAACACGGGTATAAGAGCATTATAATCCATTGGTAGATTGTAGTCAAAATATCAGAACCAGACATCATCAATATTGCTATGCTGATGAGATGGAAAGCAAAAGGAAGGAGTATCCACATGTTTGGTGTAGCAGGGAAAGTGTGTGGCATATTGCTTTCCACCACATGTTATCCTCAACATGGTCATGAATTGGGAGGGTCAATTTATGTCACTATCTGAATGCTCATTAGCAATCTCTACTCAAGTAAAGGTACTTGGAACACTGCATTTAACTAACAGTGTTTCCGTCAAATGATCACTAGCATAACAGCTAGGGATTATTGATAGCACATCCGTCAATACATTCATATCAATAACCAGCAGTATGTTGTGTTACTAGTTTCTATACAGCCAAAATACTCATTCCCAAAAGTACATACTGGCACTAAAAAGGCCTATGTCTTTCATAAAGATGTAAGTAGCAGCAAGACAGACCAATTATATATGCTCAGCAAAAAGAATCAGGTATTCAGCATCTTTTTAAACATTCCCAATGTCTTGCAAGACTGAATGGAGAGCAGAAGCATATTCCAATGTTGAGTTGTCAGATAGGCAAAGGAGCAGCCACCACATTTAACTGGGTGAATATGGGGAGAGGCCACAAGAGCTCTATCCATAGATCTAAAGGCCATTCAAGGTTGATAGGTGGTACCTCATGAGCAAACGTAACCGGGACTGCTGCCACACAATGCTTTATGAAAGTGGCACAGAAGCTTAACAACAATCAGTTTGTGGATAGGCAACCAATGTCAGGAGCTCAAACGTGGTCCAGAGGATGATCTTGGGGAAAGATTAACATTTAGGGCCTGATTTAGAAGTCAGCAGAGGCGTATACTCTGTCACGAACGTGACTGGCATCCTGTCTGCTGTATTATGAACCAATTCTATCCTATGGGGATCTTAATACAGAGGACAGGATATCTCATGTTTGTGGCAGAGTATTCCCTCCGCTGACATCAAAATCAGGCTCTTAGTCTTGCTGTAGTGTTCTGAATGATTTGCAGCCACAATAATAGTGACTCATTTATGGCAACATGAAGTGCATTACCATAATCCAAATGACTGGTAACGAGAGCCTGAACATGTGTCTTCCTGCACTGCATGGGTATCCACCTGAATATCCTCCTCAGCAAACCAAGGATACCAAAGCAAGATCTGCAGACTGCACCAACTTGATTTTTCATGCTGCGGGTGTCATCCATGAGGATGTGCAAGTTACTTACCATCCTTTTAGGCTGCAGTGGAGTGCCTAAATTGTTTGGCCATCATTGATCTAATCAAACCAATTTGCCTTTTCAAACAGAACGCTAACTCTTGGACTCTGCCTTCTATGCAGGGTCAGGTCCAAAGGTTTAGCTTACCCCCTCTTTTTCTCTGAACCTGTTGTTTTTGGCTTTTACTACTCTGAGCACTTTACCACTGCTAATCAGTGCAACAACACTTGTGCTTTCTCCCTTAAACCTTGTGATATTGGCTAACACACAATTGGCAAATTACATTTACTTGTAATTTGCTAGTAAAGTGGAACTACATGTACCCAAGCCCTCTGAATTAAGTGCTAGCAGTATGCCTGTAGCGCTCATTGTGCCACCTTCTTCAGTAGCCTTTTAAGCATGTCTCAAGCATATGCCATTCCAGCTTGTGTGTGCAATCTTAAACTGCCATTTTGATATGGCAAAACACGCCTCTTGCTGGGCCTAAACCTGCCTTTTTACATGATTAAGTGTAGTTGGCAGCAGTTGGCCTTTGTGTATTCCTCCCAGAGAGCATCACAATAGAGTGTCTGGATGGTGGCAGGACTGACCATCTCTGGCAGTATGGAGGGGTACAGCTGTCACCTACCACACTTGCACTTTAAAGGCACTGGCACAGCTCACACACAAAGGACTTCCAACTAGGGGGAAACTCCAGATGTTTCTCCCACTTCAAAGTGGGAGCTAGGTATAACACTGGGACTGTCAGACCCACTCTTCAATTCACTTTTGTACCTGTGGAAAGGATTGCTCTGCTGCATGAATGACTGCCCAGCTGCTCTGCTACCCAGCTGTCCTGCCTGCAAGAGGGACCTCTCTACTGCTCTGCTACCAGAGGGAGAAGGGCTGGACCTACATCTTAAATCCAGGACCAACAGAGTAACTCCAGCAGTTGGTTGGCTGGCCTCCTGTTCTGAGCCACAGGGACGCAACAAGCTCTAACACTGGGCAAGGCAACAGAGAAATCCCTCTTGCAGGCACAGTAGCAAGGTACTTCTTCTTGCAGCAGGGCAGCAAAGCAGTCCTTCCTCTGGGTCTTCCACAGGTCCAGAAGTGATCTGAATTAATATGCTTCGGAGGAAGCCTGCTGGAGGCTTTCTAGGAATGGTTCAAACTCTTTTGTCTTTTCACATGTTCATTTACTGTTCAGTTACATAGCCAATTCCCCATGTATGTAGGGTAAAGAGGACAACATATTATTCATAATTTTGGTGGTTTTTAGAGTAGCCTGTTTTACTTAGTATTATTTCTTCAAAGGTAATTGATTTTTGTATATATAACTATAGTATTACAGCCTATGGTGCCACTTTCCAAAATGTAAGGGATATGGTTCTCTAACTCCTGTGAAACTGTAAAATGTGTTACTTTTGAGATGTGTGGAACACTTTTCCTTGCTTTCATACTGAACAGTCTCTATGTCAGACTGTTATTTAATTTTGGACTTAGAATATTTTTTGAGAGAGGGTTTACCCTATTTCTGCTGAGCAGTCCCCATGACAGTTTGTTTAAATACTTTAACTATTTGGGTGGTTGACCTTATGTGATCCTCTTGTTTTATAAGTTATTTATTTGCCTATCTAATCTTGTTGCTTTCTGTAAGGATTCTTAATTTTAAATAAACCTTTACAGATTGGACTTTTGTGTAGCTTTCCTTTTTTTGCCTACGGCACTCATCCTCTGCGACATACATGGCCCTTATTTGTCTAATCACCCCTTTGAATAGAAAATGCCAACACATTTTGGTAGTAGATGATAGTTTCAGGCATATCACTGCAAATTGTGTCAAGTTTCTTTCAAATGTAAGTACAAAATTGTAAATTAAATGTGTGCTTTCAAAATTGTAAGAATTAGGTAATCCTGTGAGTTATCATGGTGCTTCAGTCCTGACAAGGTTGTCAGGAGCTGCACTACATGGGTATCAAGAGGGCTTTGTGAAGAACGTTGTCTTGTGGGCATTGTGCAAATGTTTATGTAGTTTGAGATGTCGCACACATATTATCTTGAGATGAGTGAATTGAAGTGAGTAATTTGTTTCATATCACATTTGTTTTATACCATTTGTGTTATATCAGTATGCAAATTGGCACAGTATTATGTTAGTTGTGTTTAGTATTTTGTGCTGTGCATGCATTGAAGTCAAAATCTGCACTGCACTTTAATACTTTGCCCAAGTTGATGAAGCTGTTTTAAATTGTGGTCTTGATGAACAATATTGTGATTTATATGCAAAGGTTGGTTAGCAGATTTATGGAAATCTAAGATTTCAATATAAATATTAAGGTTTTCTGAAAAGGTGTATAGGGTGACATCAGGTTATAGGAAGGCCCTATAGGTTAAAATTCTATGAAGTTCGTAACAGTCTAGCTGTGTATGAACTAATTTGGGTATTATCTTTCTGTTGTAAAGTGGTTCATTAGTAGGGGTTGGTAGGAACCCATCACTAGTAACAAGGCCGCAGTCACAATATAAGGTCCTGTCAAGGTCTCAATAAATGAATCCCTTGCTCAACACTTGGAAGCTGGCAACAGCAGACAGGCTTAATTTAGGATTCAGATGTGTCAAGCATTTAAAAACACCAATCCATTAAATAAGTAAGACACAACACACAATAAAAATCCAATACCAATTATTAAAAATGGGAAACATTTTTATCAGTCAAAGTCAGTCAAAAAAATCTTCATTAATATATATTTTTTAAATATCCATAAAGGAGCACACATAAAACATTACATAAGTTAGTAGAAGAATAGATCCAAATAAATCATCAGTGAAATTACACAAATTAAAACCATTAAAATCAAATATTATTTCTACTGAAATTATTCAGTGGGTCAAGTTAAGTTTAAACGAATACTCTAGAGTGTGCAATTAACCAGCAAGAAGTTCCATAGAGTTGATCAGTCTCTTCCCCACTTTTTTCTTCTCTTTTAGTACTGAGGCAATGAAACGATAAATAGCAACATTGGATTGTAATAACTGTAGATAGAAATTGCTTCCTTGCACATCATTGTATTAAAAGACCCTTCTCTGCTCTCTATATAAGTTACAGAATAAACATGCGCAATTGTGATCGCCCCGAACGAGCATCGCATTGACAGGGTAATAAATCCTTGGGGCAATCAACCTTTGGTGGATAAGCCACCAAAATGTGAACCAGCCCCAGACGAAACTTCATCAGATAAAAACTGTGGCATTCTGGGATAACTAGCTGATAGGGTTCAATTTTCAGTGTAGTACATAGAGGAAGATATGCTGCCACCATACATTTCCCCAAGTTACACCTCCATCTACCCTCAACCATTTTTTCATAAAATTCATTTTTAACCACTATTGCATCCTGTTTAGTTATAGATTTGGGATTACGAAACAGGTCTAATCTATTAACTCTGCCCAGCATTTCCTTAATATACATACCCCATGACCCATGTGCACCTCTGCACCCCACCCAATCTCATACAATCCATCAGCAATGACTGGGTAAGGGCCGCTTCAGGTCTAAACCATACGGACATCCAGAGTGATAGGGAGGCTACCTTAATCAGATCTTCAATAAATGGGAGTCTCAGTACCTCATGTGAGATAATGGCAGGTACACTTGAGGGAAGTGAGAGTAAGCTTCTCAAAAATGTATTTTCACCTATTTGCAAAGATGGTGCATCCATATATCCCCAAACCCAGGCATCATGTATAGCAATTGATGTAGGCATTGCCTTATAAATAGTGGTGATTGGCTTTATTGGGACACAACCCAATTTAGTAATAAATGTGCGCAGTGCTACCACCGCCTGATTGTATTGCGTGACCTTTCTACCTCTAAGGTGATTCCATTTACACTAACTGTCATAGCTAGTTCCCAAACATGTGAATGTATTTATGCAGTTCAGATGAATGCTTTCGATATAGAACGGGGAACTTTACTTCTTGGATGACCACACATCATAGTGTAAGATTTTGATTTATTAGTGATCTAACCCAGATCTGTCATGAAATCCACAAATTTATTTAGCAATTTTTGGAGTACCCTCCCTGTTCTGGCCATAAGGACACAATCATCGACGTACATGAATACTGGTTGTGGACTGCCATCAATCTTGGGGGGGGGACTGCCTTTTCATCTACTAAAGCTTCCTCTGAGCTGTTTGCATAAAATGTATACAGAAAGGGGGCCAGAACACAACCTTGTCTGACACCTTTCTCAACCTTAAAGAAACAAGTGCACACCCCCTCTTGCCCATATCTAATCTTAGCTTCCACATTACTGTGAAGTTGCACCAGCTGATCTACTAACTTAGGCTTTTTTCTTTTCTTGATTAGCACTGCCCATAATTTACTTCTAACAACATTATCAAACGCCACAGGTAAACCCTTAAGCACCAAATATAAGCACCCTTATTTAGCCCTCATATACGTTTCACTAAGCAAATGGAGGTTCAAACATTGATCAACTGTTCCCACCTCTTTCCAAAAACCATACTGTGCCTGAGGAAGAATATTTTTAAAAGCCCATGCTTTAATGTGATCCAAAAGGAATCTCCCCAATTTTTTTGTGGTAACATCAAAGAAAGAGATAGGGAAATATCATGCAGGATCATTCCAGTCGTCCTTTTTAAAAAATGGAACAATAGTGGCTGTAGACCAGACTGAAGGAGGAGCGGTGCTTAGAGCAGCTCCGAAAACATTAACCTGATTGGCACCCATAGATCTTAATTGCTCTTAAAGAGATCAACTGGGACACCATCTGGCCCATGGGCTTTATTAGGGATGAACAATTAATTGTCAATATCACATCACTCAAATGTATATCCACTTCCTCACTATTCAGATTATCAAATCCATCTGACACAGTGGTTTCACTCTCATCCACATTACATTAATATATCTTTGTAAAGTGAGTAATCCAACTGTGTTCTGGAATGTGAGCCTCAACGTCCTTGTTTGAGTCTGGGCTAAAGAAGGGAGTATTAACTACTTTCTAAAATTGAGCCCCATCATTTACAGCTGAAGCGGGCAATAGTTTTTCCCATGCCTCTTTTCTAATCATCTTTTTACTTAATTAAATTGTATTCATATACTGGGCTCTGCACCTTCTAATTTCTGTCTGACTCATTGGAGTGGCCTTTAAAGCCTGTATAAGATTAGCAGGAGCGTGTGTACATGATTTATCAAACCACTTAACTGCTTTGATTCAATCAGATTGAATAGGTAGAGTTAAATACACCATCACAGATGCACAAATATCTTCGAAAGCTCCCAGAACCTGGGTGGGGATGATTCAGTATTTAAGCAACTACAGAGGATAAGAGAGCCTTTGAGTTCACTTTTTGCTATTTACATAGCACACCTTTATTCCTATGGCCTTCAATAGGACATACCACTCTCTGCACACGTTCTTTCTTAAATCCATTGTGAATTGCAAGTACCAGTGGGTTATGATTGCTTAGACCACTTTATGCAGCCACAATTTTGACAGCATTATAGGATCAATAACTGAACCACAACCTCTCCCAGGAACAGTTATATCAGGGGTGGTTTCATTAATTGAAATATCACTTGTCAGTACCAAATCATATGCCCTCATTAGGTTATTTACCTCTGTAGTGTAGCCATTTTTAATGTAGCTTTCTGCGCATTTGCTTAAAGTATTAGGCCTCTGTGCACTTTGCCCTAGATGCATTTTATTTAGCCTCGCACTGTTATTTTACAATAACCAGTTTCACGGTCTTGTTTTATTTTCTTCTATCACACTGTCTAGCTTACTTCAGCACTGAAGTTCTCAAACAATACATTCTTGCTCGCTCTGTGCTTCAGTCAAGGATACAGTCTGGTACATTGCTGATAGATGTGGTAGAAGTTTAGTCTTTAGGGTTCTTAGAAAGTACACATTCTTACGTAGGGACGTTTCTTAGAACACTGGCGTGTTAGTCACTTTCTAGGCCTGGTACACATAAGAGGGAGATTCCAACCAGGAACCCACAACTAGATGCTGACTGCCCTGATGCAGATGCTGATCCAGATCACAGGCTTTTGCTCAGGTATGAGGGTTGATGTCCTCCCGGGGAACCTGAAAGGCAGGCTTAGAGCTTAACATGCTGTGCTTACAATATAACTTAGAGAGAGAACGTAACCTAGTTGCACTATTATAGCATTATTCTTATGTTTCACTCTCCTCGTTACTATTTCAATCCTACTGTGTTGTGTGGTTCTGATTATTGCGGCTCACGCCTTGTTATCTAAAATGCAGTTGTTTTTATTAATCCAATCTCTAAAACTCAAACTGCCTTTGTCATTTATATATGAGACCGCACTGTATATGAGAGAACTGTTTGTGACCTGAGTGACCACGACTTCCCTGGGAAGCACAAAGATGTCATGCGCTCGGCTGCCCAATTGTCTCTTCCCTTTGGGAAAGATAAGGCACTGCTAGTTAGCCAGAGCTTAACCCGGATTTGGGGTGACAAGGGTCCTTCGCCGTGGGTCAGACTTAGTCCCCCACACTGTGAAAGATCTTGCCGCCCAAAAATCCAGTGGTCTCATTAGGATAATGAGAGCCTACGCAACACCTTATCCCCTCACGGATTGTGAGTATAGTAAGAATAATTTCTACAATCCTCACAAACTACCCCACAGACCTTATTATCCCTTACAGTACAGAGGTAAAAATGAAAATCCCCACCCCACACAATTATATAATCCTTATTCATTGAGCATACCATCTCCTCATTAGCCTTAGCTAGGGAATGTATAATCTCAACATTCGGTATCAAAAAATTGTTATAATAAAAATTAAATAGTAGCAGTATCGGACTGCCCTTCAACAACATCACCACTAGTTGGTATAAGGAGAATCAATTTGATATTTAATCACTTTAGCACCTGAAAAGATATTAATCAGAGTCAGAAGACCCCCACTAATTCGCCCTGCAGGCGTCCATTTTGCCAGAGTTGTAATTGATTGGAGCCATTAATATAAACATCTGTATTAGCCCATGTTTCTTGTAAGCAAACAATCTGTTTATTGTATATCAAAGCAAGCCAGTTACTGTTTGCATATTTCTCCCCGATACCAGCCACATTCCAGAATAAGACCTACCAAAGATGAGGCGACATCCTTTCAGCCTCTACATATTGTGTAGTGAAATATATCCCTTGTATATCCGAGCTCCCACACTCTGATTCCTGCAGGGGTGGATTAATCCATTTCTCCCTGACTTTTTTCCCCTCCAACCCATCATTCATATAACCAATAGGTGGGGAGATACAATTAGGCGTACCCACTTCACCACTGGAGGTAGAACTCAACGTTGTCAAATTGGCTGAGGTGAAAAACCCATCCCTCTCCCCAAGTCAATCGACATCTTCCAAGAGGATACGCAAAGGGTCATAATGATTCTGAGCAGGGATGGAGAATTTAAGAGTTTCCCCCTGTCAGATATACTCAACATGACTGGGCTGATAAAAGTATCCCACAGAAACAACCTGCATATTTAAGTCCCGGTCCTGCAGGGTTCCAAACAGGTCCAGTATCCATGCTACCTGACAAGGGTTTCTAAACTTTACCACCACACACTCATCAGGGAGTAATGTCTTACTGTGGCCTACACACTGTACCCTCCTCATTCCGATAATGCCATTTCAAAGAGACTCTGTATTTGCTCGCCCTAATGAGTTTTTCAACCAAAAGGACACCTTGTTTTTCAGTTGGTGCTCCTGCTCCATAGTTGTGTTGGATAATACAGGGACTTTTTTAACACAATTATATAAGAGGTACATTGTGACAGGAGTTGCAAAACATGTACGTTTCTTCCCTTGAGAAAACGATCAGGCTCAAAACTCATCGACCCTTCCCTCTCAGAGGCCCGCAACCTCCCATAATTTCCTGAGGATACAGCTACGGGCTTCTCTGGGATCACACTAATACTGTCTGGCCGATCTGTGGGGGTAACTATTGACTGAGTGGGCCCACTTGGTTAGACTGTACATCCCTTTTTTGTCCAACCCCGTAACAGTCTACTGACGGACCCATGGACCGGGTCATTATGTCCTCCTCGGCATTTCAAGTAGGTAATATATTACATTTTATGGACTCCAAAAGATGCTTTAAAGGAGAGTCAAAATTGTTCAATTTATCAACAACAGGTTTAAGTGTTTTTTCTAGAATAGCCTCACCCAAATCTCTTTCCAGACAATTGTCCTCCAAATGCTGGGTTCCTGTTGAATCCCCAGAATGTCTCTGCCCTACTACCTCTTTTTTGTGCATCTGGGGAATGATCTTCTCAGTTAGATTTGGAGCATTTCATCTTGATCACACCCAAATTCTGATGGACGGGCTTCTTCCGCTTAGTAGGTGGGGAGACAATTTCATCAAAATGTGCATTTTTGTCATTAATAATCAAATCATCACCTCTACCAGAAAAGATAATTAATTACCCTGGTAGAACACACCCCTTTTGGGGGCTTCATATCTTGCCCTCATTCCTTTCCTTAACAGCCTATGAAGAATCTTCACCCTCTGCCCCTTCCACAACCGATTGATTGCGGACCTTCGGTGAGGACTGAGAGGAGGGAACAAAAGAATTCCTTGCAGCCCCCAGTCTTTCCTCAACTGATTCAATTTGGGTGTGTAATGTGGACAAAGCCGTAGAAATGACATGATGGAGACTGTGGACTTTATTTCTTTAAAGTTAGCAGATGCATTCACCTTCCTTTTAGTCACTACACTAATGAAGGTAAAGGGTCCACAACAGCAAACGTTCTGTGACCTAGGGCCCAAAGTGAACCAGAACCAAGAGAAGGGGCCCAGCCCACCCATATCTGGGCATGGACAAGCACAGGTGGGCAGAGATGGATCTGCTCTTCGACTGGTCTTTGCCCGGGCATGGGCCAGGGTGCAAGGGTGCCGCAGGAGCAGTCTGTGACCTTTAAGAATCTCCTGGAGTGAATGTGGAATGGCGGCCCTCCTCCTGCCGCAAGTGGTGCTGCAGATTGCAGTTCAGGCTTCCCCAGTTCTTGTTACAGCACGTCCCTTGCTGCGGGAGCACTCTGTGACCTTTAAGCGCCTTTGGGCGCAAATATGGAATGGCAGCCTGCCTCCTGCCGCAATTGGTGCTGGGGATTGCAGTTCAGGTTCCCCATGTTCTCATTGCAGCGTGTCCAGCGCCGTGCGAGCAGTCGATCTGCTGCAAGTGGTGCTGGAGATTGCAGTTCAGGCTCCCCCCGTTCTCATTAGAGCACGTACTGTGCCGCGGGAGCAGTCCATGACCTTTAAGTGCCTCTGGGCATGAATGTGAAATGGTGGCCCTCCTCCTGCTGCAAGTGGTGCTTGGGAATGCAGTTCAGCATCCCCCCATTCTCATTACAGCACCTCCCGTGCCGCTGGAACAGTCTGTGACCTTTAAGTACCTCTGGGTGCAAATATGGAATGCCTGCCTTCCTCCTGCCGCAAGTGGTGCTGGGGATTGCAGTTCAGGCTCCCCATTCATTTATCTTTAAAATGACACCAATGTACGGAACTAAAGATATGAAGTTTTAAAGTTTAAATTAAAATATTTGCTTTCTAGCACCTCAAAACCAACAGCCTCAACTGGGGTCATCTGGTTGGGCTTGACTGGGACGAAGTCAAAGTTTCAGGCCATCCGCGATGTAGCAGGAGTTAGATACACTTAGAAGTAGGGCACAGTAAAAATTTCACTTTATGTCTTAGTCATTTAAAAAAAAAAAAAATTCTCTCGATGCAGGCTGAAGCTTCTCATCAAGTCAGATTTGGATGTTTGGTCCTTGAGATGCTGGGGCTCCGTTTCCAAAAAGGCATCTGTCAAATCTTTTAAAGTCCAGTTGAAAATAGTCAGCTGGTTTCTTCTTGGTGGAGGTGATAGAAGGGAAGCTCTTTTAACCTGCTGTTTTCAAGGAGTCCACACCTTTACTTCTGGAAGCCAGGCAAAGTCCTTAGAGTTGTAGTTCCTCAGTGCGCAGCAAGGGCATTCATCAAGCGCACAGTCCTTTGGGGGTGCATACCAGGGTTCGAACAGAGCCATCCTTCTTCCCTTTGTAGTTTCAGGCAGGGATCTGAGTTGCTGGGCAACTCTCACAAATGTATTTAGTGTTCATGGGCTGGCAAGCAGGGGGGCACCCCTGACCAATGGGGTGCAGGGTGACCTTTTCCTGTGAAGTGTGGCAAAACCCAATCCCAGAAAGCACTATTGTTTAAAAATCCAAAATGGAGAAACTTTGTCCTGGAGGTTAAAATCTGGCTAAACCCTTCCACTGGTGTAGGCAAGTGTCTTTAACACTCCCCTTCCAGTCCATCAGCTAATCATTACTGTGGCACACATCTGGCTGGGGTGTCAGGCTGGGGGTGAGCCTGTGTCCTGTCATAACTATTATTCCTCCTTTGAATACCAGTCTGGCTACCCAGTCCTCTTCCTGCCTTTTGCTCTGCAGCTTGCAGATCTCCACCCACCAGATGTCCTTTTGTCTCATTGCATGCCACATTACACCTCATTAAGTTAGCTTGGCTCAGCCTGGCACAGACTTGCCAATCAGTGAAGAGCTGCTGGAAGGCTGGATTTTGGCTCACCACAAAAGCAAGTTCTATACCTTCTATTAAGTGGTAGTTATAATAAATCTAACAGTGGCAAGTTGTTGGATTAATTCTAACTATCATTTTAAGTCCAAGAATGAAATTTTTAGGTATTACCTACCAATAGTTACACTTAAATAAAGTATTCCAGTGTTAGCCTTTGGAGTCAATGTACTACAATGAGGAAACGTTAAATTGGCAGTTTTTCCTTCACCATGGAATATAAAACATCTTTTATAATGCTCCTGCTTATAGTTACAAGGTACCCTATCCCGGGGCACTTAGGGGAGACCTTAGGGTTGACCTATATCTAACAATTGTGTATTCTGAGACTTTGGAAGTACCTTTAATTCAAAAGTTGAATTTTCATATACATTTAATTAGAAAATGTCTGCAAAGCAGGGCTGGCTTTTAAAGTTACAGCAATCCACTCAGCAGTTCACACTTAAGTGGATTAAATCTGCTGGGCCTTTAAACTTACACACCCTACCATATACTAGGGACTTGCAGGTAGGTTGTGATGCCAATTACAATTAGGCCTAATTTGCATATACCTTTTACACAGGGCCCTGGGCATGGCTAGCAGAGCCCAGGGCAATGTAAGAGTCAGAAACCAATAGTATCAGTCAACAATTGAGGTTATCAGGGCAAAAAGGATGGCTTTCTCACACTTTCATTTCTTTGTGCACAAGAAATAGATGAGCTGACCCACAACTGGGTTACCGATCCTGGTGTGACAAAAAGCATCTTTAAGTGTTGAGTTTTTTCTCCATCCTGTGGTGAGTTTAATTTCCATCCGTATCTCAGTAGGCAGACTGGGTCCTTGTGTTTTTTTACATTGTGCGTGGGAATTCTTGCTTAGAAATTGCAGTCTGATTGGTTAAATTTATTTTGTTTGTGCTAGTTACAATGGGTCTGTGTTTACATAAGCCAGTAATTTCCACTAATGGAGAAGATGCCACACACCGATTGGCACCTCTGTACTTCTAATCCTGTTGGATCATGGATTGCATTCATGTTTATGGCTCAAAGAAAGGAATAAAATTACTGCTGACAACAAAAAGATAGAGGCTCCTATGTTTGGTACATTTGAAGACAAAAAGATTGAGAAGTTGGGGCGTGACATGCTTGAGTTGAAGCGACAACCTAGAGTTGCCCAGTTTAATGCCTTGAATGCATATGGCTATGTGGCAAATGAGAGAGCACATAAGACAATGGTGAAAGGTCAAATTTGTATGGCTGTCGACCATTGGTTGGATGTGAGATCATGTTTGTGGAAGAATGAATGGGTTAAGAAAGTTCTACAAAGTATAGGTCCTTTCTAGCAATTACTGAAGAATCAGACAAAAAGAAAACAAAAGATGACAAAAAACAAGAAAGAATTGGAAAAGAAAGGAAGCAATTCAGAGAGACAGAATGAATTGTTAGATCGTTGCCTGAAGTGAGAACTCTTTAGTATAACGATGGCCATATGCAAGTGGAACTGCAGGAAATAGGGCAGAGTAACCAAGCATAAGAGGAGATTAAACAGTGCCTAGTTTGTATTCATATGGTGAGATGGCTAGGGTGGAAAGTAATACTTTCGATATTCAGGAAGATTCAGAATTACTGAATCAAACCCTCATAGAATTAATAGGAACAATTATTAAAAATGGAAGACCTAGCAACTTTTCTAAAAGAATGGTCAAAACCAGAACTACTCAATAAATCTGAGGGATTAAAAAAGAATAAAAGGAGGAATAATGTGAGTGTTTCTGAAAGCAATATGATTGTGGAGAAGAAGTTTCTATTGAAAGCAGTGCATAAGGAGCGTACGTAGATATGCTATGGGAAAAAAAGAGATCTTTATAAATTCATAACTATTTTTACTGAGATTCTAGAAAAAACTCAAAAGTGATACAAAGAGATGAAAGGATTGACTGATTTATTTTATTATTTGAAATTATTGCAGAAAAAGATTTATGGAAAGAGTAAATCACTTGTGATTTGGACACGGAAAAGCCTAGTAAGGTGCTTCTAAATAAATCATCTTGGTTCTTCTGGAGAAGTAATTTAGTATTTGAAAACAAACATTCCCAGGAATAAATTCTCAAAGGCCAGGAGAGCAGCTCAGTATCCAAATGAATGGGTATATGCATATTGTGAGAAACTGATGTAGATTTAGATTTTTGTAGATTTGCAGGCATTGTAGTGGAGTTGAAGACCCCCTTCGAAAGAGTGCATTTTTGGATTTGTGTTGGCTTATGTGTTATTAAGCAAAGTGTGATGTATTGTCAGGCTAAATCTTTAGAAGAGATCCTGGTCTATAGGGAGTATTGTATTGATAGGTCCGATGCTAAGAACAAAACTATAAAAAAAATTGAACTTGATGATGGCTCAAACAAAGTTTTTCCAAAATAGCAGTTATGATCAAGGTGATTTCCAGTGATCTGATTTTGGACCTAGGGCTGGTTCTGGATATGGTTTCGGTTTGAATGCTAGTGGTAGTGTGCAAAGTTTTAATGCACAAAGAAGTGGTATGCAGTTTGTGCAAGATAAAAATGGTGGTCCACTTGGCAGAGGTAAGAGCTTTGGTAACAACATGCCTAATCAGAATGTTAATGATTCTAAGGTAAGAAAAGATCCTTGCCACATTGGAAGAAAGTCAGGCCACTGAAAACAAGAATATAGATTTAATCCAAATAGGTTTCAAAATGAGTTGCAAATGGTTCCCCAAATGCAGTGGGATATATGAATCAGATGTCACAAAATGAGCTGGTGCCAGCCCTATTGGAGTCCACACAGAACCTGCAGAATCCAAGACAGTTCAATTGGAATATTTTTTAGCTGCAGTTATACAACAACCCATGCAGAATATTATGCAGGGTTTCTAGCACAGTTTCAGAGTTCAGCAAATTCCTACAGTGATTAATGATAATTTTTCACAATTTGCAGATACACTGAGAGTTTCTAGAGAAACCAGTTATTCTCCATGATGGTGCTTGGGGTAGGGGAGGGTATTCCATGCTTGGTACAGTTCTAGAGGCAGACCAGAATGGCTCTTTTGTGGAAGTGGAAGTAAATGGGTATCCAATATCATCTTTTATCGATAAAGGTGCTACCTGCTCCATGGTTAGACTGGTAGAGGTTCCCAACCTTCTCCTCTTCCAAGTTGTAGGTATCTTGAGCAAACAAATAACTAATAAGGTATCAGAAAATGACCTAATAACAACTGGCTCAAATAACAAATAATCACAAATTTATAATCAGCGAGAATGAATTGCATAATTTACTGTACACCAGATGTTGTTGCATTTCAAACTAAGGATAAAGACTCAGTTTTAAAATAAAATTACAGGAATCAAAAGGCAATCTGGTCCCAGTTTTTTCCAGAAGACCTACTCCGGATTTGAGGTGTGCTGTGAACAAGGATGTTTGGGATTTTCAAGTAAACAGATTGGATTCATCAAAAGTGCAGAGCCAGTGCAAATCACTGTAAAACCGAATGCAGTGTACCCCCGTACTCCTCAGTACAAGCTTACTTGTGAAACATAGGAGGGGATTGAACCTATTATTGAAACAATGATTGAGCTGGGCATTCAAAAATAACTGTTAGGAAGCCCATGCAACTCTCCAATAATCAGAATAAAGAAACATATGAAAAATGTAGGTTAGTAGGGAACCTACTCAAAATTAATGGCATAGTAACTCCTTGCTCTCCTGTGATATTGAATCCTTCTGTAATATTGTTCCAAATACCCGTAACTGTCCAGTGGTTAACAGTCATGGATCTGTGTCTAGCATTTTTCTTAATTCCTCTTCATGAGAATAGTTAATCTTTCTTTGAATTCGGATTTCACAATAGAGTTTTGGTTTGGTGCAAGTTCCAACAAGGCAATACGGAAAGTCCTTCAGTCTCCTCCCAAATACTGAAGAACGATCCGGAAAATGTAAAGTTACCCTGTGGCTCAGTGCTAGTTCAGTATATTGATGAGCTGCTAGTTGCAGCTAAAAGAAGAGAGTGCTGTTTACACAATAGCCTTGCCAAAACACTTGGGTGGGCGTAAATTACAGAATTGTCAGGAAGAAGGGATTTCTTTTTGACATCTGATTGAGTTAAAAGTATTGAAGTAGTCCAAAGAATGCATTTTTGTGATTCTAAGAATGGACCTGCCAACTACACAGAGAGAAGTGAGAATGTTTCTTAGGAAGGTTGGCAACTGTTGTCAGTAGACTCCAAACTTTTACCTAATCCCAAAGCATTTACAGAAGCAGACTTGAAGTGGTGTGAGGCACACAGTACCTTCGGACAATGAATGTTTGCAAGTTTTTCTGGAGATCAGTTTAGCATAACTGCCCTAGGAATCACAATGAAACTGAAGGGTATGCACTTTCAGTGCTCAGACAGCCACAAAGGGGTGTTCATAATGACCCATAAGATATTTCTCTTCAAGACTAGCTCTGTGGCCACTGTGTTTCCCTGGTGCCTAATGTTCGCTGCAACTGTTTCTTTGGCAGTTAGAGGGAAACAATTGTAATGGGATAACCAGTTAATGTATTGGTTCCAAACTCAGATGAGACATTGCTTACTTGTACATGTACTCAGCATCTTGCAGTCAATTGATTAAATATGAGCAGTTTATAATGGCAGCAGAAGATGTTTCAGTTAAACACTGCAGTACTATAATTCCTATGACACTTTTGCCATTGCCAGAGAAAAATCTGAAAAAACCCAAGAATGTAACCACAATTACATAATGCAACAGTGTAATTCGCAACAGGTACAAGGTCGTCTAAACTGGTAAAGACAATGGAGCTACTGACTGAAGCAAGGAGTGTAACTTTTCTTACCAGACATTCTAACTGTTGAAGACGTAAATCACAGGAGTCAATAAACTATGTGAGAACTGTTAGGTGAAAATTCTAATAAGGTGATCAACGGATTATTGGACAGAGATAACGATGCACCAAATATTGACTAATTGGAAATTAGAGACTTGTCTTGCAAATTCAATTTAATGACGTATTACAAGGAGAAATCAGCCATTGCGTGCCTTTTTATCCTGCCATTCTTATTCTGCCATTACCTTGCCATTAATCGTCTTTCACTGAGCTATTCACGCTGTTCTGCCTTAAGACTTTGTTGCCTGATGTATTAAATAATCCTCATCTTTTCCTTGCCCTATAACGCACTTTTCCTCCTTATGAGGGAAGAGCTTTCTGCCCTGTTTGCTGAGGCTTTGCTGTTCTATCCTGGCTGATGGCGAATGAACTGCTGTCCTGAGGACGAAGACTGACTCTGGAGGGTAACTATATGATGATGAATTGTAATTGTGTGTTTGCCTTTCCTTTCTAAGTACCAACTGCATTCTTGATAGAGGCCATAGTTAGATGTTTTCCAAATTTATGTTACAAAATTGTTTTGCATGAAGCCCAACATGCTGATGCTAATTAGAGGTTAGTTAAGGAGTTCACTAATTCAGATGCAAATAGAAAAATTACTGAATCTTGATTTGTTGAATAACGTGCTAATGATACTCTGCTAAAGTTGATTCATGTTGACGTCGTGCTTTGTTCTAATGTTCATGATCTTTGCTTTGTTTAAGTCATATTCAAGTTGCTACCTTGTGACATTGCTGATGTGTTTTCTGGTATTGAGACTAATAAACTTGCTAGTAGAGTGTAACAATTAGGGAATAAATATCATAAACGTTACTAAAATTGTGTGGTTATTCATGGATAGAAGGTCATGGTGTGTTTCGATTCTTATTAATTGATTTGATTGATCGCTATTGTGAATATTGATGGGTTATTGATTCATTGATTACAATGCAGAATAGAGATCTCGTCTTAAGGTGTCTCCAATCAGGGTCAAAAGGTTCATTGGCCTAAAACGAGTCCCCTTGTAAGTTAAATTATTAAAAGTGGGACGCGTAATCAGTATTTACCTGGACCTACATGTTGGGCATGATGCAATTGTCAGAACGGTTTTTGGTTCAATTCTCATTTTAGTCATTGTAGAACATTTGTGGCAAAGGTGTACAACTTGACAACAGTTAAATGTTTGCAGAAAAACAGATATGGCCATGGGTCACATAGATAAATCAGAAGGACGTCTCACAAATTGCAAATAGATTTTGTAGAAATGCCACCATGGAACAATTTGAGGTACATTTTGGTGGTTGTATGTCTTATCTTCAGGTAGGCCGAAGCCTACCCAACCAGGAAGGTATAACACACTCACTGTAGTCAAACCTTTACTCTGGGAATTGATCCCTAGATTTGATTTTCCAACTTCATTACCATCAGATACTGGAAATTCTACTTTCTTTGACACATCCCAAGTTCATAATAGTTTGGGATTGTATTATCTGGATTATTTTTTCTTTAAGTCCCACGGATGATGAACCCATTATTGATTTGACTGCTTCTGCTTTCTCAGTGCTAGTTAAGGGGCCCACTCACATAAAGGTTCACATGTTAGACTTGATTTTAGGACAAAAATACTTGATGAATTGTAGGGACAGTGCCCTGTTTGTACGGAAGGACCATTCCTTAATTCTGTGTTTAATCAAATCACGTAGGAATTGGCTGTGGAAAAAAACTCTCCACCTTTGACCTGCACAAAGCCTGAAAGATTACATACAACCTAACAGTTCTTCGGTGTCAACATTCAGGGAGCATTCAAGATATACTGAGTAGGAAAAGGTGCTTGATACAGTTTTGCCATGTAAAAGTTTTTACCCCTTCGCTGCCAGGCCTTTTCCCCCTCCTGTGCCAGGCCTTTTTTTGCCTATTTGGAATAGTTCTTGCTTAGGCCCTCATAACTTTTTGTCTACATAAGCTACCCACGCCAAATTTGCGCCCTTTTTTTCCAACATCCTAGGGATTCTAGAGGTACCCAGACTTTGTGGGTTCTCCTGAAGGAGACCATGAAATTAGCCAAAATACAGTGAAAACTTTGTTCTTTTTAAAAAAATGGGAAAAAAGGGCTGCAGAAGAAGGTTTTTGTTTTTTTCCCTGAAAATGGCATAAACAAAGGGTTTGTGGTTCAAAATCACCAGCTTCCCAGCTTTCAGGAACAGGCAGACTTGAATCAGGAAACCCAATTTTTCAACACAATTTTGGCATTTTACTGGGACATACCCCATTTTTGTGATTTCTTTGTGCTTTCAGCCTCCTTCCAGTCAGTGACAGAAATGGGTGTGAAACCAATGCTGGATCCCATAAACCTCAACATTTATGAAAAGTAGACACAATTCTGAATTCAGCAATGGGTAATTAGTGTAGATCCTACAAGGGTTTCCTGCAGAAAATAACAACTGAAATAACAAAATATTGAAATTGAGGTGATAAAACAGCCATTTTACTCTATGTTTTACTCTGTAAATTTTTCCTGCAATGTCAGAGTTTTGAAAGCAATATACTGTTACGCCCGCTGGACTCTTCTGGTTGCGGGGATATATAGGGCTTGTAGGTTCATCAAGTACCCTAGGCACCCAGAGCCAATAAATGAGCTGCACCTTGCAGTGGGTTTTCATTCTATACCGGGTATACAGCAATTCATTTGCTGAAATATAAAGAGTCAAAAATAGGTATCAAGAAAACCTTTGTATTTCCAAAATGGGCACAAGATAAGGTGTTGAGGAGCAGTGGTTATTTGCACATCTCTGAATTCTGGGGTGCCCATACTAGCATGTGAAGTACAGGGCATTTCTCAAATAGATGTCTTTTTTACACACTTTCTTATATTTGGAAGGCAAAATTGTAGAGAAAGACAAGGGGCAATAAGACTTGTTTTGCTATTCAATGTAATTATATTAGGCAGATCTGCCTCCAGGGGGGACAGAAAATGCCTAAAAATATTTTGCACCTCTCCCCCGGGGTGTGGCCCTTGCCAAAGGGGCCGCTCCCCTTATGCGTTAGTATAAAAAAAAAATCCCTCGTGTCTTGTGGTTTTTGCCCCCGGGAGGGGCAGAAATGGTGTAATAATAATTTGCCCCCCCCCCCCCCGGAGCGACCCTTGCCTAAGGGGTCACTCCCCAAACATAAAAAAATAAAAGTAAACATTTTTTTTTTTATCCCTGGTGTCTAGTGGATTTCTGCCCCCGGGGGGGGGCAGAAATGGCCTAATAATAATTTGTCCCCCGAGGAGCAGCCCTTGCCCAAATAGCCCACCCAAAAATATATTCCCTGGTGTCTAGTGGTTTCTGCCCCCCGGGAGCAGATCACAAGGCCGATCTGCCCCCTGGGGGGGGCAGAAACAGACAAAAAACAAATTGCCCCCCTGGAGAGTGGCCCAAAAAAAATTCCCTGGTGTTTAGTGGCATTTCTACTGACCGATCACATTGCGATCGGGCAGCAGAAATGCTCAGAGAAGCCTGAAAGGAGAGGACAGGCCTTTCCTCTCCTTTCAGGCTTCTCTGACCCCCTCCACGTGATCGGAGGAGAAATGCTTTGCATTTCTCCTATGATCAGGCGCTGGAAGCTGAGCTTCCAGCGCCAGAGGGAAAGTCTCTGATGAGGTGAGCGTGCAAAAGCGCGCTGACATCATCAGACGCCACGGGGGTCCCGGGGTGGCTGGGGTGGAAGGAGAAGCAATTCCCCTTCCATCCCTGCCTAGGGGAGGGGTGTGCCTGGCCATCGGGGGAGCGCTAGTGCTCCCCCCCGGGGGCCCCTAGCAGGATGAGGTGATCTTGTCCAAGGCACTGGGGAACCGGCGCCTTGGACGAGATCACCCCGTCCTGGGCACACAAACGGTTAAACGTCAAAAGAGCCACTACCATATCCCTCTGGTACTCCCAGCAAAAATAGACTTTCATACTAATAATGTCATTAGGACCGGAAACTCTGCTATGGAGAGGTTTCAAATTGTCAGTGACTTTTTTGCTCCTAAATGTGCAGTATTCACTATTGAGAATACCCAGAAATTGGAAGATAAGCTCTTCGACTTCTTTGAAAATGAAATTTCCATTACTGTCGACTTCCTAACTTCCCTGGCAAGGTTCCTTCTCCACCAATGACTGATTCCGGAGCCCCGTTAAGCAGCATTGGGATGGAAGGCAGAGAGTTGCTTCTAATGGCGTGCAACCTAGGTGCTAGCACCTTCCTGGACTGTTGGTATCCTCTGTCTTTTGAACATTTTGCCACCACTGCAAGTTTGATTTTATCTGGTCCACCAGTGAAAACCTTACACCCAAGTCCTGTGGAAAGCGTTAATTGAAATCCTTTGCTGTCCAGTACTGGAGGTCTGTAACGACTCCCTGATCAGCAGACATGTACCGTAAATATGGAAAAAAGCTTCGATGGCACCAATACTCTAAAAAAAAGTGTTGGCCACTCCATTCTCTCTAACTTCCGTCTAATATTTCTGTTACCTTTTGCTGTAAGGATTCGAGAGAAATATATCAACCAGTGCCTGTCTGGACTACTGACAGAAAGCCAGATTTTAGATCCAGCCCATTCAGCTTCCAACCTTCATAAAACCAAACTGCCCTGTTAGTCGTGGTGACAACCTTTGAATGCTGTTGGACAAAACAAAGCCACCTGCTCTGCTGTTGCTAGATCTGTCTGGATCTTTCAATGCAGTATTGCATACCATTCTGCTTAACTGGCTAGAAGAGATTGGTATTGGAGGGAAGGTGCTTGATTGGTGCACATCCTAACTCATGGGAAGGTCACAGGCAGTTTCCTTACACCCTTTTGTGTCTGAGTATAAGACACTGAAGCAAGGGATCCCATATGGATCCACACTAAGCCCAAGACTTTTCAACATAAACACACCTGTTAGTGCAGTTAATTAGATATTATGGCCTCTGCTGTTTGAATTTCATGGACAAAACCCAATTGATCACCACTCCAGACAGTTTGGCACTGACGCTTTTGGTCCCTTCCATCGGTATATGACTGCAGTGTCAACCTGGCTAGAACAGAAAGCACTGAATTTAATTTGTACAAAACGGAGGTCTTTTGGATGAAGCATTCCAGCTGCTTTTGGATTTTAGGCCACTTTCTTGGCATGTTTGCCCATCCCCGCAAAGCAGTTTAAAATATAGGAGTATAGTTGAATCCTGAACTCTTGCTATCCGAACAGGTAAGCATGTTGTATAAACATGTTTCTTTCTCCTAAAAGTTATCAGGAAAAATCTGCCTTTTCTTCTAAAGAAGATCTATTGTGTGGTTATCCAGGCTGCCATATTGAGACGCTGGAATTATTACAACTCTCTTTGGGTATAGACGTTGGCCCTCTGAGGAAGTTGCAGACATTCCAGAATGAAACAGCCAAACTGACCCTCCCACATATTTCCTCTGTCTCAGGAGCCTGAAAGGCTCTCCACTGGCTCCCAGTTGAAAAAAGGTTTGTGTTCAAGACTTTGTGCAATGTTTTTAAAGCCTTTCACATTTTTACCTCATTTTGCCAGACTTTCAATCATAGAAATTCAACAATTATGGGCCTTATAGATGCAGATGTTCCTCAGAGGCCCTACTGCTTACTGTTTCCAGAGTTAGTTAGTCTAGATAGGGGGGACATCTTTTCAGTGAGGGTAGGCAAAAGCAGCAAGAAAGAAGAAGTTCCAGGCAGGACCCTCAGGCTACACACATTTTAACCATACAAAAGGCTGGGAAGAGAGAGAGAGAGAGAGAGGGAGAGAGAGAGGGAGAGAGAGAGAGGGAGAGAGAGAGAGAGAGAGAGAGAGAGAGAGAGAGGAGAGAGAGAGAGAGAGAGAGAGAGAGAGAGAGAGAGAGAGAGAGAGAGAGAGAGAGAGAGAGAGAGAGAGAGAGAGAGAGAGAGAGAGAGAGAGAGAGAGAGAGAGAGAGAGAGAGAGAGAGAGAGAGAGAGAGAGAGAGAATAAGATTGAGAAACTCGAAAGAAAGGGGACCAATAGCAATGAAAAGCAAGGGCATGAGAAGGAGAAGAGGGATGAAAGAAGGCAAAGGAAAAAGAGGTAGAGAGAGCATAGGATGAAGGTAAAGTGAGGAGAGACGGTGTAATTAGAAAAGGAGTGACTAGATAGAAAGGATAACACGAAAGAGGATGATGGTACATTATGTGGTTAAGTCAAAATGTGCGTTATTAATCTACACTCATATTCACATGTCTACTGACGGAACTAACGTGAGTAAAATGAATTTGCTACGACATGTTAGATTGTGTTTTCTTTACTAACTAGGTCTCAGTTAGGCCTCACCGCCACCTTTTCCAAAATGAATTTCACAGGATCATGATTATTCTCTGCTTATTCCTGCTGCACACAGATGAGCAAGATGTTTGTTTACTGATGTCGAACAAATGTCCTTAATTCTGCCTATTGTAATGTTTTTGCTTGCAGGCGGTATTGCATTTATTCACAATGGTTCACTGTTGTTTATGTAACTGGTTTGTTCTGACACCTCTGGGTGACATTAGGTCACAGGGGCTTAATCAATACTCTTGCAATAACTTCTTGCTACGGTGGAAGGGTTATGTGATGTTCTAGAAATCTGTACTATGCTTTGTTGAAAAGTTGAAACTGTAATCCTTTTCTCAAACCATGGAGACTTTGCAGTCCTGATGTTTGTCAATGAAGAAAAATTGCCATCTAAAGCCTTTAATTTGGAGGTGAGCCAGAGACCCCTCCTATTCTACAAGAGATGCCATACTGCTGTACACTTTCTTACTGATTTTGCAGATCATTTAAGACTTGGTCGATTTCTGATTTTTGCTTTCTATTCTACAATGGTTTCTGTTACTGAAAGCCTTTGTGACAATAGCTTTATGCATTTAAATGAGACTATTGCTGCATTGTTGTATTGTATTCTGTTTTGAACCTTGATGGTTTTCTAAATCCTATTCTAGAAGTCGCTTTTTGAGTCAGTCTTTTATTGACTGTAGTTTGAAATACTATTTTGTACCTTGTCTTTGGAACACATTGCCTGGTGAAATCGAGGTTAAAATAGTATCTGATCTACCCAACTCCTCTGTGTGTATTTTCAGGGGTTCTGTGAGTCCACAAGGTAGACAAGGCAGGATAAGGCAAAGATGATAAAGACATATAAGCAGAAGAGAGAAGGGAGAGAGGTAGTTAGTGGGAAATTATAATTAAAGGAGCTACAAAATGAAAGAGAGGCAGAAAGACGAGTGAACGGGACAGAGAAGAGAAGAAGAAAGGGAATGGGAGAACTTGGGGTCAAATAACACAAACTGCAAAATGAAATGCACGGATGGAGTGAGAGGAAGGAAGGAAGTAGTGTCATTGAAGGAAAAGTGGAAAGAGAAATGGGACAGAAGAGACAGAATCGAAGAAAAAGGTAGTGTGGGGAGGGCAGACAAGGAAAGGAACTGAAGAGAGAGGAAGGAGGAGCAGATAAGGAGAAGGAAAGCTTTGAAGAAATGTCGGGGAGTGGTTTGTAAGAGGAGGGAAAAGTATAAGAATGAATAGAGTAACTGGAGGAAGTGGGAGAAAGGAATGTCCTTCGAGGGAAAGGGAAAAGGGTACAAAAATCAGAAAAGTGTAATCAAGTGAGGGAAAAAGAGAATGCAAAATATTTTTTTTTACATTCTAACATATATTTTATAAAAATAAATTGAGCATTGTAGCAATTAAGGCCCTAATTACAACCGTGGCGGTCGGTGTTAAAGCGGCGGTAATACCGCCAACAGGCCGGCGGAAAAAAAATGGGATCACGACCACGGTGGAAACCGCCAACACAGACAGCCACTTTAACACTCCGACCGCCACAGCGTAGCAACAAACACTGCAGCAGTCACCGCCAACAGACAGGCGGAAGATAATGTACCGCCCACCCCATCACAACCCGCCAATCTGCCAGCTTTTCCGGGGCGGTACCAATGCCATCAAAAGCACGGCAGAAACAGAACACAGAAGGGAAACCACTCACCTATTGACACTCAACGAAGAACCAGGACACCATGGGGCCAGAGTTACAGATCCTGCCCATGCTGGTCTACCTCCTCATCTACCAGGAATACGAAAGGCGGCGGCGACGACCACAGTGAGTACTGCACCTAGTACACAGGGGACGGGGGGAGGAAAAAGAGAGTGACACACACACAGAACTCGCAACACCCCCACCCCCACCCTCATCCACAACACCATACACACAAACACATGCAACAACATTACATTTACACCCTGTAACCCCGTGGAAGAACATAAGGACAAAAGGAATTGAGTTAAATAGGTGATACATTAGAAATAGGCAGATATACGTAACAAATAAAAAAACAATATTTACAATATGTGCATAAGGCCGTACATTGTCCTTTCCAAATGAACGTGGACCACTGCACCAAAAATCATGGGCCAAGCCCACACTTGACTCCTGCCTCAATATGGAGAGAACACTACAGGGGCATCAAGTCGAAAAAACACAGGCACCTCAAGGGGACCGGGAAGGGGGCGCACCTCAGCCAAAAGATGGGACAACGCCACTGCTCCTGGAGGGGGATCCATGCACACAGCGATGTCCTGGGGAGTGCAAGGCCACAGTCTCTCAAGTGGGTGCTTTGCCCACTGCTTGGTCCTGGGGAGTGCAAAGCCTCAGTCTCTCAAGTGGGTGGTTTGCCCACAGCTTGTTCCTGGGGAGTGCAAGGCCACAGTCTCACAAGTGGGTGGTTTGCCCACTGCTTGGTCCTGGGGAGTGGAGGGCCACAGTCTCTCTAGTGGATGGCTTCTCCACTGGTTCTGGAGGGGGCCTTGCGCCCAGTGTGCTTCATCCTGCCAAGGAGGGGGTGAGTGGATGCATGTCTCCACAGGTTCTGCCCAGTGATGCAGCACTTTGGGTGTGGCATTTCACATTCCCTCACCTGGGTGTCTGAGGCACGAGATTTGCAGGGACCATGTTGGGAAGATAGTCCATGGAGGCAGGACTAGATTCCATCCTGCGGCGGCTAAGGCTGCAAACTGGTGGTAGTGCCGGGGCTGGTAGGGGTGCTGCCAGTGGTGGTGGGAGGCTCCAGCCCGTCTCCTTCAGCCTCGGACTGCTGCCCTCTGGGGCTGCTGCTGCTGGTAGTTGTCCTACTGTCAGTGGTGCAGGTGGCGGTGCTTGCAGCAGGTGCTGCCAGTGGCGGAGGGAAGCTCCAGCCCTTCTCCTGCAGCCTCAGACAGCTGCAAACTGGGGATGCTGCTGCTGACAGTAGTGGTGCTAGCGGTGGTGCAGGTGGCGGTGCTTGTGGCGGGGCTGCTGGCAGTGCTGCCCCCAATACAGATGGCAGGGCTGGCAGTTGCGCTGGTGGGCACCAGGCCTTCACTTGCAGCCTCCGATGCCTGAAGTGCCTTGCCTTGGGTTTTCTGCCCCTTCCTCACCTTGGCAGATGCTGTTGTGATCTTGGCTCTGGCAGCTGGAGTTTTGGAGGAGGACTTGCTGGGTAGGTCATGCTCCTTGCCCTTGCTACATGCTGTCTCCTTCTTCACCTTGGCATGTGGCGGAATGGTTTTGTCCTTTGCAAGGGTTGGTGGCACACTGGCTGGGCTGACGGGTGCCCCCTTTGAGCCTCTGTGAGTTGCAGGTACCACAGCGGACGCCGACTTGGTGGCTGAGGTGCTGGCTTGGGTTCTGGACACCCTGACTCGAGGGGAAGAACGTTGGGGAGGGGTAGGGAAGAGGTCAGTGTTTGCCAGGAAAAGCTTTTTAGACACACTGGGGTGGGAAAAGGGAGAGGGTTTGGGAGTGGAGGAAGAGGGGGTGGTTGTAGGAGGTGTCTGTCTGCTGTGTTTGGGTGAACGTGCATGGGCTGGATGCTGTTGTGAGGTGGATGTCTGTTGGGTGGTGGGTGCTTGTGTTTGTGTACTTTGGGCTTAGGGGTCACAGACACACTGGGAGAGGACACAGGGGACGGATGAATGGATGTGGGGGTGGTGACTGCCAGTGAGGGATGAGTAGTGATGGGTGTGCTGGTGAACGAGGTAGTGGATGAGATTGTTGTGCATACAGGTGTGAGTGGAGACGATACTGGGAGGGAGGTGGACGAGGAGGAGGGGGACACAGTGGAGGCAGGGGATGGTGCTTGTGTGAGTGCCTGTGGGATGATGCATGGTGCTTGTGTTTGCCTGAGCCACTTCTGTGTGTTTATTTGGGTGAAGGCTGGTCTGAAGGTGTGCTTGGGATAGACTGGGGTTGAGGGTATTGGGACTGGGCAGAGGAAGTTGGTGGGGGGAGGCTAGAGACAGGGACAATGGCTGCCATCAGTGCGGAGGCCAGAGCCTGAAATGCTCTCTGTTGGGCCACCACGCCAGAGTGAATGCCCTCCAGGTATGCATTTGTTTGTTGCAAATGCCTCTCCACACCCTGGCTGGCATTCAGAATGTTTGACTGCCCAAACAGTGAAGGATCTCAGGTGGTCAATAGCCTCCTCACTGAGGGCAGCACAGCTTCCTGAGGCAGGACTTGAGGTGCCTGGGGCAAAGGAGATGCCCACCCTCCTGGGTGAGCGGGCACGGGAAACACGGTGCCTCTGCTCCTCCGCCAGATGATGCTAATGTACACAAGGACAGGGTGACAAAACAAAAAGGGGTGGGAGAGACAGAGGATACACTTGGTCAATGCCAGCAACACCACTACCGTTGGCGTAAACAACACACAGGGAGCAGCCCTATGCACTAGGCAATGCCCAACCATTTACTAAGATAGTCACCGGCCCCTGGGGTACAATGCCTAATACCATTAGTTGCACACCTGAAACCCACAGGACCCTGCCCAGTAGTCCATGTCTACTAACACTATTTAGGTAGGAGTGCTTCAGAGCCTGCCCAACGAGGGACCTTCCCTGCCATCTTCGCCCTGGCCTAGGGGCACCCATAGCCCAAATCCCCCACCCAGGTACCTCTTAACTTGCACAAAGTCAGGATTCAGAATCTGTACTCACCCCCTTGTGGCTGCTGTGATGCCTTCAAGCGCCCATCCAACTCCGGATAGGTCACCGCCAGGATGCGAAACATCGGGGGTCACGGTACGACGGGCACCCCTTCCTTGTTGAGAGGCCAGCTCCAGCTGGGCCTCCTCCATCTTCGTTGCCCAGTGGCGCAGGTCCTCCCACCTCTTGAAGCAGTGGGTGCTCCGCTTGTCAAAGACCCCCAGGGTCCGCACCTCCTTGGCGATGGCACGCCAAATACCCTTTTTCTGGTGGGCGCTGACCTGCATGAAAAAGACAGCAGAAAAGGGAATTATTCAACCGTCCGGACCGTCACAGTAATGGCCCACCATATCCCTCCCATTCCCTGACGCACATACATTGACCACCTTACATGCAGCACTCTGGCCAGGATGTATTTGCCACTCCTACATGTGGCTTATATACACAGCACTCCATACATTCATGGCCCGACCATCAGGCTCACAGTGTACTCACCTGTTTGTCTGAAGGACCCCAGAGCACGTGTACTGGGTTAGGACCCCCATCCACCAGCTTATCCAACTCCTCCGAAGTGAAGGCAGGGGCCCTTGCCCCAGACACATGAGCCATTGTCACTTCTAGACACAGGTAACAGAAGCACTTGCAGTGTAGGTCCTCTCCTGTTGAAGGTCAGGTAGCAAGTGAGTGAACAGATAGAAAATGGCGGTCACGTCCACGGCGGTGAGTACCATCACTGCCGGCTTACATTGCCATTGGCTCCTGGAACCCATAGGGCCCAATAATAACCAATGCAAAGTTGTGCGGCGGTCTGTGATCGCCTGCCGCAACGGCGCTCAATGCCAGCACAATTACCTCATTTCAACTTGTCCCTCCTCACAGGTCAGGCAGCCGCCATTTCAGGGGGGCACAGGGCCTGGCACCTAACTGCGTCACAGTAGACATTGGCACAGCAACTGATTGTCGGATTCACATCTTGTTTCTGTAAAGTAAACAAATCATCATTAGTGCAATAGATGTGTGAATATGATCCTTGACCCTCTGCTCATCGTTTTCTTCCATAGGCTTCAACCGCTGAGGCTGAATATGAGATGGCGGCATCCTGCTGTGTACATGCCAGTGGTGGACCTTGCGACAATGGAGGACAGACACATTATCATAACCTACAGACTTCATCGTGCCACAATCCAAGATCTGTGTGCCCAATTGGAGCTAGACGTGATGTCAGCTATCCGCCAGCCCACAGGTATCTCCCTTCTAGTGCAGGTCCTGTCAGTGCTCCATTTCCTGGCAAGTGGTTCCTTCCAAACAAAAGTGGCCATGGCATCAGGGATGTCCCAGCCAATGTTCCTCAACGTATTGACCAGAGTGTTGTCAGCCCTGGTGGAGGATTTGGCCACAGTGAAAGCTGACTTTTATGCCCTGGGACATATCCCTAACATCATTGGTGCCATTGATGGTGCACATGTGGCATTTGTCCCACCCCGCAGAAATGAACAAGTTTTCAGGAATAGAAAAAGCTATCACTCTATGAATGTGCAGATGGTGTGTTTGGCGGACCAGTACATCTCCCACGTGAATGCCAAATATCCTGGCTCTGTGCATGACGCCTTTATCTTGAGGAATAGCAGCATTCCATATGTGATGGGTCAACTTCAGAGGCACATGGTATGGCTAATAGGTGAGCCCAAGGTCCCCACACACTATCAGTAGGTGTCTGGGTATGGGGTTGTCCCTAAGGGTTAGTGTATGTCTAACAGTTGTCCCTCGATATTTGCAGGTGACTCTGGTTACCCCAACCTCTCATGGCTACTGACCCCAGTGAGGAATGCCAAGACAAGGGCAGAGGAACGTTACAATGAGGCACATGGGCTTACAAGGAGGATTATTGAAAGGACCTTCTGCCTCCTGAAGGACAGGTTCCGGTGCCTCCATCTGACAGGTGGCTCCCTGTACTACTCACCCAAGAAGGTGTGCCAGATCATCTTGCATGTTGCACAACCTGGCCTTGAGACACCAGGTGCCTTTTCTGCAGGAGGATGTGCCTGGAGAGGGTCTTCTGGCAGTGGTGGAGCATGTGGACAGTGAGGAAGAGGAGGCAGAGGAAGAAGATGTTGACAACAGAAGCAATATAATTCAGCAGTACTTCCAGTTACACACAGGTAAGACACTGTAACTTCACTTTACATTTCCGTTTTCTGTTGAACATTGTACATGGCAGCCTGTTTCCCTATGTTTATGGCCACTGACTGTACCCTTTGGCATCTCTAATATCAGATCTCTGTGCCCTACTCTGGCTCCTGCTATGTGTACTGCTGACCACTAAAGGTCATTCCAAAGTATATTTCACTGTACATTTGAGTTGCAATGCTTTGATAATGTTGTACTAATACATGTGTGAATCATTTGACACACTCCAGATTAGTATTTGTTCCAAGGGTGTTTATTTAAGTGCTTATAAGTAGAGGGGGATGTGCAATAGGTTGGGCTGATAGGGTAGGAAAGTCCAGGGTAGAGTCCAGTCTCTTGGTATCACAGGTGCATTGTCCAATGGGGCATAGGAAGGGGAGTACTGGCAGTTCAAGGTGGACAGGGTGACAGAGTGGGACAGAAGGGTGACAATCAGGAGAGTCCTATTTCCTGGCGGGGTCTTGGCAATGTTCTCTGGCTTCTGCCTAGATTGCAGGGACCGTTTGCGGGGTGGTTCTCCTTCTGCAGTGGGTGGGGTGCTGGTGGCCTGTTGTTCCTGTGGCGTGGCCTCCTCTCCACTAGCGCCGGTGGAGGTGGAAGGCTGTTCATTGGTGTGGCTAGTGTCAGGGGCCCGTTGTTTTGCCACTGCCTCCTTCATGGTGTTGCCCATGTCAGCCAGCACCCATGCAATGGTGACCAGGATGATGTAGACGTTTTTTAGGTCATCCCTGATCCCCAGGTACTGTCCCTCCTGCAGCCACTGGGTCTCCTGCAACTTGGCCAGTATCTGGCCCATGGTCTCCTGGGAATGGTGGTATTCTCCCAGGATGTTGGAGAGTGCCTTGTGGAGAGTGGGTTCCCTGAGCCTGTCCTCCCCCTATCATACAGCAGTCCTCCCAGCTTCCCTGTTGTCCTGTGCCTCTGTCCCCTGAACCGTGTGCCCACTGCCACTGACCCCAGGTCCCTGATCGTCCAGGGTTTGTGGGGTTGCCTGGGGTCCCTGTAGTGGTGGACACACTGCTGATTGACATGTCCTGGGGACAGTGGCATGGGCCCACTGGGTGGGTGCTGTGGTGGTGTTTCCTGAGGGGGGAGGCTCTGTGGTGGGTTGGGACTGTGGCAGGGGAACCGACTGTCCAGAGGTACCGGATGGGCCAGGTTCGTCATCCTCAACGAGGCGTGCAGAGCTGCTGTCGTCACTGTGGGCCTCTTCAGGGGGAGGACTGGTTGTAGCTGGCACCTCCTTTCTGGTGACGTTGAGTATGGGTCCTGTTGGAATGCAAATGCAGTGCTATTGTATCTGCGTGTGCCATCTTGTGCATGGTTGTGTTTCCCTGTATGATTGTGATTTCCCTGTCAGCTTGGCCTTGTGTGAGTGGTGATTTTGTTGGCTGGGTAAGTCTCTCTACTAGGCATGCTGTGGTGATGGGTGTCCATGCACGTCTGTGTGGGGGGTCCATGCATTGGTGTTACATGCGGGGCATGGTATTGGGATGGGTGGGTTGTGATGGTGGTGTATATATGAAGTGGTGGAGTGATGGGGTGAGGGTAGGGGTAGGAGTTAGCGGAATACCGCCGTGGTCACGGTATGTTGGCGACTGTCAGCACGGCGGTAGGTGGCATTTACCACCAGGGTTGTAATGAGGGTCTAAATGCCTATAATGCTGCTTATAGAATTTAATTGACATACGCACCCAACTGTTACTTTATTGATTTTATGATGTCACTAGAAACCACTAATGGTCCTATTGACTAGAAAATCATGGCGGCCGATGATGTAGTTTCTTTAGCCATGGGTTTTATAATTTTATAATACAATGCCTGCTAACTTGGGATTCTTTGGAAGATGTGGTGCTGAAGTAGAGCTAGTTATAAAAACAAAACTGGAAAGACCCCTTAGGGAAGACTCAGAAAACCTACAAAAAAATAGAAGAGCTATCATTTCCACCGTAAACTAGTGACAGCTTTAGATTTCTATTCTTACTAAAGCTTTCTTTGCAGACTGACTCATTTCCTACTGTAGTGTGGGTACCTTCCCTTTGTTTCAAGTATTTACAACCAGTGGGCTTTGGTTTTAGAAGGCTCTATTCACAACAGTAGTATATCTAAGTAGCTTGGTCTTTTGTCTAGAAAGACCTTGAGATCCAGGTAACAAGTTGAAGGAGATAAAAGAGGTATTCACAAAATGTTAACTGAACAGAAGACATAATGATTCCTATGCATTGCATGTTCATACTAGAACCAACACCACTTACACATTCCAAACGTAATTTGGAGAAAAGGAGTGCTTAAGTGTCCAGTTTTAATATCAATACAACTGTTGGAAACATCAGATTTTATTAATGCTTTGCATCACCTTGTCTCACAATATATTGGATAGATGGAAGAACTTACTTGTGTTAAATCCTGTGATGTCATTTGGCCAAACAAGTGTAATATGATGTCACTTGATCATAGGTTGTGTGTGGTCACTTCCTGTGATGTCACTGTGAAAGCTGCTTTCTTGCTTTAAATACATTAAAAACTGAGCTTCAGCTAACATAAAACTGTGTTTACACTGTCCTCCATCTTGAACTACTGTCATAAGAAACTTCACCCACTTTATTCCTAATCAAAGACATCCCAACTGTCTCAGGTTATTGTGAGAAAACCTAAACTCAAGGTACTGCTACTGTGAGAGAATCCTCATATGCATTCGGTAGCAAAATGTTTCTTCTGGCTTGTTTTTCATTTGGACAAGCTCTGAGAACCACGCAGTTGTGTAGAAATGTATGAAGGTCATTGTCTAACGTCCTTTAAAAAGACAAGCTTTTCACTGTAACTTGGAACCCCCTTCACTTTTGGAAGGCGAATACATGTCAGATTGTATATAGAACTTTGTTAAGTTCCTTGTGCTTATGGATTGTATTGCTTTGCTACTAAATATTTTGGTGGCATATTTCCTGTATTTTGCCAATTATTTTCTTATATAAACCTATTTTGTGCCTGCCATTTTTGTTAAAATTTGAGTCCTGAACATTGAATCTGTTTAGATAAGATAGAGATGGGGCCAATCGTGGAGCACCAAAGTCCATATTGGTATTATACCACCCCCGTCCTAGCGTTGGCACATCAATTTACATGGTCATTCCACATAGGGTTGCGGGTTGGCATCACTGGGATCACAGAATAATGTGACTAGCACAGAGGCCTGCTTTTATTCTGCATGCTCAAGTGATAGGTGGAGCGGTATCCCTCACATTTGAGGGCATGCCCGGAAGTATACCACTTAGTAATGTTGTTGAAGATTTTTCCCCATTGGTGGATTGGGCCTTTGTTCACTGACGTGAAGCCCGGAGAGAGAGTAGGCATCAAAAATTCATTTTTGACTTGTGAAGCTGATGTGACTCCACAATATAATAAGAGCCAGGAAGCAATAACTGTGATTAAAAGGGATTTAATACGAAGTATAAATCCATCCACTCTACAAGCACACTAGCTTTACCTTCATAATATACAGCAATACAGCTGGTAAGACGAAATAGCTCAGTAGGTTTAAGTGCCAAAAAATTAGATACACAGTAGTAACAGCCACAACAATACAGAAACAAAGTATAAGGATAGGTGTGCCATAAAGAAACTCCCCTTCTATAAAACTATCTAATCAGAGCTTCTAATTAGTGAATTTGGAAGGTGTCCGCATGCTAAATACTCCTGCAGAAGTCTTTGAAAAAGAGGAAGAGTGTTTCGCATGAAGCTTAACACTCTCAGGGAAGGAACACAGAGCTCTGTCCCTCTCTAAGCTTAGAAAGCGTCTCAGTCACACAACTATGACAGCCCTAACTTAATAGTAGCAAGAGATTCAGAAGCATCCTTTCTTCCTTTCACTCCACCAGGGATCAATCTAATCATTACTCAAATGCATCTGCAACATTCCTTCCATTTCTAAATGCATTAAATTGGGACTGTAGTTCTCAACCTTGAACATCTTTCTGTCCTGGTACATAACGAAAAAAGGCTTGTTTTGATCATCAGGGGCCTGATTTAGATTTTAGTAGATGGGGTTACTCTGCCACAAACGTGACGGATATCCCGTCCACCGTTTTACAATTCTGTTATATCATATGGAAATTGTAAAACGGCAGACAGAATAACCGTCACGTTTGTAACAGAGTAACCTTTCCACTAAGATCTAAATCAGGCGCCTAAGTCTCCACGCTCAATGCAAAGATAACATTCTAATAAAAACAATACTCCTTTCTCTAGATAATGAAAGTCATGATAAAAACTTGTAAAGTAAATGGAAAACATAAATAAAAGTACTTGATTCCATATGTAAATATAACTTGAAGTGTAAGTGTAAAATATAAATAAAAAATATATGTAAGAATATTTCAAATGAACATTAGAGCACACATGTATGACTCTAGGATATAAGGGGATCGTAATATGCTGGACAGGACATCCGTCATGTTTGTGACAGAGTAACTGAGGCATGAATCCAGTTGTGAAGACCTACACATTTAACTGTAGTCACCACTAGGATAACTTGGAAAGGCCCACACCAATGTGGTTCCAAACAGGACTTTCTCACATGTTTTTTCACCAGGACCCAGTTGTTGCTACCAACCTGGTGAGACATGGAATGCACAACGTCAGCCAGTCCTTTGCAAGAATCATATAATCTCTAATGTTCATAAGAGCATTCACAGGCTGTAATGATATTTGTGTTTTGACCACTGACTCCATGTTGCACTTAGCCTAGCAGCACACCATCACATTAGTGACCACCATCTTCATTTTTCCTATTGACTTTATTTTAGCATTACCCACCGCCACGTTAAAAGCTGCAAGTATTTTTCCATGTTATACAATATGCTCATGTTTTTATTCTGCATGTGTGCGTGTTCTGTCCCACCAAGGCCTTAGGCTGATAAGAATGTACTAGGATGGCAGGAAACGGTTTCGTTTTCATATAGAGCAACTCAGGATTTTGGCCAATTCCCGACATGTTCTTTTCAAAGCTGACCTAAAGTAACCAGCTTTATTTGAATAATAAACTTATGCAGTGGGAGGGAGTTTCTAGAATTCTCCTCTCTTGTTTGTTCAAAGTATAAAAGGCAGAGACCAGATAGACCGCAGAGTGAATCAGATCTCGACCATGCTCAGGACGCTGAGGTGTGTCATCTTTCCTGTGAGGATAATTGATTTCTCTCTCCATGATCGATTCTGGGATCTGGCGATCTGATGCTGATTAGGTGGGAGATGAAGCAGATTTGCCCTTGCCTCATGGTGATGCATTTTTTAATTCATGATTTGCTTTTCATTCTAATATAGATTCATATATTTGCTGTGTATATTGCAGTGGAGAATCATTTGTACATGTTTTCATTTCATTGCTGTGACCATTTTTAAACGTGTGCTTTCAGCATGCTAATCTCCTTTATGAACCTTGCAGAGTGAATTAATAAATGTCTTCTTTAGACTAAGTGCATTCCAGAGATTTTTGTCAGTGCACGAGTCTTTCAGCTTGGTCATTAGTGAAGCAAAACACAGGCACAGCTGGCAGTCTCATTGCTCTGCCCATGCTTCTCTAATGGGGGGACAATCTTGTCCTCCGATCAGGAATGCTGTGAAGACTCGTCAACACAAGGGACAAAGCACCAGGCCATTTCAAAGATGTTAAGATGCACACTTTAGCTAGTCTGGATTTCATTGTTCCTTTCAGCTGCTCCACAATGCCTGACACCTTAGGACAATAGCTTCAATATACCCTCTGCTCCACCTTCAGTGCTGCACACAACATTTTCAAAACTTAATTGTCGAAGTGGGTCCCTCAATCTGATTCCAGAGAAGTTGTGAAACTGAACCTTGGGATTAGTTCCCTGAACAACAACTTAGCTAAGGTGAGACTGTCATTTCTTCTTGCCAGGTAAGCTTTGATCCAACACAGGAAGATGCACACAACCACAAGAACAGATCTCAGCCCGTTGCACACAGGCATCTCCATGAAGTCCAATTGCATCCTGTTGAAAGGCCCACCTGATTTTTCTGTGTGGCCTAATGTCACTGCAGTCTTTTTCCCTACATTCATCTCTTGACATACAACACATCTGTGATACATCTGTGATACAATCCTTTAGCTATAAATCTACCTCTGAGGTTAAACCAAGTCTGCCAAAACAATCAAAACATGGCATCCCTAACCACATGGGCAGGACTGGGAAAATGTCTAATCATGGCATCCAGTCAGGTTTTGGAAGGTCGATTATTGGTAAGCACAGGTAAATACCTACAATAGACCACAACTCTCCCACTTAGGTCCAGTCAGGGTCTCAATAAATTAATCCTGGCTCAACCCTTGTTAGCTTGGCAAAGAGCAACATGGCTTAATTTAGGAGACAAATTGTGTAAAGCATTACAAATTCACAAAACAGTAATAAAATAAAACACAGGAAACAGTTTACAAATCCAGCACCACAAGACTCATAATGAAGGCCTAACTGTTTTTTAGAGCATTGAAACTAAAAGTGCCAATCTGGACATCTGTTTGCAAAGTCAAAATTTGAGGCCGACCATGATGGAACCTTGCTCGGCTACAGTAACAAGGAGGCCTCCATCAACGTTTTACCTTTGGACTTAGTCTTTTTTTTTAGGACGAGTTTCTCACTGGGACAAAGTCGCAGATTGGATCTGACCTTCGTGGAGCCCTCTTGGGATACTCGTTGCAGGAGACCTCGATGAAGGCTTGTACCTGCAGACTTAGATGATTTTTCATGACTAGAATCTTCATCCGAGCTGAGCTTGAAATTTGATCGGACCTCCCTGGAGCCCTTCTTGGATACATTGCGCGGGAAGTCCGGGTCAACTTTTTAGATTCAGACTTTGGCACTCGTTTGAAGCTTTTTCTCTCCCAAGTCTGACAACCCTCCTCAGCAAGCCAATTTCAAGTTGACATTGTTGGATTGTCTTTCCTGGAACCCCTTGTGAAATCCTGGAAGTCTCGGACTCCGGAGATATCCGGTGGGATGAACCTACAAGGCAGGCTGAGTCGCGGTCGACGTAAGCCGGCTTGACTCGCAACGTCGGGTCGGTCCCTTTATAGAGGTTTTTTCCAAAAGTTCTCCAGTCTTCTCCAAACTTCTGGATCTTCTTCCAGAAGGTCTTTGAAGGTTGTTTAGTAGTCCAGAACTCACCCCCAGACTCCAGAAGCTCTGAGTTGCTCCTTGAGAATTAGGACTGTAACTCCCAAAATCACCTGGCTCAAATCCAAAATGTACCACTGGACAGTGGTCATCTGGTCAGGTTCTTCAGGGTTTGATGCAGGGGACTCTGGTCAGCTACTTTCTGCCTGTAGCAAACAGGGAGTCCCTTCTTGAACCAGCTGAAGACAGTCATTTTTGTGCTGAAGCCCAAGTGTGCAGCTGATGCAGTCCTTCAGAGTGCAGTATCCAGGTGCAGGTAAGGGGTCCAGCAGGGCAGTCCTTCTTCTTCTTCCCGTTCCTTGTAGGTATCTGAAGTGTGGTTGCAGCTCTGCCATATTTATCTTTGCTTCTTGGGTGGAAAGCAGGGGAGTGGGCAATTGTCCAATCACAGACAGGCCGCCACCCTCTTGGATGACCACTTCCTGGGAAGTGTGGCAAAAATCATTTACGGGAGCAACATTCCTCAAAAATCCAAAATTAAATCTCAGTGATTAGGTCTGGCTGATCCTGCTCACTTGTGTGGCTAAGTTTCCCTTAACACCCACTTTCCATCCTCTCCTAAGCTAATCAGGGGGCACCTGGCTCTCTGGTTTTGCAGGAAATGGGGGAGGTCCGCTTGCTGGACCAAATGACCTTCTCTCCTTTGAAGTACAGTTAGGCTGCTCTCCCCCATCATGTTTCACCATCTGCTGAGGCAGTTCTCCTTCCCCAGGCACTTCCTTTGTCCTCAGCCCAGGCCACTTCACACCTCATCAAGGCAGCCTGGCCAGGCTGCCAGAGGCTGGCCAATCAGAGAAGGGCACTACAGGGCTGAAGTTGGCAACTTTCACCTAGTGTTCTTTCCCTGAATTAGAGGTATGTAATTCAATAATGGCAAGTTGTTGGATTTATTATAAGAATAAGTTTGATACCAAACCTGAAATATTTATCTCCTTTTAAGACTTTATTAACCCCTTCGCTGCCAGGGCTTGTACCCTACTGTGCCGAGCCTTTTTTTTATATTTGGGGCAGTTCGCGCTTAGGCCCTCATATCTTTTTCTCCACATAAGCTAACCATGTCAAATTTGCGTCCTTTTTTCCCAACATCCTAGGGATTCTAGAATCACCCAGACTTTGTGGGTTCCCCTGAAGGAGACCAAGAAATTAGTCAAAATACAGCAAAAAAATTGTTTTATTTTAAAAAATGGGCTGCAGAAGAAGGCTCGTGGTTTTTCCCTGAAAATGGCATCAACAAAGGGGTTGCAGTGGTAAAATCACCATCTTCCCAGCTTTCAGGAACAGGCAGACTTGAATTAGAAAACCCCATTTTCAACACAATTTTGTCATTTTACAGGGACATACCCCATTTTTACTATTTTTTGTGCTTTCAGCCTCTTTCCAGTTAGTGACAGAAATGGGTGAGAAATCAATGCTGGATCCCAGAAAGCTAAACATTTCTGCAAAGTAGACAACATTCTGAATTCAGCAAGGGGTCATGTGTGTAAATCCTACAAGTGTTTCCTACAGAAAATAACAGCTGAAATAAAAGAATATTGAAATTGAGCTGAAAAAACAGCCATTTTGTCAAATTTTTGAATGCAATATACTGTTACGTCAGCTGGACTCTTCTGTTTGCGGGGATATATAGGGATTGTAGGTTTCATTCTGTACCGGGTATACAGCAATTAATTTGCTGAAATATGAAAAAAGTGAAAAATAGGTATCAAGAAAACCTTTGTATTTCCAAAATGGCCACAAGATAAGGTGTTGAGAAGCAGTGGTTATTTGCACATCTATGAATTCCGGGGTTCCCATACTAGCATGTGAATTACAGGGCATTTCCCAAATAGACGTCTTTTTTACACACTGTCTTACATTTGGAAGAAAAAATGTAGAAAAAGACAAGGGGCAATAACACTTGTTTTGCTATTCTGTGTTCCCCAAGTCTCCCGATAAAAATGGTACCTCACTTGCGTAGGTAGGCCTAGCGCCCGCAACAGGAAATTCCCCAAAACACAATGTGGACACATCACATTTTCACATAGAAAACTGAGCTGTTTTTTGCAAAGTGCCTAGCTGTGGATTTTGGGCTCTAGCTCAGCCGGTACCTAGGGAAACATAGAAAAACTGAACAGTTTTGAAAACTAGACACCTAGGGGAATCCAAGATGGGGTGACTTGTGGGGCTCTGACCAGGTTCTGTTACCCAGAATCCTTTGCAAACCTAAAAATGTGGCCAAAAAAACACTTTTTCCTCTTATTTCAGTGACAGAAACTTCTGGAATCAGAGAGGAGCCACAAATTTCCATCCACCTAGTGTTTCCCCAAGTCTCCAGATAAAAATGGTACCTCGCTTTTGTGGGTAGGCCTACTGCCCGCGTAAGGAAATGCCCCAAAACACTATTTGGACACATCAAAATTATCAAATACAAAACTACCTGTTTTTGCGGGGGGCACGTGCATTTTTGGTCCTGGGCTCAGCAGCCATCTTGGGAAACCTACCAATCCCAGACATTTCTGAAAATTAGACACCCGAGGGAGTCCAGGGAGGTGTGACTTGCGTGGATCCCCCAATGTTTTCTTACCCAGAATGGGACAAATTTCATACCACCCAACGTTCCCCTCAGTCTCCTTGTAAAAATGATACCTCATGTTTGTGGGTGGGCAAGTGCTTGTGACAGGGAAGAGCCAAAAACATGTCGAAATTGAGGGGGAACCAAAGCGGGTCCAAAAGGGCAGTTTGAAAAAAACATTTTAGGTTGACAAGTGCAGCAGAATTTTTATCGGTATAGACGAGACAATGCTGGGTGGTAGGAATTTTGTGGATTCCTGCAGATTCCGGAAGGTTCCATCACAAAAACATGGGAAAAATGTGTGCTTTCCAGCAAAGTTGGAGGTTTGCAGGGCATTGTGGGTACAAAAATGGTGCGGGTGCATGTGAAACACACCACCCTTGAACCAAATGTAAAACCAAAATAATCAAATGTCTTCTTGCTTGCTGTGGGATAAGATGTTTTAGAGTGCGGGGAGAGTTGAAAGACTGTAATCCCCTGCAGTTGGGGTGGGTGCATAACCAGGCCCATACTCGTTGGTAGCCACCACCCCATTCCCTGGCATCTAGTAGACTTTCTGCCCCCGGGGTGTGGATTGGGGGTAATTGCCCCACCTGCCCACTGGTGGGCAGAACAACTTTGGAATTATTTATTTGGGGTGGGGGTATGGCCATACCCCACCCTCTTATTTTGGAAAAATAAACTTCCCTGTTCTCTCGTGGGCTTTCTGCCCCCCCCCGGGGGCGGATGGGCCTTCCAGAAATAGGTCAATCTGCCCCCAAGGGAGGCAGAAATGGCCAACAATAATGTGCCCCCATGGGGAGGGACCCTCACCCAAGGGGATGACCCCCTAAAGAAAACACATGCACCAATCCCTGGGGCCTAAGTGGTTTCTGCCCCGATGGGGGCAGATTGATCTAATAGAAATACGGCGATCTGCCCCCAAGGGGAGTAGAAATGGCCAAAAATAAATTTGCCACCCTAAGGGAGCGACCCTTGCCTAAGGGGTCACTCACCACCTCTAAAAAACAAAAACAAAAACAAAAAAAATGATTCCGGGCTCCTGGAGGTTTCTGCCCCCCCCCGCCCCCCTGGGGCAGATCGGCCTAATCACAATAGGCCGATCTGCCCCCGGGGGGGGCAGAAATGTCCTAAAATAAATGTACCCTCCCACCATTGGAGCGACCCTTGCCTAAGGGGTCGCTCCCCTTCCGTGAATTCGCCATAAAAAAATACTCCCTGGTGTCTAGTGGTTTCTGGCACCCTTGGGGGCAGACTGGCCTCATAAAAATAGGCTGATCTGCCGCCAAGGGGGGCAGAAATGGCCTAAATATAATTTGCCCCCTAGGGGAGCGACCCTTGCCAAAGGGGTGGCTCCCCAACTCTAAAAAACAACAACAACAAAAAATTATCCCTGGCGCCTAGATGTTTCTGCCCCCCTCGCGGGCAGACTGGCCTAATAACAATAGGCCGATCTGCCCCCGGGGGGGCAGAAAAGGCCTTGAAAGAAATTGCCCCCCTGGGCAGCGACCCTTGCCCAAGGGGTCACTCCCCTTATGCCAATTTCACTTGAAAAAATAATCCCTGGTGTCTAGTGGGCATTTCAGAAGCCGGATCGCTTTACGATCCGGCTTCTGAAATGCTCTGAGAGACTTCAAAGGGAAGAAAATGTATTTCCTTCCCTTTGAAGCCTCTCAGACCTCCATCACATGATCGGAAGAGAAATGCTGATCATTTCTCTTCCGATGGAAGTGGCCTCTGATGAGGTGATGTCATCAGACGTAACGGGGGTTAGAGGGGGTTGGGGGTGAAAGGGGAAGGACTTCCCCTTCCATCCCTGCCTTTTAGCCCACATAGGGAGCGCTAGCGCTCCCTCTAAGCTCCATGCCGAGGAAGCACAGGAGCACCGTGCCGGTGGATGTATCCATTACGTCCCCGGCACAGAAGGGGTTAATTAAAACTAAAGTCTTCCCATGCTACCCTATGGAGCCCATTCACTACAGTGAGGGGAAATTTTGCTATGTTTCCATGACAAGGGCTTATAAAACATATTTAGTCCCTCCCTGCTTATAGTTACATAGCACCCAGCCCTATGGGCACTTAGGGCACACCGTAGGGTTGATGTATATGTAAGAATAAGGTAATTAAGACTTTGGAAGTATTTTTAATTGGCATACCCAATTATAATTATCCTAATTTTCATATTCATTTTGCACAGAGCACTGGCCCTGGGACTGGTTAGCAGTACCAAGGGCACAGTCAAGAGTCAGTAACCACCAGTATCTGTCCAAAACGTTTGGGGTTGACAGGCAAAAAGGAGTACTTTACTGCAACAGGTCTTTCATCTGCTGAAACCCAAATGTCATCATCCCTTTTAACACAACCTGCTCTGATCCAACCTTACTGTTTTGTCTCTGGCACTTCCTCTTGCATTCTCCTAACCTTTTTCAAAGTATCAGATGTATTTAACAAAAGGTTGCTATTAGTCTCATCTGTGGATTTATTACAATATTCCCTTGAAAGTACAAGGTCAATGAGCACAATACTTTGCAACTTCAAATGTATTGCCCACTGTCACATAGTAATCCCCTCTTTGATGTGCAGGGCCCTTCACAACCACGATTTGAGTAGGCAATTGTAAGGCCTCAAGCAAGTTATGAATGTACTCTCTGTTCCTGATGGGAGATCCAGAGAGGGTCATGAAACCTTGCTGGGAAGACCAATTAGTTCAGCAATTTATGCAGAGAAAACTCCAGGAAGTTTCAGCTACACCTAAGACTGTACAGACTACCTAGGCAGATCTCACATTTCCTCCATGGTCTCTCAAACAAGACCCATCCACAAACAATATGAAATCAGACTCAGTTAGTGGCTCATCTCCGATGTCTGGTCTTGGCTTAGTCCATGGTTCAGTGACATCTAGACAGTCATGCTTGACAATGCCCTCTTCTCACTCAGCTTCAGGAAGGGGTAACAATGTAGCAGAATTCAGAGTGGTACAACGCTTGACCATCACATTCCCGGCACCCAACCTGTAAACTGCTATTTATCAATTGCAAGGTGCATGTACAGGTCAACAGCAACTTAACTGAGTGGGGCACAATTACAGTAAGGGGATGACCAATCAGAACAGTCTCACACTTGTCAATGCTGAAAGCTGCTGCAGCCATAGATTTCAACGATCCGGGCAGCGCTGCTGCCACCAGGTCAAGTGTAGCAGAAAAATAGGCCACGGACATCAATGTATTACCATGCTTTGTGTGAGCACTGGGAGAGCGCTCCCTTTCACTGCAATAGAGAGCAAAAGACTTATTGTGAACAGGCATTCCTATTGCCGGGGCACAACAGAGACTTTCTCTCAGCTCTAGGAAGGCAATCAATCAATCACTACCCCAAGATCCCGAATCAGACTCATCCTTGTGTGTCAACCTTTTTAAAAGCTTGGCCACTAAGGAAAAGTTGAATATTCACTGACAACAGTAGCTCATTCCCAAAAACACCCTAACTTCTCTCTGGGTAGTTGGCAAATTAATCTTTAGGATTGCTGAAATCCTCTCATGTGACACCTTCCTCGCTCCTTTCTCAATGTGATGTCCAAGGTACTGGACCTCTTTTTGGCAGTACTGCAATTTGCTTGGGGACACTTTGGTGGTCATTACAACCCTGGCGGTCGGTGTTAAAGCAACGGTAAGACATCCAACAGGCCGGCGGTAAAAAAATTGCAATTACCACCGTGGCGGAAATCGCCAACAAAGACAGCCACTTTAACACTTCGATCGCTACGGCGATACAAACAAACAGCGCGGCGGTCACCCCCAACAGACAGGCAAGAGACAATGTACCGCCCACACTATTATGACAGACCAATCCGCTACCTTTTCCGGGGCGGATTTACCGCAGATAAAAACACAGCAGAAACAGGAATCCCGAAGGAAAAACGCTCACCTCTACACACCCCACGAGGAACGAGGACGCCATGGATCCGGAACTCCAAATTCTCCCTGCAATAGTCTTCCTGCTCCTCTACCAGGAGCACGAATGCCGGTGGCGAAGACCGCAGTGAGTACTGCACCTACGACACAGGGGAGGGGGGAGGGAAAAACAGGGACATACACACGCAACACCCCCACCCTCACCCACTACAACACACACACTAATGCAAATCAATACATCACAGTTACACCCCCCAAACCCCCCCGGAAGAATGCAAAGACAATAGAAAATGAGTGTAACCATTGTAATATATTAAAAGCAAGTAGGCAGAAATATATATATACACCATGTACAAAATATATACCAAGCATAGTAGTCCAGGTAGTGCTCTAAGAAAGTCCATGGAGCACTGGGACCACACGGTATGGGCGAGGCCCACAAAAGATCCCCGACCATGACGGAGAGAACACTGCAGGGGCATCAGACAGCAACTAAACAGGCACCTCAGGGGGAGGGAAAGGGGGGGCACCTCAGCTGCTTGAGTGCACAATGCCAAATCCACGAGGGGGCCACATGCCCACTGTTACATCCTGGGGAGTGCAAAGCCACAGTCTCTCAAGTCTCTACAGCGGGTGGGTTGCCCACTGTTCCATCCTGGGGAGTGCAAAGCCACAGTCTCTCAAGTCTCTACAGTGGGTGGTTTGCCCACTGTTCCATCCTGGGGAGTGCAAAGCCACAGTCTCTCAAGTCTATACAGTGGGTGGTTTGCCTACTGTTCCATCCTGGGGAGTGCAAAGCCACAGTCTCTCAAGTCTATACAGTGGGTGGTTTGCCCACTGTTCCATCCTGGGGAGTGCAAAGCCACAGTCTCTCAAGTGGATAACAGTCTCCACTGGTTCTGGATGGGGCATGGTCCCCAGAGTGCTTCATCCTGCTAAGGACAGAGGTAGTGGATGACAGTCTCCACTGGTTCTGGAGGGGGCATGGTGCCCAGAGTGCTTCATCCTGCTAAGGACAGAGGTAGTGGATGACAGTCTCCACTGGTTCTGGAGGGGGCTCTGTGCCCAGAGTGCTTCATCCTGCTAAGGACAGAGGTAGTGGATGACAGTCTCCACTGGTTCTGGAGGGGGCTCTGTGCCCAGAGTGCTTCATCCTGCTAAGGGCAGAGGTAGTGGATGACAGTCTCCACTGGTTCTTGAGGGGGCATGGTGCACAGATTGCTTCATCCTGCTAAGGACAGAGGTAGTGGATGACAGTCTCCACTGGTTCTGGAGGGGGCTCAGTGCCCAGAGTGCTTCATCCTGCTAAGGGCAGAGGTAGTGGATGACAGTCTCCACTGGTTCTGGAGGGGGCGCTGTGCCCAGAGTGCTTCATCCTGCTAAGGACAGAGGTAGTGGATGACAGTCTCCACTGGTTATGGAGGGGGCATGGTGCACAGATTGCTTCATCCTGCTAAGGACAGAGGTAGTGGATGACAGTCTCCACTGGTTCTGGAGGGGGCATGGTGCCCAGAGTGCTTCATCCTGCTAAGGACAGAGGTAGTGGATGACAGTCTCCACTGGTTCTGGAGGGGGCATGGTGCCCAGAGTGCTTCATCCTGCTAAGGACAGAGGTAGTGGATGACAGTCTCCACTGGTTCTGGAGGGGGCTCTGTGCCCAGAGTGCTTCATCCTGCTAAGGACAGAGGTAGTGGATGACAGTCTCCACTGGTTCTGGAGGGGGCTCTGTGCCCAGAGTGCTTCATCCTGCTAAGGGCAGAGGTAGTGGATGACAGTCTCCACTGGTTCTTGAGGGGGCATGGTGCACAGATTGCTTCATCCTGCTAAGGACAGAGGTAGTGGATGACAGTCTCCACTGGTTCTGGAGGGGGCTCTGTGCCCAGAGTGCTTCATCCTGCTAAGGGCAGAGGTAGTGGATGACAGTCTCCACTGGTTCTGGAGGGGGCGCTGTGCCCAGAGTGCTTCATCCTGCTAAGGACAGAGGTAGTGGATGACAGTCTCCACTGGTTATGGAGGGGGCATGGTGCACAGATTGCTTCATCCTGCTAAGGACAGAGGTAGTGGATGACAGTCTCCACTGGTTCTGGAAGGGGCTCTGTACCCAGAGTGCTTCATCCTGCTAAGGACAGAGGTAGTGGATGACAGTCTCCCCTGGTTCTGGAGGGGGCTCTTGTGCTGGCAGTGGCCTCCAGGCAGGTAGGCTGGTGCTGGCGGGCCCCTCCTGGGCAGCTGGGCTTGTGCTGGCATGCCTGTCCTTGGCATCTGGGCTTGTGCTGGCGGTCCTGTCCTGGGCAGCTGGGCTTGTGCTGGCGGTCCTGTCCTGGGCAGCTGGGCTTGTGCTGGCGGTCCTGTCCTGGGCAGCTGGGCTTGTGCTGGTGGGCCTGTCCTCGGCAGCTGGGCTTGTGCTGGCGGTCCTGTCCTGGGCAGCTGGGCTTGTGCTGGCGGTCCTGTCCTGGGCAGCTGGGCTTCTGCTGGCGGGCCTGTCCTGGGCAGCTGGGCTTGTGCTAGTGGTCCTGTCCTGGGCAGCTGGGCTTGTGCTGGAGGTGGCCTCCTGGGCAGCGGGGATGATGGCGGTCTTCTCCGCCGTGCTGCTCTTCCCAGACTTGCCGGGTTTCTTGTGGCCCTTCCCCACCTTGGAAGGTGTCACAGCTGCCTCCACACTCCCACCGGGACCCCTGGGAGCGGCTTTGGTGGCTGGAGTCTTCCACCTCTCCCGCCAGGCTCTGGCCAACTTCTGATGCTTCACAGTTGGGGGACTGTCTGTGCTGTGGCTCTGTGCGACACTGGCTGCCCTGGTGGCCGGTGCACTCCAGATTCCGGTGACCACAGGCACCACTGGTCCCGGAGTTGTTGTGGCTGAGGTGCTTGTTCGGGACCTATGAGACGGACAGGGTGGGGGAGGTGTGGGAAAGAGGTCAAGGTTGGACAGGAAAAGTTTTTTGGACACATTGGGACGGGTAGCTGGAGGGGGTTTGGGACTGGAGGAAGAGGTGGTGGTTGTAGGAGGTGTACGTTTGGTGACTTTGAGTGAAGGTGCATGCGCTGGAGGCTGTCGTGAGGTGGATGGCTGTTGGGTGGGTGTGTGCCTGCGTTTGTGTATCTTGGGAGGGGGCGTCACAGACACTCTGGGAGAGGACACAGGGGACGTGTGAATGTTAGTGGGGGTGGTGACTGCACGTGAGCGGGGTGTGGTGGTGGGTGTGCTGGAGAGGGACATAGTGGCTGTAGAGGTAGTGCATGCAGGTGTGAGTGTAGACGAGACAGGGAGGGAGGAGGGAGACGAGGAGGGTGACACAGTGGAGGCAGTGGATGTTGGTGTGTCTGCATGTGCGTGGTGCTTGTGTGGGTGCCTGTGGGATGTGTGGTGCTTATGTTTGCCTGAGCTTCCCTTGTGTGTTGACGTGTGTGCATGCTGGTCTGTAGGTGTGCTTGGGATAGGCTGAGGTACAGGGGATTGGGTCGGGGTGGAGGAAGTTGGAGGGGGGAGGCTAGACACAGGGACAATGGCTGCCATCAGTGCTAAGGCCAGAGTCTGAAAAGCTCACTGAAGGGCTGTCTGACCAGAATGAATGCCCTCCAGGAATGCATTAGTTTGTTGCAACTTCCTTTCTACACCCTGGATGGCATTCAAAATAGTAGACTGCCCAACAGTGAGGGACCTGAGGAGGTCAATTGCCTCCTCACTGAGGGCAGCAGGGGTGACTGGGGCAGGGGCTGAGGTGCCTGGGGCGAAGGTGATGCCCACCCTCCTGGGTGAGCGGGCATGGGGCAAAGGCTGAGGGGTTGCTGGGAGGGCGGTGCTGGAAGAGGGGTGGCAGCTGTACCTGTAGATGGGGGTGGCACAGATGTTGCCGCCATCACAAGGAAGCTCCCATCAGAGGACGAGTCCGTGTCACTGGTGTCAGCTCCTGTCCCCGCCGTGGAGCTCCCCTCGCCCTCCGTCCCACTGGTGAAGTCCGATTCCGTAGTGTGGCCCTCCATGGCCATGTGGGATGCAGCCTCCTGGTGCTCCGGTGCCACTGCTCCTCCACCTGATGATGCTAATGCACACAAGAACAGGGAGACCACAAAAAGGGGGGGACAGAAGAAAGACATGTTGAGTGCATGCATTACCGCTACTGTTGGTGGACACGACAGACACACAAGCCCCCTGCACTACGGCACGCTCTTGGGCTCCACTGTTCAATTCCTGGGAAATGGACTACAAGGCTGTGGACAACATCTGCACACATAGATGACACAGGGGCATGACTAGGTGTAGTTGTCACTCTACAGAGGTGGGGTGCCACATGGCCTGCCTTACGGAACTCGCCCTGGCCTAGGGAAACCCACAGCCCACCTCCCCCACCCAGACACCTTCACTGCGCGTAAAGTCAGCAGAATGAAAGTGTACTCACCCCCTTGTGGCTGCTGTGATGCCCTCAAGCGCCCATCCAACTCCGGGTAGGCCACTGCCCGGATCCTGAACAGGAGGGGGGTCATGGTGCGACAGGCACCCCTCCCACGTTGGGAGGCCATCCCCAGCTGAGCCTCTGCCGTCTTCTTGCTCCAGCGACGAATGTCCTCCCATCTTTTCCGGCAGTGGGTGCTCCGTCTGTGGTAGACCGCCAGGGTCCGAACGTCCTTGGCAATGGCACGCCAAATATATTTTTTCTGGTGGGCGCTGACCTACATGAAATGTACAGGGGAAAAAGAGAAGTTATTACCAACTGCACCATCAAAGTGATTGGTCCCCATCCCTACCCTTGCCATGTGGCACATGCATTCACCGTCTTTCATGCACACAGCACTCTCCCCCCTTCCTTCTTACATCCAGCCCTCTCCAAACAGGCATAGCCCATACAACATGCTCCCTGTGTACTTACCTGTTTGTCTGCAGGAACGTAGAGTAGCGTGTAGTGGGGGAGGACCCAATCCATGAGTTTCTCCAACTCCTCCGATGTGAAGGCAGGGGCCCTTTCCCCAGACACTCGAGCCATTGTCTCTTCCAGACTGAGGTCACAGCAGCACTTGCAGTGTAGGTCCTCTCCTGTCGAAGATCAGGTATTGAGTGATTGAAGAGATAGAAAATGGTGTTCACGTCCGCGGCGGTGCATACCGTCACTGCCGGCATACATCGTCATTGTCTCCTGGGACCCATAGGGTCCAATTTTAACCAATGCAGCATTGCGCTGCGGTCTTCGACCGCCTACCGCGATGGTGTACAACGCCAGCGCAGTTACCTCACATCCCATTGTCCCACTTTAGAGGTCAGGAAGCCGCCATTTCAGGGGCCCACATGGCTTCATTTTCAACTGCGTCACACATACCTAGGCCTAGACTCAACACACCTTCAGGCCACTTTTTGAGTATGAATGGTGTTCTGTGTAAACTGTGGGTACGTACCTCTGAGTTGTTTGACTCTGTGCTCGCTGTTGTCCTTCATAGGCACCGTCCGCTGGGACATGTGAGGAGATGGCGGCATCCTCCGGTGTACCAACCGTTGGTGGACCTGTTGACAATGGAGCAGCGACATGTGATTATCACATACAGGCTTGACCGTGGCACAATCCAGGAACTGTGTACCCAGTTGGAGCCAGACCTGATGTCAGCAATCCGCCATCCCACAGGAATCCCCTCTCAAGTGTGGGTGCTGTCAGTGCTCCATTTCCTTGCAAGTGAGTCTTTTCAAACAACAGTGGCCATAGCATCAGGGATGTCCCAGCCTATGTTTTCCAACGTATTGTCCAGAGTGCTGTCTGCCCTTCTGAAACACATGCAGAGCTACATTGTTTTTCCTCAGGTGGAGGATTTGCATACAGTGAAAGGTGATTTCTATGCCCTGGGACACATCCCCAACATCATAGGTGCCATTGATGGGACCCATGTGGCTTTGGACCCCGCCCACAAAAGTGAACAGGTGTACAGAAACCGGAAGAATTATCATTCGATGAATGTACAGATGGTATGTTTGGCAGACCAGTACATCTCCCATGTGAATGCCATGTTCCCTGGCTCAGTGCATGACGCCTACATCCTGTGGAATAGCAGCATCCCTTATGTGATGGGTCAACTCCAGAGGCACCCTGTGTGGCTATTAGGTGAGCACCTGGAAGCAAGACAGTGGGAATGGTTGTCTGGGGATATCCCTCAAGGTTAGTGCGTGTCTAACAGTTGTCCCTCGCCATTTGCAGGTGACTCTGGTTACCCCAACCTGTCATGGCTACTGACCCCAGTGAGGAATCCCAGGACAAGGGTAGAGGAACTCTACAATGAGGCCCATGGGTGAACTAGGAGGGTGATCGAGCGGACCTTCGGCCTCCTGAGGCCAGGTTCCGGTGCCTCCATATGACAGGTGGATCCCTATTCTACTCACCAAAGAAGGTGTGCCAGATTATCGTGGCCTGCTGTATGCTTCACAACTTGGCTTTGCGACGACAGGTGCCTTTTCTGCAGGAGGATGGTCCATATGGCGGTGTTGTGGCAGCTGTGGAGCCTGTGGACAGTGAAGATGAGGAAGCAGAGGACGAAGACATTAACAACAGGGACTCAGTGATCCTGCAATATTCCCAGTGAGACACAGGTAAGAGTGCAGACCTGCCTACTGCATGTACTTTCACACTACTATCTCTCTACTGTCTGTCGTTTTCACCCTGTGTATGGTCACTGAGTTGTCACTTTCCCTTACGATTTCACAGATGTGGGTCCCACTGTGTGACATCTGCTTAGATTCCTCATGGACTAGAGCTGTGTGACATAGGTATGTTGACATTACAATTGAAAGAGCATTTTGTCACTGTAATTGCTAGTACACTATTTCGAAAGCACAGACAGACTCCAGATTGTTGTGTGCTTTAAGTGTGTTTATTTAAGTGCTCAATATTGGAGGGGGTAGTAAAGTGGTGAGGGGTGATGGCTGAGGAATGTCCATGGCAGAGTCCAGTCTATTGGTCTCACAGGTACATTGCCCATATGGGCATAGAAAGTGGAGCTGGGGCAGTTTAAGAATGGACAGGGTGACAAAGTGGGACAGTAGGATGACAATCAGGGTGGTCTCATTTCTTGGTGGGGGTCTTGGCATCGAGCTCTGTCTTGTTCCTGGATCTCAGGGACCATTTGAGGGGTGGTTCTCCCTCTGCAGGGGGTGGGGTGCTGGTGTGGTGGTCCTGTGGCGGGGCGTCCTGTCCACTAGCGCCGGCGGAGGTGGTGGGCAGTTCATCGTCCATGCTAGTGTCAGGGGCCCCTTGTAGTGCCATAGTGTCCCTCCTGGTGTTGATGAGTTCCTTCAGCACCCCTATGATGGTGCCCAGGGTGGAGCTGATGGTTCTGAGTTCCTCCCTGAAGCCCATATACTGTTCCTCCTCCAGGCGCTGGGTCTCCTGAAACTTGGCCAGTACCGTTGCCATCGTCTCCTGGGAGTTGTGGTAGGCTCCCATGATGGAGGAGAGGGCCTCGTGGAGAGTGGGTTCCCTTGGCCTGTCCACCCCCTGTCGCACAGCAGCCCTCCCAGTTCCCCTGTGTTCCTGGGCCTCTGTCCCCTGGACCGTGTGCCCACTACCACTGCCCCCAGGTCCCTGTTGTTGTTGGGGTGGTGGGTTAGCCCGGGTTCCCTGTAGTGGTGGACACACAGCTGATTGACGTGTCCTGGGGACGGAGGTATGGGCCCGCTGGGTGGGTGCTGTGCTGGTCTTTCCAGAGGGGGGAAGGTCTGTGGTGGCCTGTGACTGGGTGAGGGGAACCGACTGTCCAGAGGTCCCCGATGGGCCGGGCTGGTCATCTAGATCCAGTTGGACAGAGCTGTTGTCATCACTGTGGGCCTCTTCTGTTAGTGGTGTGGACATGTGTGGACCCTCCTGTCCGGTGACGTTGGGTAGGGGTCCTGCAGTAGTATAAAAGGATGGTTATTACATCTGTGTATGTCATGGTGTGCAATGGGTGGGTGACCGTGTACCCCAGTGCTTGCATTCCCGTGTGGGACCTTGTGTGATGATGGTTTAGGGGGTTGTATGGGTATGTGCAGTGGGCATGCTTTAGAGATGGGTGTCCATGCTTTTTTGTTGCATGCAGGGCTTGGTGTTGGGATAGGTGGTTTGTGATGTTGGGACATATGTGAGGAGTTGGAGTGCTGGGGGTGAGGGTGAGGGTGGGGGTATGTGCTGGCATGCAGGTAGGGTGGGGGATGTAATAGTTAAGATTTGTCTTACCAGAGTCCATTCCCCCAGCTACTCCTGCAAAACCCTCGGGATGCATAATCGCCAAGACCTGCTCCTCCCATGTTGTTAGTTGTGGGGGAGGAGATGGGGGTCCGCCGCCAGTCCGCTGAACCGCCAGGTGGTGTCTTGAGACCACGGAACACACCTTACCCCGTAGGTCGTTCCACCTCTTCCTGATGTCCTCCTGATTTCTTGGGTGCTGTCCCACTGCGTTGACCCTGTCCACTAATCTTCGCCATAGCTCCATCTTCCTTGCAATTGAGCTGTGCTACACCTGTGATCCAAATAGCTATGGCTCGACCCGGACAATTTCCTCCACCATGACCCTGAGCTCCTCCTCCGAGAACCTGGGGTGTCTTTGCCGTGCCATGGGATGGTGTAGGTGATGTGTGGGGTGGAATGTGTGGTGATAAGTGTGCTGATATTTAGTGGTGTGTTGTGTGAGGTGCGTGGAAGTTCTGTGGATGATGGTGTTGTGTGCCTGTGGATGCTGTTGTTCTTGCTGGCGCTGTCTCTCTCTGGCCTTCTTTCGGAATTTTTGGTAGTAGGGGTTTGTGGGGGATGTGGGTGTGTGTTTATATTGTATTGGGTGTGTGGGAGTGGTGTGTGTATGTGTATCAGGTGTGTGTATTTGGAATTGTCCAATTGTGGTAGTGTTTTGTATATGTGTGTGTATTTTGAGCGCGGCAGTGTGTACCGCCAATGGAATACCGCGGTTGAAAGACCGCCGCGTGGATTCGTGGGTTGTGATAGTGTGGGTGTATTTCTGTTGGCGTGACAGTGGAGGTTTTGTTTTCTCCAGTTTATCACTGACCTTTGGTGTGGCGGACTTGTGTGGGTGTCTGAATTTTGGCGGATTCTGAAATGTGGGTCATAATAGCTGTGGCGGAATTCCGCGGCCGCGGCAGTGTGTTGGCGGTCTTCTGCACGGCGGTAAGCGGCTTTGACCGCCAATGTTGTAATGAGGGCCTTTATGTCCCTTCTCAGCTAGGTGGTTCAACCAAGCAATGATGTATTGCTTACAGGCTTCCAGTGTATTCAATACCACCAATAAACCACCAATATATTGGATGAGTACTGAATTGCAGGGCATGACTAGGAACTCCATATTCTTTTTTTAGAATCTGGTTGACGATTGATGAACTCTGGGTATAGCCCTGTAGGACGCAGCACCATGCTAAAACACAGTCCTGGAACCAGGACCGGGAGGCAAAGGGGAATTGGCTCTCCTTGTGCTATGGTATGAAGAACGCTTGGCACAAGTCAATAATGGTTCATCATTCAGCTTCGCATGGAATCTGGAACAGCATTACAGCTGTATTTGGTACCACAGGACAACGTGGAACAGCAGTGATATTCACCTTCCTCAGATCCTGCACAATGCACTACTTACCATTAGGTTTCTGTAAGCCCATAATGAGAGAGTTTCAGGAACTTCCCATTATCTCCTTCAGGATACCTTGTTGTATCATGGATTCAATCACTGGAGTAATCTCTGCAATCATTTCAGGGGTCAAATTGAACTGGTGAGTTCTTGGGTGCTCAACATTACTTTTCACATTGATGCGGACAGGCTGAACACTTATGATGAGACCTATGTCCTTTCCTGAAAAGTGATAGACTTTAGGTTTTACTGTATCACTGAGATCTGAAGGTAACTCATAAATAGTCATCATAGGGCACAGTGCAACACAAAGACCATATCAGTCCATTTTAAAGGCAATGTCCTCAATACGAGTCTGCAGTTCATTAACTTTTGGGGTACAATAGATAGTACAATTCATCTTCCCAAAAGACTCATTGGGCTAGAATCACATACCAAAGACTGGTGATTCTCTTCAAGAGGCCTGATTTTAACAGGGACTTCTTCAGTTACTGGGTTTGTCATTTCTTTGTGTGCAACTCCTCAAATGCTTCAAACATAGGGGACTGCTGAACAGCACCCTGATTTTGGAGAAAATCTTGGTTCAAATTCGGGACCTGATTTAAGTTACTCCAGGACAACGTGCTTTCTGCTGTGGCATTGGGGTTTGGAGAACATGCATCACGGAAGCTTGAGACACATTAAAGGTTTGCATTCTCTGCCTCTACATATTCTGTGACAGTACAGGATTGTTGTTTTGAGGTCCTGTAAATCCTGAATTTTGAGGATTCATAGGAAATTATTGCTTCCCATGCCCCCACGTGTTGCAATAATGACAAGGATTCATCTTTTTCAAAGTTGTTACATCAATTCCAGTACTTGGATCAGTCAGAACACCACACCCTCTACCGTGCTGTGGTAACCAATGTCTACCTTCCATCATCGGAGCTCCCTGTTGACACACTTCTTCCATAGTACCAATGTTATAAATTGAGTCTTTGGTTGGCAGTCAGGTTGCCCCCGTCCAAGGTAGGTCCCCCACTTTAATCAGGGTAAAGGAGAAAAAACTCTGGTTAAACCCCCGCTCACCCCCTTGGTAGTTTGGCATCAGCAGAAAGGCCTAACCCAGAGGCAATGTGTAAAGTAGTTGTACCAACACACACAGTAAGACAGTGAAACACTACAAAATGGATACCACACAGGCTTAGAAAAATAGTAAATATTTATCTAAATAAAACAAGACCAAAATTACGAAAAATACAGCATACACAAGCAAAGTCATGAATTTTGCAAGATTAAACAGAAAAATAGCACCTAAAAGCACAAATGCTTTGATTTGTTGTTATTACAGCATCATGACGGAGTCGTTTACCACAATGCGACGCCACTGGCACCGGTTATGGAGCCGCACAGACCCCCAGGTACAGTACCTTGTGAAAATGTGGAAACAAGGCGGTGCATGGAGTTGGGGATCGCGGCATTGCTGGTTCCTGGTGGCGTCAGTTCCAGGACTGTGGAGCAAAGGAGTGGAGGCATTGATGTGAGGTGTCAGATCCTTTCTGCAGAGCTGTTGAGATGAGGCAGCATCAGTGAGAGTCGCTGGACAGGCGCACTTCTGGCGGAGTTGATATCTGGCGGTCACGATGTGGTGCAGCAACTTCCACGGAGACGCCGGACTTCAGCGAGGCTGCAGCAGCATTTGGCTTGAAGGGTCGTCCCACTTCAGCGAGGACTAGGGGGTTCAGTTGCAGGTGGCACCACAGTATCCAGCAGCGGCGGCAGTCTGGAGTAGCCCAAAGTCTGGTTCCTTGATCTTCTTAGTTTTTCACCTGCTTCTCCTTTCAAGGGCCAAGGGACTGAATTAGCTACCACTTGGCAGGGTAGGCGTCTCAGTAGAGAGTCCAGGTGCTAGGTGGGGACGTCTTTGATGGCCCGGAGACTTCAGAACAGTGGGCAAGCTCAGTCCAAGCCCTTAAAGATACCTCTGAAGCAGGAATATACCACTAAGTCCAGTCCTGTCCCCTTTCTCAGGCAGAAGCAACAACTGCAGGATAGCCCAACAAAGCACAGTCACAGGCAGGAGCAGCACTTCTCCTTCAGTTTTTCAGCTCTTCTCATGGCAGAGGTTCGTCTTGAATCCTTGAAGTGATTCAAAGTCTGGGGTTTCGGGTCCAATATTTATAACCATTTCTGCATTTGAAGCTGCCCAACTTCAAAGAAAAGTCTCTGTTGTTTACAGTATAGTGCCTTGCCTAGGCCTGGCTCCAGATGCATACCAGGGGCTTGGAGACTGCTTTGTGTGAGGGGAGGCACAGCCCTTTCAGGTGTGGGTGACTACTCCTCCTTCCAGCCTAGCCCAGATGGCCCATCAGGATATGCGGGTTACACCCCAGCACCCTTTTTGTCACTGTCTAGTGGAGATACACAAACAGCCCAACTGTCACTCTGACCCAGAAAAGGAATCCACAAACAAGCAGAGTCACAGAATGGTTTAAGCAAGAAAATGCCCACTTTTTAAAAGTGGCATTTTCAAACCATAATTCTAAAAACCACGTTCACTAAAAGATGTATTTTAAATTGTGAGTTCAGAGACCCCCAAACTCAATTTTTCAATCTGCTCTCAAATGGAAACTACACTTTAAGGATATTTAAAGGCAGGTCCCCTGATAACCTATGAGAGAGATAGGCCTTGCAATAGTGAAAATCAAATTTGGCACTATTCCACTGTTAAGACATGTAAAGGCACACAAGTACATGTCCTACCTTCAACATACACTGCACATTGCCCATGGGCTACCTAGGGCATACCATAGGGTTGCTTTGTATGTATAAAAAGGGAAGGCTTAGGCTTGGCAAGTGAGTGTATTTGTCAAGTCAAATTGGCAGTTTAAAAACTGCACACACTGACACGGCAGTTGCAGGTCTCAGCCATGTTTACAGAGCTACTCGTGTGGGTAGCACAATCTGTGCTACAGGTCCACTGGAAGCATATGATTTACAGGCCATAGGCACCTTTAGTGCACTTTACTAGAGACTTACTAGTAAATCAAATACACCAATCATGGAAAAGCCCATTACAGATACAATTTCATATAGGAAGCATTTGCTCTTTAACACTGGTCAGCAGTGGAAAAGTGCCCAGAGTAACAAAAACAGTAAAAACAATGTCTAGCAGACAACAACAACCTGGGAAATAGAGGCACACATTTAGGGGAGACCACACCAAGGTTGCCAGGTCTAACAACTGACATTCCTCACAAACGGTTGACACTGAGTTCCTCTATGTGCTGCTTTCATCTATGCCATCATCAAGTTCTCTTTAAGATCTTTCTTCTTCATTTCTATTTCATCACTGCAACAATATGCACATCTCAAAATCTCATCAACTGACTTATTCTGCCAACAAATCAAATGCTGTTGAATTATTAAACTAACCTCATGGCTCATTCTCAACACAAACCTGGACGCACAATAACATTTCCCAAATCTTTAGGTATGAGAGTATCCAATCCACTATCTTTTCAAACACTTGCAACAATCTCTCATAAAAAGTATGCACTAACTCTTTAGGCTCCTATGTCGCCCTCTCAATCTTAAGCCAGTCCGTGTCTTTGGCTGATCTTTTCCCTTTCAAAAAGGCCATCACTTGTTGATACTTTTTCATCACCAAAGGTGAAGGAGCATTTGTTATCTGATTTCCCACAGGCTCTTTTTTTGGCCACTCTATAGCTACATTACACTTTGCCCACAAGTCACTGGGTACCACAATGTCCAGGAAAGTGCTCAAATTCATCCACAAAAGCTGTGAAACCGTCATAAACTATTCAACCTGTTTGGTACCATTCGGCAGGTTTTGCTCTCAACTTAGGGAAATCATTGGTAAATGACACAAAAAGATCACTCCTACTCTAAGGCACATGGAGGTAACTTCCACCAGGCACTTCTCTCAATGGGAACATTGAGGTGCCCTCTCCATCCTTTAAGGACAGTGGTGGATCTTCTTTTGGTTTCTTTTGTTCTTCCTTTTCCTTCCACCTACTTTCCTATTTGTCCAACTAACACCATTTCTGAATAGTTGTGTTTATTTACATGTGCACAGGAGATTAGGAAGAATATGAGCAAATAAATATTGTTCAAACATTGAAGGGATCAGTCATGGTGGATTTTATCATCAGAGTAGCTTCCACAACATTTTAAGTCCCAAGTCCAGTCTCCTACTGATAAATTGGAAATTAGTTGTAGAAAAGTCAACAGGGTGCACCTGAGACACAAAAAGGGAATCTATAATTTGGGGGTTACTTCCTGGCAGTAGTTGTTGTCTTGCCATCTTCACCTCCTGGTTGTTTGGGTGGGTGTCCATGCTTGCGTGGGTGGAAGAGGCTCTTCAGCTACAGAGCCAGGGGTGTCTGAGGCATGTCCTTTCCCTGGCAGAGCCTCCATTCTACTGGCTGCCACAGATGTTGTGGTTACAAGTGTAACTTAGTCAATGGATGGGGTCTGGTGTGGTGGATGTTCCCCACTCACGATTGTGTTGATGACTCTCAGTAGCCCTGTTACAGCAGCTAGCTGGGCATTTTGGGCCTCGCACTGTTGCATGACTTCCTGGTGGTTGTCCCTCTGCAGCTGCTTGATCTCTCTCATCATCGCAAGTACCTAGTCCATCACACCTTGGGATTGTTGAAAAGCTCCCAAGACTTGGGAGATTGTGTCCTGGCCAGTGGTATCCCTAGCAGCATCATGCCGCTGGCCCACACCATCCATCCCACATACCCCACCCCCAAGTGCATACACCCTTGGTACAGTTTGCCCACTTCTACTGGTGACCATCATTGTCAGGGATTTCGAGTTGTGACACAGTTACCTAGACTAGGGGGCACATTATAGTTGTTACTGTCCTTGGGACATAGGTTTCAGGGTGACTGGTTACCTAGGATGTAGATGCAGCAGGACTGGGAGGAGTTGATGTGAGCAGGGTGAGTCTGACAGTTATTGTCTGATCAGTTTGCCCTAATGGCTAGAGCCATCCTCAGCGTCCACACATCCAAGAATGCTCTCCCAAATGAGAGCTTCATCCAGGGGAGAAGTGGTTATCTCAGGACTCAGGAGTGTTTTCCATGGTCCCAGTGGCAGTTAGACCTGTTGAAGGTGGAAAACAGACCGTTACAGGTTGTAATATGACATGTAGAACCACATTTGACAGATGGCTATGTTTTGGGCCATGTTCAGATTGGCTTTGCTTGATCCCCTTATATGACAGTGACACCTGCTTTCAATTAAAAACACCTGACATTTGGGGTACAAACAATCACTTTTTAAGTCACCTTGCAACAGAATGCCAGAGTATCTTGGTACTTGGATGTCTGTTCATTGACTCATATCATGCAGTGTAGCATTATATATTTCATGGCACCTCCCAGTTAGCAAAGCTTCATTGTTGAGTTAACAGACAGCTGCACAATGACATGTTGACACTGACCTGGCAATCAGATTTGGAATAACCATTCTACCTGGCCCCATGTGAAAGGTTACACCAAGTGCAGCACACTTCATATATAAGAGATTCCCCAGGTGAGTCCAATAGGTGATAGGAGGTAGGAGGACAGAGTAACAGAGGACATAGTTCTAGCTGTGTATGTGGGTTATGTCAGTGGCAGCTGTCCTTGGCATTCCTGTCAATAGCTGTCCTATGGCAACAGACTATACTATTGTTATCGCCCTAGGTGAGTACAGTTCTATAGGTGATGGGCAATAGAAAGGACAGTTTAGTAGAGGACACAGTTGTAGCTGTGTGTTAGTGCTATTGTACTAGTAGATGTTCACAGCATTGTTGTCATTCCCACAGACTGTACAAATGTGGAGTATTCAGGTGAGTATACTTCATTGTTCAGTTTACATGCAAGGCTATTTTCAATGTGGTACACTGTTCTGGTTTTCTTAATGGTAGAATAGTGCCTGGTGGGAGTTGTAATTCCCTGTATTGCCCATGCTATACACAGATACTGTGCTCTCAGGTGAATTAACTTCACATATGAGATGTGAGACAGGGGTATTTGGACAGTTGGACACAGAAGTGGTGAGTCGGTTGACTGTAAAGGTAGCAAAAGGTGATCAGTGAGCATGCATTACAATACATTTTTGTGGCTTTATTGGTGTGGTGACATACCCTACTCAACTCCCCAGGAATTCCTGTCAACCCCTCAGTAATAAGGATGTCCAAACTTTCTCCTCTCATGATATGAACTCTGGGGTGGAGGTGGGGGATCACCGCCAGCCTTGAGTACCACCAGCTGGTGCCTGGTTGAAATGGAACGCACCTTCCCCCTTAGGTCGTTCCATCTCTTCCTGATATCCTCCCTTGTGCACGAGTAGCTGCCTGCAGAATTCACCCAGTTGACTGTTCTTTGCCACATATCCATTTTCCTCACAATTGTGGTCTGCTAGAGTTGGGCTCCAAATAATTGAGGCTCTACTCTGTTAATTTCATCCATCATGGCTCGTAACTCCTTCGTCTGTGAAACAGGTATGTTTCTGTGGTGACATTGTGATGGTGGACAACACGGTAAAAGGATGATGGGATGTAGATGCTGTGTGGTGAGGGTATGACAGTAACTAGAGGTGTGATTTTGTGTGTTGTGTGTGTTGTATGGATGTTTATAGTTGCTATGTGAAAGTTGGAGGGGATCTAATCTATGGTTCTGTGTTTGCTGTTGGGCTCTGGCTTCTATGTGTAGCATTGTCAATGCAAATGATTGTGGCATGTGAAGAGGTGTTTTTTATAGTGCAGTTTGTAGGTGTGTCAGGTGTGTGGATGTGTGTCAGCTATGTGGATTTTGAATCTATCCAATGTGGTGTTGTGTATTACTTTGGTGACAATGGACCGCTGTGGTTCGCGCTGCCATTGGATGTCTGCCATTAAAGAACCACCATTGTGATTTGTGAGTGATAATAGGTTCTGTGGTTGGTTGGCGGGCTGATGGTTGGAGAACCTATTTCTCGCCCTCGAGAGTCATGGCAGTGTCATTTTTTTGTCTGTGTTTTGGCAGTCCTGACTGTTCAACTCACAATATGGGGGCCTGTGAGATCGTTAACATGGAGGTATTTTGGCAGCCGCCACCATGGCAGTCTGGCGGTCAGACCGCCAAACTCTTAATGACCCCCTAAGTGTTCTGTGGTTTACTATATCACCTTTTGCATGTCGAACCTAACAACCATTGCAACTAACTACAGCATATTCCCCTTCGTCAATGTTTTCCGTCAATGTTTCTGTACCTATTGTTTTGCAGAATTTTGTAATTACAGATATTTTTGAGATGTCAACTTTTTCTTAGATAATACATATGCAACATATGTGTTTTTACAATATCTGTACTCTTCAGATCAAACTCTGCTACTTACTGAATTTCTGGAAAAGACTTCAAAACTCTGTTTCATGTGTTGGCAGGGCCTACACTTACCCAAACAATTCATCTAGTCTTGGACGACAAGCTAGCGAAACTCAACCTATCAGAGCACTCAAAGGAACTTATCTCCAAACGAGAAAGCATTTTTAAGCTAAACCTGTGCAATTTCTTGGATAGAGATTTTTCTGCAGAAATCTCCTACAAAATTTCTTTTATCTCTGTTTTCTCTGACTTTGTGATGTACAAAGTGACATAGCGAGGAACAGCAATGAAGTTTTCTGAAACAAACTGTATGTCCATATTTGCCTTCCATAATTTCAGAATAACAGGTTTTTAATAATTTATATACTTGGAGGCCTCTTATCGTCTCAGTTTATATGTATTTTTGGTGATTTTCATGTCAGTGTATGCCTGACTGCCGATAAAAAGCTGTTCACTCTTCCTTTGGGATTGATAGGTCTTTAAAATCCGAACCAACACCTTGTATACATCTTTCATCTACAACTGTATCTTCGGCGACAATACTTGCCACATCTATGTGTTTGGAACTGTAGAACTTGCTGTCATAGGCTTTTGTCATGATTCTCATTTGAGATGCTGCATGTAATGTACTATTCTTTGATAGACAGTACACAGTCATCATTGTTAGCTCCAAATCTCAGGGAATCCTTTATCCATAGGAGCCTTGTATATGAGGAGCACCTCTTGCTTGGTACTCTTTACGCCAAAAGAAATCTGTAACCTTTACCAAGCGGAGGATTCGTTTTATTGCAGATAAAACCCAGCGTCACTTGAAACCTGTGATTAAAATACCTATACACATTAGAAGGATCCAAAGAGCAAGGTTCTTCTGCTGTCTTCAAATTATTATCCCTAATATTAGAGTTTGCCTCTCTTAGAAAGTCAAGTAAATCATCTAATGCATACAACTAAGTGTCATATACCAAGTAGGTGCACCTAAATTCTGGAACATACATTCAAGTTCTCCATGACAACGATACCAATATTCATTGGTTCAACATTGACATGCCATCACATTAATTAAGTTGCATTCCAGATTTGTATCCATACCTTGTATTTTGTCAACATACGTCTTTGCAGAAAGATTTTGCAGATTCATTTCTGTCTTTGAAATATGGTTCACAGCATGAGACAGTCCTAACAAGTCACTTTCAAATAACAGATAGAATATATAGGGAATACACTAGCAAAACCTTGGGCCTCTTAATATAGTATTATTGACCTGTACTCTACTGCTGGTATTTGTACAAGCCGGTCATTGTATCGCCCATCTACTCCCATGGGAAATAGCTTTGGAAAACAGCAAGCCTCTAAACCTTATTCCCACATACTCATTGGATCACTTCTAGCTTGTTTCATTTGGAAAAGATCAATGGCATCCTCAACAGCTTCTTTGAAATGAAGTGGATGGGATACTGTAGTGCTCATATATTTCATCTGACTTTTATTTATCCACTTTTTCTATTTGTCCAATTGACCGTAAAACTTCATCATCAATACAAGTCACATCCCCAAAGAACATCAACATTTTTGTAAAAAAAAACTTTATTTTCCTTCAAGAATAATGTGGCTCTTTCTCACTTTACTGACATTTAAAACTCGTGCCAGATTTGCTAAGTTGTGGTGGGCATTCCATTTACTAGAATGATAAGTGGTTCATCTACATCATTCTCAATACCCAGAGTGTCAACATTTTTTTTAAATCTAAAGGTAAATAGACAACTTTTCCTTTAAGTCCTTTCTGGTAGTTTCCTTGTCTTTGGTTCCATTCAAACTATTGCTTGATGAATGGGCAGTTTGTATTAGAACGGATTCATAAACATTTAGTTGTTGAAGTTCTTCTGGGATTGATACTAATTCTAATGTGTTATGTATTGCTCTAGAAAGCATTTTATTCTCCTCAAATGTATCATAACAATATTTACATATTGTTTGATATGAGGCTAAATCAAAGTGTTCATCTACAATTAGTTTTGCGCCAAATTCCTGCAACTCATCT